>NC_089199.1:17045653-17360653 GCF_963930695.1 Labrus bergylta | reverse complement strand
AAAACATGGACTCTCTTCAGATTTTGTTCTCCTTTCTGAAAAGAGACAGCTAATACCCTAACCATTTTCTATAATTCTATGAATAATAAGTCGCTGATTCCTTCCACCCAGTATTGTGAAATATTTGAGTGCCAAATATCTAACTAAATGGCAAAAAAAAAAAAAAAAAAAAAAAAAAAAAAGGTACTGGAGAAAAGAGAAACAAAATCACTTTTTGGACCAAACAATGCCAGAATTAAAGTTCTCGTTTATTTGCTGCAGATATCAGTCAGAAATCAGGACAGACACAGTCTTACACCCCAACCACACAGGGAGCCCGGTGAAAATTCAGATGGTAAAAGATCTCCATGTGCAGAGCAAAGTTCACAGTTCTAATGTCATGAACAGAAAAGACGTTTATTTATTTTCACGATTTCTCTGACAAAAGTGACATTTATAAGGCGATATTATGTAAGTGGATAAATATATATATGGCAAATTAACCCAGAACGTTTGTTAATTTCCCGCTGCTACTTCCTGTAAATCTGAATCAGCTACAAGTGAACACTATACTGTCTGCTGAATGACTCTGTATAGATGATTTTTTTTTTAATCTTTGCTCTTCTTATTACAGTGTAAACCTTTGGGTGAAACCACAGCAGACAAAGCCTCCCCCAGACTTAAGCACAGAAAGAGTCAAATCACAGGAAAGATTTACAACTCCACAGTGTATAAGACCTTATTGCATTGACACATTTGGCACAAAAGCAAACATCTTCTCAAAGTAAAACAATCTGGATGTGTATTCACTCGTTGCACACTTAGTGATCCAAATGAAAGACAAACACATTGTTAGAATAAGCACATCGTCTCATGTTGAAATAAGGCTGCAAGTAAAATCAAGTTGAAAAGACTGTTTACATAGATTTTAAAAGCTTGGCCCTGGCTCATTGTCTCATTCGGATTCCTGACCAGCTGTCAATCAGATGGGCTGTGTTTCTTTTAAAAGTCTGACACTGGAATCAAAGCTGGTTTTTGTTTAACAACACGGTCAACTAATGTTGGCCTAAATGCCAATAGAGCCAGCTCTCTGCATATCAGTGTGAGCCCAAACAGCTCAAAAATATATATTTATTTTCATAAAAACAGCGACAAAACACAGTTCTGTCACAAAGTTGAGCACACTGCAGCTGTATAAATGCTAGAGTCTGATTGTAACAGCGGCCGGCAGCGAGTGCTGATAAAACTCCACATAAAAGAAAGCATGCTTGAAATCCAAATGCACAACAAATTAAACCCTGAACCAGCCATATTGATAGATTTCATACAGTGATCAATTCACAATAGTAGCAATAATAAAAGAAGGGAAAATGATTGGACTGAAACATTCAAACATTATTCTGACATGATTTTCTTAACTTTAAAGAAATCCAACTATGATTTGGCAGATTTGATTGCACTATAATTCTTATACTAATAACCATTCTGCCTCCTCATATTATCATAGAGCCACTTTTTTGTCATCATGAATTGCACCTATTCAGATAAATGGGTGCGAAAACAAAAAGGTCTTAATGGCTACAAGGATGTTACTGATGTTCGATTTCACTTTCAGTGTTAGATGATGAATTTACAAGAGCACAAATGTGAATGTCATATAGGCTGATCTTTTTCATTGTAAAATAGTAGAAAAATAATAATCTTGTTGACACCTGCAAAATGCACCTTAAGACGGTCTCATCAAGAGATCTGTGGTTGGAGTGTGCAAAGAGTTTGAACCGCAGCTTTAGAGAAATGAAGACGAAAGAGTTCAGTGTATGTGTGTGTGCATGTAGATATGGAGTATTTCAATGGCACCTCAATCATTTCCAAAGCTAGAAAAATACATCTTTTACACAGATTATTCCAACACTCAGTGGCCAAGAAGTAGATATTAAACACTCAAAGGATTTTGAAACTGCCAACGTTGACCCCCTGGTCCATGCATAAAACCTCCACATGGTGCAGGGTCTGGCCCTGTGAGGGGGGAATAAAATCATTTACAAATAAGGTCTTACTTTCGCCTGTGTATGCTAGTGAATGTACACACATACAAGGACAAATACACTTACTTTCTTTGTTGCACAGAAGAATAAAAGTTGAAATAAAAATCTCTTTGGGCTCTGTTAAAAATGTCTTTAGCAAAAGTGTGAAATGCCGAGCCTGAGAGGTCGGACAGACGGGGTGAAAAGTCAGAAACAACATTTATCCCCTTTATGATATAATCCACACCCTCAGACTCTGTAATCACTTCACCCACTCAGACATGCTAGACATGTGACACACACCCACACATGCACTCAGTCATGTCAATAAACGTGTAGACTTGTGCACACACATTGATACACACATGGCCTAGCTGAAGAGTTTAACAAAGCAGCCCTGGCAGTACGGCTTGTCGTTCTGCTCCTTGAAGGTGCCTTTGTTGAGCTGCTTGAGGCAGAAAGCACACACAAAGTGCTCAGGGTGGAACTTCTTGCCCATGGCCGTGATGCAGCGGCCGGTGATTGGCTTCTGGCAGCCGGAGCACAGTGAGCCGCGCCGCTCGTGGTAGTGAGCCTCGCAGTATGGCTGTCCCTCGTGGTCGAAGAAGCTGCCATTTATGAACGGCGTGAAGCACTCCTAGGAAAAAAAAAAAGAAGATATGAAGTTAGAATTTATGACAGCAAGTTGACAGAGAGATTGGTTACAGATATGTCAAATAAGTCACCCTGCAGACGAAGCATTCTGGGTGCCAGAGTGAGTTCAGAGCAGAGATGTAGTTCTCCAGGATAGCACGGACACAGCCGCCACATTTAGGGGCAAACATGTCAAAGTAATCTTTCCTGCAGAACGCCTTTCCATCCTTCTCATGGAAACCTAGAGGGCAGCAATGACACAAAGTTTTTCTACACAGGTCGAGTACTGTGTTATTAAGAAAGGAGCATTAATTACCTTCTGGTCCAAAGAAGGCTCCACACTGGGCACAAAAGAAATGCTCCGGATGCCAAGTCTTGTCCAAAGCAGTCACTACTTTCTGTAAAGCAAAGGAAAACCACAATAACAGGTTTATGAACTTAATACATAATTCTATCAACTGTTATGTTGTGGTTTATGTTATTGAATGTTGCATTTCTTTATGCACCGCTTACCCCAAAGGTCCAACTAGGGACAAGAGTTGGATATCAGCAATAGCTATAAACTTTGTGCAGAACACACGTTTCATGTTTTGTAGTGAAACTATGAAAAATTCCATTGTACCTAGTAAATATTAACCAATCCAATTCAATGAACAGTTATGACATTTCTGCTGATAGGTGTGACACACAGTCAGAGAAATGGTGGCTCCCCATGTTGTTCTAAGCATCATAAAGGTGTTTAAGAGACATAGCAGGAGAAGCTCACACTTCAGAGGCCAGGAGAGGGCACCAAAGTCCACAGAGGCAGACTGGGAGGTGCTGCGATCTCATGACTGTTACCTCATGTTTTCCAAGCATGATATAATTTCTATACAGCTTCAGTGACAAGCACACTTACAGTATATTTAACACAATCATTTAAACATCTTATACTCTCTCTTTCAGCAGCAGGGCAAGATTTTCTTCACTGCAAATTGACATCATCATAAAAAGACAGGTGATACTTAATTTTACCACCAGGGTGTGCAGTGTTCAAAGAGAGAGAGGTTAAATCAGGGGAGGCTATCTTAACAATCATCATCCTAACAGAAAAAAACGCCTCGAACATAAGTGTAAAAAAAAAAAGCTGCATGAAAATGAGCCTAAATAAAATACTACATTAAGTTTAAAAATGGTTAATACAAATGGATAAACAGATTATAAGGGAGACAGAAGAAGAAGGGATTTAGGAAACCTTGACAGTGACTCATGTTGGCTTTCCCCGAGATTAATGTCCACCGTTCACTTCCCTTCCAGTACCTCTGGCAGAGTGTGTGTCAGTGCGTTTGTGTTAATACCAACAACTGAAAATCCCTGATGGGAGTGTGTCGCTGTGCGGATAAGACCGAGTGCTGACAAGTGAGAGAGGAGAGAGGCATGCAGTGAGTGTGACATCTGGCAATCTGCATGCACAATGCAACTGGAAGTAGCTTCACTTCTACTGTCTCTAGGACAAGTGTGTATGTGTGTGTATGTGTGTGTGTGTGTGTGTGCGCGCCTTGGTCTGATCAACCACCAATGTCTGCTTGAGAAATAAAGCTATATCCGACATGTAGTGATTTCCCATTGTGTGTGTGTGTGTGTGTGTGTGTGTGTGTGTGTGTGTGTGTGTGTGTGTGTGTGTGTGTGTGTGTGTGTGTGTCTATTACTTACATCCAGAATGGGTCCGTTGCAGTAGTGGCATCTCGGCGAGAACAGGCTGTGGTAATCTTTCTCACAGTAAGGCTGCCCCTCACGCTCAAAGAAGTTTCTGGATCCAATCTCCTCCTGGCAGTGGGTGCACACAAAGTGCTCAGGGTGCCATGTTCTGCCCATGGCTGTCACCACCTGGTGCAGGGAGACACAGTGCGTTAAATAAAAATGAGGTTCTGAGGGCTAAGACCAGGCTCAGCAGTGGAAATCCCTGCAGTTCTGCATGGCAGAAGAAGAAGAGGCATTGCCAACAGCAGCAGATGCAGGTTTCATAACTGTATGCTAGAAAGAAATGCAGATAAAATTGTGTTTGTGCCAGTTCACAGAGGTATCAGAATTATTGTAAATGTAATTAAACACAGAATTAAATTGTTTTCAGTTTCTCCACTTACTGCATGCCAATTAATAAAAGCTGAATTATTGACTGGCTTGGGCCTTAAGCATCAACAAAGCCTGAGATATGAGGAACATGAGCCAACACTGCACAACCCCTCCAACTTGGGATACAACTTGTGCAGTTGATTCTTAATCCCAACAAAAATGTATCTCAACAAAAGAGCTATGATGATTAAGATTAAGATTAATTCCTGCAAGGGGAAATTTATGTTTTTACACTCTGTAAGTCATGCTGAAATATACACACATGCACAAACAGAATCCTATGGACATGCACTAATGGAGAGATGTCAGAGTGACGGAGCTGCCGACAGCGGGCGCTCCTGAGCTGATGGTGGGGAGGGGGTTTGGTGCCTTGCTCAAGGGCACCTCGGCAGTGCTCAGGAGGTGATCTGGCACCTCTCCAGCTACCAGACCAACTTCCGTATTTGGTCCGCACCGGGACTTGAGCCGGCGACTCTCCGGTTCAAGTCCCTACAGACTGAGCTACTGCCGCCCTCTAAGCTTATCTATGATGATATTTTTGAAGCCATTTTTGGTATTATGGTTTATGTTTCACTTGCAGCTATATGTCCAATGTGTCCTTGGGCAAGACACTTAACCCGAAGTTGCTCCCGCTGCTTCCTCTGTGGCGTGTGTATGTGTACGAATGGGATTAGTTACTTCTGATGGTCACTTTAAATATCAGCCTCTGCTATCAGTGTGTGAATGGGTAGGTTTGACCTGCGGTGTAAAAGCGCTTTGAGTAGTAGAGTAGAACAGCGCTAAACAAGCTTAAGTCTATTTTCCATTTACTGCAGTGTCAAGCCCTGAGGGATCGAACCCTGAACCTTCCAGTTGAGATAACTGACTCTACCAGTGAGCCACAGCCCTCCCCCCACATTCAGTTTTTATTTCAGCATCTGCACCAAATAATGTATGTTGTTTTAGTACTGAAATGTTTATGATTCGGTGTTATTTTGTTATCATCACCTGTCCAACAATGGGTTTCTTGCAGGCTCCACAGACACCTTTAGCCACCGTCTGGACTCCGAGTCGGTTGAGATCAGACTGCAGGCTTCCCAGCATGTTGTCCAGCTTGTTGGCAGGTTTGGGGGGACCCGTGGGAGAAGTCTTTCCTTGTGACTGGATCTGACAGAAATGGGAGACCAAAGTTGACAAATAAGTTGTATGAAGGGCGAGCAGAAAGACCTTTTGATAAATACCACTGTGGTTAACACTTCAGATAAGTTCAGCGCATGGAGTCAGAGGTTCTAAATCAGAAGTGGGGGTTTTGTATCATTGTCTATATGTCTCTCATATACCATGTCCCTCTTAAATACATCAATGTTCATGTGGTTTGAAAATGTTCTTTTTATTTGGATTGTAGTTTTTCTTATTTTACGGAAGCCCTTAGTGGACATCTACTACATCCATACATCTTATGTACTCCATTTTCCCGTGATAAAGAGTAAATTCTAGTTATTTTCTCGAGATCTGATTTTATTTATCTCATTATCTAAGAATAACAACGCTGGTTTTCTCACAATAACGTGCTCATTTTCTGCAATCTAGAAACCAATACAAAACAATATGCTGCACACTGTGATAGGCCAGACCACGACATGTCCACACCAAAGAGGTAAGTTAAGCCTATTTCTGTTTCTTACTATGAAAAAAACAAAAACAAATAGTAAACAGATCTGTGGTTGTATGTCAGCTAAGAGCCTCGGTAGTACTAAACGTATTGTTGTATTACATACATTTGAAATACAACATTTGTAAAGTTGCCTGAACTGCTGGGAGCTAAAAAAAAAATGTCTTGTCTAAATATATATCTATATAAGCCATTTAAAAATATCCAGGACAAAATGTGTTCTATCAACTCTAACCTATATGTGGAAACTTTCATGATAACTTTTAGAATATCAACATTGTGTGTGTAAATGTCTTTGGCTCCTGAAAAGTAAGCAAGCACAGACCCATCTCAGATGGTGTGGTTATTGGAGCTTTATGACTCTTACATTCCTGTGAGAGAGAAAATAGCATCTCTGCTACATGTATTCACTCACTCTCACAACACACAAATAAAAACAGCCACTGGCCATGACCTACAGTAGGTGCAAATTATACTTTAACTAGCATATTAATAAATAACCTCTTGCTCTTTACCAAACCTACTTTAATAAAGACTTCTGATTGACGGGATGTTATTTTACATTCAATCTCAACATTCTGGTATGTAACCCAGTGGGACCAGATGACGGAAGTCCCGTAGGAGATGTTATAACTATGCTGGTAACTGTGCTGTCATGTGGAAGATTAGGTTTCAGTTGCACTGTGAGCATACCATTCCTGCTCATGGCAGGAAAGTTAGTGTAACTGGAAGATGGGGGTTACACTCTTCTTCCTCTAAGCTCTTAAACTCTTACTGGGCACTGAACACACAGCCACTGGTGCCGTCAGAAGTCAGAATTAGAAAAGGGTCTCATTCTTTCTAGCTTGGACGTCAGCATCACTCACAACCTGAACTGACTGGATTTCGAACCAAGCTTTAAAGAAGCTAACTGGTACCATCTACCATGAGTGGAAAACAGAGTATTTTCATGGTAAGAGTTGCAACTGCTGAATGAGTAAAATTCTCAAATAAGGCAGCCAAAAGCAAAAATGATCGTGGTTGATAGACAATAGAGAAAGTGTGAGGCAAGACAAATAGAGATATGCAGAGAGGCGATCCGTGCCTGCATCGGTGGAAAGATGGGGTCGTACTCAGTCTGACAACCCACTGATACATAGACCTTGGGAGGTGGAGGAGGAGTGACGGGCTTGGGAGGGGGGCTAGGCGATGGAGAAGGCTGGACAGGGGGAGGTGTGGGCTCCCTGGGGGGAGGAGTAGGCTCCTTGGGGGGAGGAGGGGTTGGTTCTCGAGGAGGGGGAGGGGTTGGAGGGGGGGGAGGTAGTGGTGGAGGAGTCTGCTTGACTGGGGGTGGCTTTTTGGGGGCTGGAGGAGATTGCGGAGGGGGGAGAACTTTTCTCTGTGGGACAGGTGATTCTGGAGGGATGATGATTTTCTGAGGGAAGGAAGGAAAAGGGAAACAGCAGAGACATAAGAGCAAACAGATAACAGGGATAAACAGGTGCCAGAATGGAAAAGAGGAAAGGATTCAACAGAAAAGATTGGCCCAACAAACTGCAAAAGACAAATAAATTGTCTCTTCTATCAAATATTCACCAATTAATCTATTTCATGTTTAAGCCTTAGCTCAGCAATCCGGGGAACATTTCATTTCCAACTCTTAGTCTAATGTTGTCCAGGGATATTTAAATAGCAAATCCTGCTTAGTGCCTCTACCTTATCCACAGCAGGCTTGGCCCCTTCTTCCCGTGTTCGCAGTGGGTTGGACATTACGATGACTCCCTCTGTCAGCCAATCATCTGAGTGCTGCTTACGCCTGCGCTCTACTCGCCCAATTCCCAGCTTACCCTGCAACTCCTCAATAAGTCTGTCTTGAGAGTTGCTCTTATTCACAATGACTGGTCCCATTTTACGTCGCAACATTCCGTCCTTGTACATTGGATGCACATTGGAGGTCTCTTTGGTGCGGTGGATAACCGACTTGAGCTGGAGAGTACATAGTGCATAAGCATGTGTAATTGCCCAGAAAGTCCACGTTGAGTTGCAAACACACGCAAGCCAGGCGAAGAGTGTCTCATTCAGGTTGGAAATCCACTCAAGCACTGGCTCAAGAAAACTATTTTGTCACCATGCTCCGGAGGTTTTTCAGGCACTTGTCTACCCAATCAAACTTGCCCACAAAAGCTGAGCACCGCCATCCACTGCATCTAAATTCATTCTCTACTTCTACTCAAAACTATGCAGGAAAATCTGACACGGCATGCCGGAAAGTGAAGTCAAACCAACACAGGCCTCTCATAACTTCTTGAATATACTGCAAGTCTGCAAGTGCGAAGCAGGGCCAACAACTTAGAAGCAAAGTTCATGTTGGTTCTTTAAACAACATATGCCGATTTTGCTACGTAAATGACACCATCAGTGGTTAAAAACACATTTTTTGCATCATCCTGGGGTTGCATCAACATTACAGGCCAATCCCTGTGACTAACACAGTGATGTCTACTGAAGCAAGTAGGGGCGTGCAAAAACATCCTTTCAGCAAAGCTTTCAACATCAGCCACAAATAGTCTCGACAGGGAGATTTTGTCCCTCAAGGCATTTTGGAATTGCTATGCAATGACACCACATGCATCACACCACAAAGATGGAGTAAATTCTCTCAACACAGTGTTTTTGTAGGATTTCACAGCTCCTTGAATTAGGAGCTGCTCTCCCAAAACAAGCTTATTAAGGCAACTAGAGCCACACTGCCAGAAAAATCTGACTGAGCGGTTCTGCCCTTATTGTCAGAGATAATTAATGTCTTAGGCCACATGGCCAAATAATAGACAGACCCCATGGGGTAATAAAGCCTCTTTAGCTGTATGCCAGCAGCTTATTTTGGGAGAGTCAAGTTGATGTGTCCTACTTGGCCAGAAGCAGATAGTCGCTCAACAGCAGAGAGCTGCTGCATGGGCAGGTCCAGCGTTGCATCTGGTGTCCCGGGGCAGGAGGAGGGGGTCAAACACTCATCTATCCAGCTGGACTCAGTCATGGGTGTCAGAGTTCCCTCTCGGCTGAGTTCAGGGTAAATTCCGTCTTCTTCCTCCCAGGATCTGTCTTCAACTCCAGGCATAACATTGGCAGATGGCTGGTTGTCACTCAGTTGGGTAGAGTCAGAGGCTAAAAGTTTGTCTAAAGCATCGTCCAATAAAGGCTCCCGGCATGGCCAAGTTAAATCCATTATTTCACCCCTTTGCTTTTCTGTTAGAGGGGGACACAGGCTTCTTGAAGGAACAGCAACTGACAAAGCACTGGGACTGCTTGTAGATGGTACAGTATAATTGTTTCTGATGACTGACGCAGGACTCTTAGGAGCTGCGGTTTCAGTATTTATGACTGGTACTGGACTCGAAAGCCTTGAGAGAATTACTGGGCATGTGCTCTTTGACAATGTTTCAGGACTAGACGTTTTGGGTAAACTACTTGCAGTCTTTGGAACTGGACTTGAAAGTCTTGGAATTGACACAGGACTAGCACTCTTGGGAACTGTTTCAGGACTAGTACTCTTTGGGATGGTTACAGGACTAGAGATAATAGGGACTGTCACAGGACTTGCACTTTGTGGAACTGGACTAGCTGTCTTAGTGGGTGATTCTGGACTATTACTGATACGGATTGGACTAAAGCTTTTAGGGACTGGGCTTGGACTCTTGGGGCATTTCAGATCAGGGGGGCTAGGACTTTTGGCTCTAAGAATGGGACTGGGTTTTGATGACACAGTAACAGGACTAGGGCTGTTTGAAACAACTGATGGACTGGAGCACTGGGTGGTGGTTACTGGACTGGAACGCTTTCCAACATTAACTGGACTTAAGCTCTTTCCAGGTGGACTTGAGAATTTACCATCAGAAACTTCAGAGACTTCAGATGGACTAGGAGGCTTTCTGGTACCAGAGATACTAATGGTCTCCACTGTTGAGATCTTAGAAGTTACACTGACACTATCGTCTGTCTGTTGAATCTGGGAGTACTGAAGGCTCTTGGATGATGACATCACTACAGCGGACCCAGCTGAGGACGTGGGGGCAGAACAACCATCCTCATCTATATGCAGCTCCAGAGGAAGAGGGGTAGAGGAGGGAGTATCGTAACTTAAAGGCAGAGGAGTGTCAACTAAATCAATGTTAGGATATATAGATGGGGTGGTTACTGCTGGGACAACTGGTGAACCAGAAAGACACAAAGGGTCTCCAACTGGTTCTTGATTCACTGACAACTGAGAACCAGACTAAATCAGGTGGATAGAGGTAACGGTTGCAATGTTTAAAGACAGGACACACAGGAGAAAAGAAAAGAGAAAGACAGCAGGAAAAACACATTGAGAATGAAAAGAATGAAAAGAAAGTTGTCTCAAAGAGAAAGTAAAGAATGGGTCGAGTTTACTCAAATTATTCTCATTTCTAAAATACAACAAAAAAACTACAACAAAGTTTCATGTGTATTAGCCCATGCAGGGAATAGCTACACATTTTATATATTGAACCCATTTTCTACAAGGTCTCTACAAAATGTATTTCTTTGTTTGACTGGACTTGAATATATCCAGCTGTATGCCAGCAACCGTAAACCATTAAAGGAGCTATATGTACCTATATGCAGTAAAATACTGCGTTTGTAGTGACACTGCAGGCCGTTAGGCGAACTGCACCAGTAACCTGTTGCTCGCTCTCCCTCGCGTGCTCGTCATATGTGCTCCTACGTACAGAAACGAGCATCATCATTGGCCGTGAAACACTGGATATTTACCCTCATAATGTTTACAGAGGAGGTAAGAGGTCATACACGTGAAAGTCTGTGAAGGAGTCTGTGTTGTGCTAGAGGCCGGTCGTTTATTTGTACTAACAGATTCCATGTTAGATTCATTCTCCATCCTACCAACGACAGTCTCGACAGGCACTGGCTGAGAGCAGGAGTGTGTGATGAGTTTGTACTGTTGATCTCTGTAAGCGGAGTGAGCAGGACGTTGAAAACGCCAATAAAATGTCACTTTCTGGAGCTTTCGCGGAAAATATGACCTGTGGAAACTTTTTATACAGGCAACACAGATAGACAGTGAACATCTACTTTTTCACATCAGTTAACAGTTCGCTTATTAATGGGCGATAAAAAAATGATTTATACATGTAAAAAGTTACATATAGCCCCTTTAAACATCACAAAAGCTAAAATAGGGAAAAGTCAGTGAATAGAATTAGTCCTATTTTATTCATTTTTTCTAACAAACCAGTTTCCAAAACAGAGCCCTTTTCCATTAGGTGTGAAAATGAAAAGAAATCTACCCACTTGTGAAAACTACTCACATTGCTTTGGACCTTGAAGTCAGACAGGGAGGCCATTAGCTCGTCCAGCTCTCGTGTGGCAGAGGAGGCAGACATCCTGGCTTGCTGTTGTGAAGGTGTTTCTTCTTGTCCATCTGTTTGTTCGTCTGACACAACCAATGGTGTGGGACTTCAGACAAAAAGGACATCATTTATGGACATCCACACTTAATAAAACTCACTTGCAATTCACTTTTCTCCAATTTGTCACTTACACAGGTGAGGGAACAGAACTTTCCAGCTCATCTAGAAGACTCTCTACACTCGGTCGTACATCCTCTATTCCTCGAGCTGCTACACCGCGTTTAGGCTTCAGTAACACAGGTGGAGCCACTTTGCCATCATTAGAGATTCCATTCTCCTGGATATGGTGGATGATGCTACATGCAGGCAGTGGTGGTGCTGTTTCTTCTATTAAAGAAAATAATTACACAATTAATTTCCCCTCATATCCATAGTGCATAGTTTTAATAATTGTAAACACCGAAAATAGAGCCAGGTGTCAAAGAAACAGATATGTCAAATATAGACTGTGATATCTGAGTTCATGCAGAAAAATATTAAATTGTAAAATAATCTCCTGGACTGGTATACCTTCTGTGGGGAAGGCAGGGGTGCTCTGCTGGACAGCATTGAGCTCCAACAGCAGGCGGTCAAGCTCAGACAGGTTGCTCCCCAAGGACGAGTTCATGGCAACAGCTGATGAGTCACTATTCTTCTGCTTATTAGGGAAGCTGAACAGAGCAGAGAGAAAAAAAATCATCATCAACAGACCTGGACATAGATAAAAATGCTGCTATATCCTGAGACAGATACTATTTAGATGGGTTTTTTGGCTCTTCGCAAAGACAAGCATTAAAGACTCCTTCCTTAAGGTTATGGTTTCCTATAGTTGGAACAATAAAGTGGTTGTTTTTTCTATTGTTACATGTAAACTAATGTCAATTCCTTAAGAGTTCCTGTGCATTAAGGGGGTGAAAGTTATTGTAAAACTTTTTATAAACTCTTGATACTACAATGTTCCAAAGTCTTGCCTGTAAACGTGGTCCTCTTCACCAGTGGGTTGCGTTGGACTGCTGCTTTCTCTAGACCAGGGACTTCTCTGAGCTGAGCTGAAGGACTGAAGAGAGGAAGTAATGTCACTACATTTTTTAGATGCCATTTCACAAATAAAGCAACTAACTTTGGGCTTTGATAATTCTTTATATCATTCACAACAGCATGAATGTACGTGTTTCTTTACCTCTGTTTCATCTAGTCCGTTTAGCTCAGAGGTTGATGGGACTTGGGGTGGGGAGCAGATGTCTTGCTGGATCTGACCCCCAACAGGGATGGAGTAGGCAGTGTCGTCAGACAGGAAGAGTGGGCGCTTGGAAATGTGGGATGTTGTGGACTCAAGGTCCGCCAACAAAGCATCTATGGAAATAGAAAAAATAAATTTTCTCATCACAGGTTTGAAGCTAATTATATTTACAGATAGCGCTGGGAGGAAGAACTCAATATTTTGCCATATTGTTTTATGTATTTTGTTGTATCAAGCCAATGTGGACAGTAATGCAAATCTGTAAGCAGATATTTAAAGCAATATTAGATAACAAGTATTTAGCCCAAAGGGTTAAAGTACCATAGTTTTTTAATGTTTTAATTCCCCAAATTAGCATAAATCAGACAATCCCATCAAGTTATTTGATCAATATAGGAAGAAAATACCATAAGATAGGATACCATACAATATGCTGTACATTAAACTTGTACTTCTCCTTAAGGTAAATTGTCTTACACTCGATGCTAGTTCTAATAAATTAAAAACACATTAAACATTAAAAGCGGAGTAACACACTTAAATAAATATTTCATATTATACACATTGCACATCATCCACTTAATAAGTAATTAAACGTGATAACATATCAACATGTACTAATGTAAATGTATCACATTGTAATATTAAAATAATACAGGTCCACTGCTTATTACATTTGACTTTACTTTCTGAGTATTAACATTGCAAATGCCAAGCAACTCATGACAAGTTCCATAAACACAAGATGAAACAAATCAGCTTGTTTGGCAATCAAAACTCCATGTGCAGTGACATCAGGTGAGGCGGAGCTGTAAAAGTTGAATCATGCAGGCTGTCACAGCCACTCCTTTGGTTACTCATTGACCCTCGTCTGCCCAGAGTCCTGACATGTCTTAAATCCAAGAGTCACTGTCAAGTCTGTGACCAGGTCTACCTGTTTATATTTACCACCTGACAGCTAACATCCCTGCATGAAGGGGTCATTAAGTATTTTGAGAGGAAGAAAACAACTACTAATTTAGCAGCCATAACCAGTAGGTAGAAGGACACAAGACATTACAGGGGATTTAACTAAGAGCTCAGACTGTATTACTGAATACTTGAGCTTATTTTAGCATGCTCACTCACCACAGCAGTGTTGCATTTCTCTTGCTGAACCTCATGTCATAAAAAAAAAAAAAACCTCATCATATCTTGCAAAAAAAAAAAAAGTAAACCAACTTAAGAACAACATTTACATTCCAACATAATTGCAAATGTTCTATTAAATGTATATACTTGAGGCTGTTAAGGACAAGAGAGATGTCAAAGTTAAAATCACGGAAAGTTTCCAGAAAAATCCAAAGAAACCAACCTTACAAACAGGTTAATAATTTCAACGCTACATTTTTTTCCTCATTGCAGCAGATCCTTAATAAAACAGAAGCGACCAACTGGAAGCGTTTTAATATTGTTGACACACTACAACACCAACCACATTAAAGTGCCACCAAAAACACAAAGTAATAGGTCAAGAAAACATAGCTATAGTAAGACAGAGATGGGACATACCTTAGAAGAAGGCAAGACATTAGACCGATGGAAGTGGAGAGGACATAATACAGAGAAATAAGAGGGAGCTAAGGAAGAAGAGGGCAACCCATACAGATTGCCTACCAGGCAGGAACTGCCTTTCTTAACTCTACCATCAGCATGAGAGAAGAGCAACGAGAAGGAGGAGGGGAAGGGGGATTCGATTGAAAGCAGAGGAGAGAGAGTCAGGATAGAGTGGAAGACGAGAGGTCAAAATTAATGCCAGCTCCAACCTACAGTAGCTGCCTGAAAGCATAAGTGTGAGATACTACTTACACAAAAGTCTCTGCGCTGAGAACAGTCTCTGAGGACAAAGCTGTCCAACTTTGGCCAGCTAAATAACGACACAGCTTTGATGAGCACACACGGTTGTTAAATGAGGGAAGTTGAGAGCAAGCACAGCTCTTATCAACAGAGGCATGCCCTATGAAGGGAGTGGTATCACAAAAGTATATGAAGGTACTATCAGCCCCTCCTTCACAGTGTCGGCACACACTCTGCTTTGGTTTCTCATGACTCGCACTCACTTTTATCACATTTTATAACATTATTGTCTGCCAATACAACTATGATTGAAAGCTTCAACCATAACTGGATTGATTGGTTAGTTGTCAGGTAAAACATTTACTTTACAGAGCCTTTTCTAAGGTAAAAAAGAACAAATTCTCTGATTCCAGCTGTCGGTAGTAAAAACTATCTTTGCTTTGTGGACCAAGCAAGACATTTCAGGATGTCTACTTGGGCTTTTGGAAACACTGGTTGATGTTTAAAATCATTTTCATTATTTTGACCGAAAAACATATTGATCACGAGTAAAAAACTACAAATTGATGTACAGTAAGAATAAGCTAGTTAGTTGTTTCCCTGTAAGGATTTAATCTCTTTTGCAGGTCAATAAACAAAATATTTCACCAGGAAACAACTTACATTAGTCCATCTTAAAGGGATAATGAATGCTTGGTACTGCATACCGTAGTGTCATCAGTGCAGAAGATATTTGGACTGTCATGTTTCCCAGACTGAGAGGAGACACATCCGAACCAGAGCAATATCAATACCAGACCCACTTGGCCTAACTTCACATTAGCAAGAGTAGCATAGCTGACATGCCAGTTGACTGGGTTTCACAGCGGAGACTCCGTTCTGGACTCAGAAGCCCAACACATTCCTCTAAGCTTCATTATGGATA
Organism: Labrus bergylta; assembly: GCF_963930695.1. Taxonomy (NCBI): domain Eukaryota; kingdom Metazoa; phylum Chordata; class Actinopteri; order Labriformes; family Labridae; genus Labrus; species Labrus bergylta. The sequence continues at coordinate 17,344,851 of NC_089199.1, read as the reverse complement.
CAGCACAGCACACTGTTGACACTACTGCAGCCAGCTCTGTGCTGGGTTGTAGATAAAACAAACCCGTTGGAGTACAGAGGCTATCAGTCTTCAAAGCTCCTTCCAAGTATGGTGTATGATGAAACCTACCATCACAGATGTTTCAGACCATCACACAGACAGGTGCACTCAGAGCTACAGTCTCTAGGCTCCACTTTTGGTCCTCTTTAAGGGGAAGTCTGTGAGTTTGGGAACTTCTTTTTAGAGGTTTACCTATTTAAACCCTGAGGTCAAGACTTCTTCTTTTAAACATTTCCCAAGATGCAGCTGTGTTTTCATCACATCAGAGAAAACAGGGATGTGGTATTTGTTTTGTAGGTTAAAGCCAAACAACATGTCTAACACACATTAAGAAGGACTAAAAAAGATAGTTCAGACAAGTTACAATTCACTTTTATCCAAAGCGACGTACATCAAAGAGTAAACACAACACTGATCCATTCATACACCGCCACAGAAGCAGCGGGAGCAATGCAGGGTTAAGTGTCTTGCCCAAGGACACATCGGACATGTTGCTCGGCTGGGGATTGAACCCTCGACACGTCTAACCATTTTTGTAGGATAAAGTGAAAACAGGCCACCACATAATTGAAATATCAGCAAATATTTTATCAGCCGATACTCCTCTGAAATACTGCATAAATAAATAAATAAATAGCAAGGCTTCAATACACTTCTACTGCTGAGGTCAGAACAAAGTTTTCCTGCAGCTGGTGGAGACCTCAGTCAACAGATGTTAGTCCAGATGGTTTACACAAGAGATGTTAATCAACTTAGTTCTGGAGCTGCACTGGCTTTAACCCTGCTGATAAAGAATCTGCTGCTACTAAACAGAGTTACGCTAAAACACAAACCTCCAGGCTATATGAAATACATACCCTGTTAGGCAACGGCTCTTGTGAGATCTGCCTACCAACTTTAATGTCTAAAAGGTCTAACATCAAAAGATCAACAGCTCATTTATCTGCAACAAAGTGGCTTGATTAGAGTCCCTTAGACGATACGGACTCAACATTAAATATAGAAACTTGCAGCTTAATGGCTGCTTTTGTTCCCTGAATATGGAGTGTTAGACATGCTCTGGCCCATCCACAAGCTGCACAAACACACAGAGGTGTGTCAGCCCTCCTCTGCCAAGGGAACATACCGTGACACTCTGGTGCACGGCACAGACACGTTCCCCAGTGACCAAAAATGGAACTACAGTAAAACGAGGAACTCATGATAGACATGCAAGAGCTCAATCTTCAAAACAAGCCTCCTTAATCTTTCTTATCCTTTTCACAGAGGGGAAAGAACCCCTTGGAGATAACTTTATTTCAGAGCATACTTTAGTATATTTTGGAAAATGCAGGTAAGAGGCTTCCCTGAAAACCACTCTTTGATGTGTTGCAAGAATAAATCCAGGTAAAACCTTAAGAGACCAGATTTCCTTAGAAGTGCAGCATTTGTGACAGGGTAACAGATACACTCCTGTCTATCTAAATCTGTTTACATCCACATGACTAACACAGTCTGCCCTTATTATTTACAGAGAAGAAACACTCGATACACCAGCACTGTTAGATTTAATGTCCACAACACTAAATATGACATAGCAGGGCACAGCTGGGCTCAAACAATGAGGAATGGCGGTGGGAGTGGCGAGAGAGAGATTGCGGCTCAAACTAGGGAAGTGTGTGTGTGTGTGTGTGTGTGTGTGTGTGTGTGTGTGTGTGAGCAGCAGGGCATATCCTCAGAGGCTAGAATGTGGGTTGACGCAGATTAAGGAGACTCCCTTCCTCCCAGATGAATGGTGTGCATTTTAATTACACAAACGTAGCTCGGCACGGGGCTCATTACTGGAAAGAGAGTAGGAAAGATAGAGAGAAGAGAGAGATAAAAAAAAAAAGAGGGACTTAGAAGATTGGGGTGGCCGAGAAAGGGTTGAAGAAGACAGGAAAACAAGACGTGGAGGGAGGGGGATGCAGGAAAATGAGGGGATGGGAAGGAAGCCATTTGAATAGTCATTTGAAGTATGTAAACAGCAAAGGGAAGAACAAATGTTGGATCAGCAGTTAAATTACAACCAATCACAGTCAAAACCAACATTAAAAATGTAAATATGACTGATAGAAAGAATCCTAGAAAACTTAATGGACTCCGTGATATTTGTCAGATTAAAATCCTTCATGTCAACAGCAGCAAGCTGACAGGACATCCTGCCTCGTTGAGCCCCTATCAGTGCTGACCACTGCACAGAGTGAATCAATGCTGTCGACAACTCAACATCTCTTGTTTATTTAGCCGAGCTGGTGGTGGCTCATATCAGGGAAACACAGCCTTTAACAACCTGCAGGGGGGGATGTTAAGTCGCGTGTGAGAGACAAGCACACCCCTGGCTTTTTTTTCTCCCCTTTTTCAAAAGCTGGTATACAGAGCAGGCTTTATCTTTGTGAGGTTTATAAATGTCGAGGTATTTACTGAGATATAAACTGACACCAAAGTGAAGCTAACAGGAGGAATATCTCCTTCCAGATTCTGTGAGTTAGTGCTTCACCTGTGTTTCCTGACCTCCTTTCTGCATCTCTCTACCTCTCATTCCTTTAATTTCTCCCCTCTGTATCTGATGCGTTTCAAGGTGCATGCAGGCTGATATGAATTCCTTACATGCCACAGCTCGTCTCCCAAATATGAGGAGAGAAATGCGATGTGCACACTAGATGGTAAGATAAAGACAGAAAACAAGGTACTACAGGCAAGATAGAACAGATTTTTTGTAAGTCGAAATGTCGGCTGTTAGACAAATCCATTTTGCATATAATCAGTCTGACATAAAAGGACTTCCTGAATGTATAATTTAAAAAGTGAACATGTAAAATCAATCTCCATTGTAAGAAAAAGCTTTTGGTTCCCTGTATGGACGTCGACATCAAGTGGCTTTCATGTTCAGTTGTGGGAGAGATGGTCTTTCAAAGGGAGACGAGCTGACGGACCATCACAGAGATGATGAATCCCTCTCTTTGCTTCAACCAGAAGGAAGAAAAAAAATCAGGACATATCGGGCTCACATGCATTTATACTTTACTCCCCTCCAGGCTCCTGTTACACAGCAGAAGGTATGGTATCTGTGCTCATTTGGTGCGCTTCAGCGGCCACACAGAATTAATAAGACTAGAAACATACACAAACAGTCACACAGGTGTAACAGAAGAACAACAAGAATGCACACAGGTGCCTCTCAGCCTTGCTGCCTACACATACCAGAGACACACTGGGGCATCTAGGTCCACTATAAATACCTTCGCGCTCAACCCCAGCCTGGGGGAGCAGACACATACAGGAGGTGATGGATGACCAAGCCGGTCAAAGCAACATTACAGACCACCCAACCAGCCTATACTGTGTATTACATTACATTTATACAGTATCATATCACACACTTCTCAGCGAGAAACTACACAGAGGCTCTGCTGTAGCGTCCTTATGTTAAGATCAATGAGGTTCCGCTGAAACAAAAGCTTTCAAACTAAATGAACCACAGCTCACACTTGCAATTAAGTCTTGGAACACAGATGCTTACACGGCAGCATGTACTCCACTGTAAACCTTTCAATACAATTACAGCAAGCTTGTGACTCTGCTCACACAAGTGCAATCTAAAAACTTCATACAGGAGAACAGCAGATAGACGGAAACGACATTTTAGAAACTCTTTGATTTGATTTTGTTGGTCACACTTCATAGGGTTATCGCAATATTGAACATTGAATCGCAAATTATACACATTGTATAATCTACTCATATTATGAATGCCTCAGTGTTTCCCCTACCATTATGTTAGGGGGGCGACCCGCCTAGAGATAGCATAGTGGATAGAGTCGGAAATCAGGGAAAGAAGTCATTCAAGGATACCTTTCCGATAGAAAAGGACAGCTGTCATTAAAAGTAACCCATGAACACCAAGATTCCTTCAAGTGTTTGTGTCGGCGTGTGCTAAGCTGTTTCAATAAAGGACTGAAGAAACGTAGAATAACATGGTCTACTCACTGCTTATTTGGATGTCACGCAAGTGTCTATAGATCACGGTCATTCTGTGTCAATTTATATGCAACATGAAGCTATGAGTTAACCAAAGCGAGCTAACATTAGCCTGCTAACACAACGATGCAGGTCACGGGCAATTGCAGCTCGACAGAGGACAATGTTGTCCGCCACGTTCGCGGTTAATGATGGTGCGTTCTAATCAATAACTTCTTTGTGCGAAGGGGAGTGGAGAGGGGTGTCGCTGTGAGGAGAGCAGAGGTTTCAGAATAGGGAAGGTGTCACCAAACAGCAGTTTCTTTTGGTTTAGTGCTGGTGCTCAAGGGCGACATCTACTGGAGCAAAAAGTCGCACATTCTTCCTTTAAGCCTGTCAACAATTACATTAATATTATAAAGGTAACAATTCATTTGATGTTAACCAGTCTGGTGATTGAGTAAACCACAGTACAGAGACCGCCCTGGTCAAAGCGGTTAGCAGTCTCAGAATTAGCTCAGATAACCATGAAGTTTCAATTCTGGTGCTTCTAGACGTTAGAGCAGTCTTTGATACAGTTGACCTCATGCCTCATGAGCACAGTTCTTCAAAGATTTCTTCCTATCTCACTGGTCAATCTTTCTTTGTTTTCATAGACAACTTAAACTCAAATACAGTGGGCGGTCCATATGGAGTTCCACATGGCTCAATTATTGGTCCACTGCTGTTTAATCTGTATATTCTCCATTATTCAGCAACACACCATTTCCAATCACTCCTAGGTGGATGATTTAAGGTATACATATCTGTTTTCACAAACTACCTACAACTTTCTACTGCTAATTGACAAAACAGAAACTCTATTATTGGGTCACAAGGCTCTGAGACACCAGCTTCTCCCTTTATTATCACCCCTGCATGTAAAAAACCCTATACTGGACAATGATCCTAATTTTCAGAAACATATCGCTAATATGTCAAAGTCAGCCTTTTACCATCTCCAAAATATATCATAAGCTAGATGCTTTCTGTCACAGTAAGATTCTGAAAAGCTAGTTAATGCTTATTTCGATTAATCTGGATTATTTTAATGCACTTTTTGTTGGTTCGAATAAGAACATGTTAAACTCCAGCTCATTCAGAATTATGTAGCCAGAATTTAAAAATAAAACCAAAATGTATGAACGCATCATTCCTGTTTTAAACACATTCCATTGGGTCCCTGTTAAACTATGATTTGATTTTAAAATACTTTTAATTTTTCTAAAAGCCCTTAACTGCCTAGGTCCTTCCTATATTTCTGACATGCTCAGGATGTCTACTTGGGCTTTTGGAAACACTGGTTGATGTTTAAAACCATTTTCATTATTTTGACCGAAAAACATATTGATCTCGAAAAAAAAACTACAAATTGATGTACAGTAAGAATAAGCTAGTTAGTTGTTTCCCTGTGAGGATTTAATCTGTTTTGCAGGTCAATAAACAAAAGATTTCACCATGACGGTCACTAAAATGGATTTGAAACAAGTGCAGCCAGCACACATGTGACGGGTGACTTCAAAAATAGTCACAACCTTCACACCTCACTGTCAATACACACCCAGAAAGTAACACCCTCGCCGACGTCTTTAAAGGAAGTTTAAGTTTTGTGTTTGTCTGAGAAAAAAAGTTTAACAAAGCTGGGGCCTACAAGCTGTCAAAGGAAGGTTCATTTTACCTCCTCTGTGGTTGTAGGTCTAATCAAGAAAACCTCATAAGCTCCTCAAACTGAAACTGCCATGTGATTAGACGTGGGAAAATATGAGCAATGTAAAAAGTTTCTCATACAACTTAAGAGCATCATCTCAATGTCTTTTTGGTCAATATAATAGCAACAATATATATATATATACACACACACACACACACACACACACACACACACACACACACACACCAAGATGGCGCTGCGGATGGTGGCCATGGTACTGCGCTCTCTAGTACTTGTTGTGTTTTTGTTTAATTTAATAGTTTTCTGCGCCCCTTCTCTGGTCATATATACCAGAGAAGAATTACTAAGCATCGGACTGTCCTCTGTCAAACTTTTTTCACCGGTTCTCACTAAGGCAGAAAGTTTCACAGAGATTATTGCCGGAGGAGCTGCAGCTCTCAGCTCAGCTCAATGTTTATTGTTGATATCTCCTTGGATCCACAATCTCTCGAGACCTGAAGTGGACCTCCCACATAGACACAATCAGAAAGAAGGCCCAAGGACTGCAGAAAAAAATCATTGGTGTCGACCTGCCCCCCATCCAGGACTTATACCAGTCCCGAGCCAGGAAACGGGCATGTAGTATCACTGCAGACTCCTCACACCCCGGACACAGACTTTTAAAACTCCTCCCCTCTGGCAGGCATTACAGAACACTGTACACAAAAACAACCAGTCATAAGAACAGTTTCTTCCCCCAGGCTGTCACTCTGATGAATGCTAAACAGTCACAGAGTGTCAGACCTGTCGCGGTGAAATGACTCTAAACCAACCGTCACTGTGAATATACATATATGTATATATATATATATATATATAATTTAATTTAAATGATCAATCTACGCACACTTATTTATGTAAATACTGTAATTGACATCTTAATTGACCCATCTGTCACATAACTGCATTTTACTTATTATCATGTTACTTCAGCATCTTTTGCACTATGCACCACTGCACTGTTTCATGTTTAGTCATGTAAATATTAGTCTTTTCTTATTATGTTTATTGTTGATATTTAATGTTGTACCTGTACCTAAGAGAGCACAGTTCACCAAAATTAAATTCCTTGTGTGTGTAAGCATACCTGGACAATAATTCTGATACATTTTTTATTAACATTTAACTTACTTCCTGAACTTGTGCCTCCTGCATCTCTAACAACAGAGCCAAAGACAGTTAAGCACTGATGCATAAAGCTGGATAAAGTCACATTTTGGATTTTCCTAATTATCTTCTTGTTTTTTGTACCCACTCATATGCCCTCACATGATCAAGAAATAATGTCAAGCATGAACAGCCATGCACCATCATTTTTGTTTCCTTGTTTTGCCATTCTTTGCAGCTCTGGAAAAAACCATAATCAAACTGAGACACTCGCATCAGCTTTATTGTCCTGTTGATGCCTGTGGGTCGTACCGTTTTTTTTTTTTTAACAAATTGCCTTGTGGGGCCAATAAAAATTGACCAATCTGCATCATTATATCTGAGTAAAACCATTAATCAAAATATGTTTTTTGTCAGATTCAATATATCAACCTCTACAGGACTCTAAGAACTGGAGAATTGGTATCTAAAATAAAATTCATGTAGTCAAAACACCCTTATCTTGCTGCCTTCCATCCACCTCCCCACAGTGGTCACAGTGGCAGGCTTACAGAGAAACATGAAGGAAGTTTGTGGGCGCTAAAGCTTTCCTCTGGTTTTCTTGGTACCCCTGTGGTTATTTTGAGCATCTGTGTGACTGCTGCAGTGGTGAAGGCACTTAAGTACTGGGGGCACATTTCTGAAAGACAGTTCTGTGAACACCAGCTTCTTTGGAATTTTTGATGAAATGAAAGCATAATGAGAACAGATTTCAATGGACAATAATATGTTAAATCTTGCACAATCTTCTGCAAATACTGTCTCAATTCTCAATTCCCCCCAGTTAACTTAATCATTCATTTTGTACTGTATATACCCCGTTTTTATTTATCTTATCTTCTGTTTAATGTGTATTTGAGCTTCCTCGTCTGTGCTGCTGTAACGCCCGAATTTTCCCTCTGGGGATCAATAAAGTATTATCCTATCCTATCCTATTTTCATCGTTTGCAATCAACTGAAACACTTTTCCATTTTATTTTGTATGAAGTAGATTCTATATTTACATTAAATACAGTCATCAGATGCTTTGTCAATGTTGTTTTTAAATTATGATTATATATACACAGTGTACATATACAGTATAATAGTAATAAGGTAATTTGACCTACCTTTGTCCCTGTTTTTAGTTGTAAGTGCTTGTATATCTTTCAAACCCAGCTACACTCTTCACAAGTTGCTCAGCAAATGAAGTTTCAGCTGACGTTGCTGACAATTGCTGGCTACACCAGAAGTCCCAAACGTTGTGAAAAACATCAATAGTTCGTATCATTCTAAGATGAGCTGATTGTTAGATTTGTGGACACAGAATTGGCATTTTACACAGATGCACCATTGTAATTCTACTGATTCAAGTATTCATTGCCTCTCCTTTTTCTTATGCATGCTTCTTTTTTTTTAATCAAAATGATTATTCAGGAAATACAGTTCCCCATATTTCACTTTCTGATATGTTGTGCTGCATGTTTGGCCCTGTGACAAATGGTTGTATAGTAACATTGTTGTTATTTTGTAAATGCGTTGGTCTTTATAAGTTACCTTAAGGAAAACATGCTCCTTAAAGTGTATACACTTTATAACAATGGTCATCACAGAGTCAATGTGCAGGTCTCTTCTCGGACTTTAAACTAGACATGCTCCATCTGAAGACTTTAGGGGAAAGAGGATCTTGAACTAAGACTTTTCTTTGTCAAACCTGCTGTTATATATTTGAGCTCATTGTTTGGCTTAAAAACATGGCAGGTAAGAAGGAAGGATGGATTGGGTACTTCTTCATTCCCCTTTGAATCAATTCTGTCTGGTTCTGTCTTTTCTGGGTTGAAGTAGGTCACATCACCAGAAACAAACAGCTCTTTGTCCCCCTACAGCAGGACGAGCACAGGAAAGAGGATGGAGAGGAGGGACTGGGAGGTCTGCAGACTAGATGATTCCACTAAACAACAAAATTGGATCGTGGGTGCCACAACCTGCGTGTGTGTGTGTGTGTGTGTGTGTGTGTGTGTGTGTGTGTGTGTGTGTGTGTGTGTGTGTGTGAATATGTGTGGACTCAGGCTAAGCTCACACCCCAATAAACCTGACCTAAGAATCACTGATGCTGTCATTAAACCAAGTGGGGTCTAGATCAACCATCGTATATTATCCTCTTTAAAAAGCCAGATGCTGACTACAACTCTAACTAAATCTCACACACACGCACACACGCACACATGCTCAAACTCACTTGTGCACCACCCCCTCCAACTTCCCAATTCATCAAAGGCCTTCATTGTGGTGGCTTTATAGCCCAAATAGGGCAGTAACAGCAGTGTTTTTAGACTTTTTAGACCTGCACTGAGGCAAGAGGAAACTCGCTGGGCTCATTTCCTGGGCTCATTAGAGGGAAGACTGCAAAACCCGGCAGATTCGTTTGAAAGGCAAACTGACAATTTGATAGCTCCATTTAATATGACAAATAAGCACAACATGGTGGAAAACATTTATATAAATTCAACAACAGTTTCCTTTTGAACCACTGCTTGAATCCTGTTTGTGCCACAAATAACCTTTTGCAACTACTGTGGCATAATTAATTCTAAGCAAAACGGTTACACCAGCTTGTTTTCCTATTGCAGTTTGCAACACAGGATCGCATCAACTGAGCTGTCAGTCACTGTCAGTGTAGGGATGCTTATCTCTTAAAGTCAGCAGGGTTCTCAATTCTTAAGGGCAGGTTGATGACAGCTTTTAGGCATACACACATTTAGTATAAGAAAACATTACAGAATTTGTTAAACCACAACAATTTTTTTATTTTGTTGCTCCATTTTTTCAATGACCGCATGCTACATCAAGCTAATAAGCAGTTTTGGTTGCCTGAAAACAAAGTTGAAAACAGAATATACAACATGAATTACATTCCAGTTTTAAAAAGACCTACAGCCAACTAGTTCCATCTGGTCGCATAACAAGTGTTCAAAAAATAGGACAGGATGAGGCATGTCCACAAGTGATCATGACTAACATGATGTCTGCAACCTACAGAAGGTTATTTCACTGGTGAGAAACAAAAAATTCGGACTTCCTGACTTCTACTTCAGCAGAGTGGTAATTTCCTGTCCTGAAACATGTCTGACTGGAAGAGAAGCTGCTAAATAAAAAAGGCTTGTTGTGCTCTAGAGCAGGGGTTCCCAAACTTTTCAGGTCGTGACCCCCAAAATAAAGGGTGGCAGAAACTGGGGACCCCCCACTATTCTTTAAGGTGGTTAGTTAGGTATAATGTAGCAACAGCCACGCACACACTAATAAACCTATCCAAAAACTAGGAACACAAAATAATACAACAACCTAAAAACAATAAAAAATGTACACATTTATTTCATTTCCATTTCAGTTAATGATACTGTCTTATATGACATTGGACTACTTTTTGTATATTTAAAAAATGGGTAAAAGTAAATACTAATACACTTTAAAATGATTTTTTTATTTTGTATGGAAGGCATCTCGCGACCCCCCTCTTAGTGGCTGGAGACCCCCCTGGGGGTCCCGACCCCCACTTTGGGAACCACTGCTCTAGAGCACTACCTATTAAGTTTGTCAAAGTTTTCAATTCATCAATACTTTTTGATGCTGCGTTTTTAATATGACGACACAATCATTATCTAAAATAACAGGATTTTATCAAGTGTTTGAAAACTGCAATGAAGGGATAAACCAAATGAATGTGTATATCGACATCTATCTATCTCTACAGACTGAAGACAGATCTAACAAAAGGTATCGGCCGATATATCAGATTTTTTTTTTCTCCCTAATGTCGATATCTGACCCAAAAACCCCATATTGGTCGGACCCTAGCTTTTACCTACCTATCTACCTTTATAGGGGACAGTGGAAAGAGAAGCAAACAGGAGCCGTTGTCACATAATCTGGATAATATCTAGATAATTGCAGGAGGACCGCTCCGGAGATTCTCCCGACCTAGCCGTTCACATATGCTCCTCACAGCGGGGGACTTTCCCTGTCAGAGGGGAGGGGGGGCGGGGGATTTCCTGAGGTAAGACGTGACGTAAATAAACAACGCGGAAGTAGCGGCTGAAGCAACAGAGTCCGCTACACGACGTTATAATGAAAATATTTGTCTTTATATCAATGCTATGTGTAATCCAATGGAATGACAACATCCACAAAAGAGAGGAGAACAACATACTGACGAACAGAAAACAGAATGCAGAAGTTTAATTACGTGCACGGAGATCGTAGTGGTCGCGTGCAGACACTTTAGCCGGTCACTGTATATAAACGTTATTCTCTTTTCATTGGCTGAAATTGAAATCACCGGAGTATATTCGGCCGCGTACAGACATCAGCTCACTCAGACTTTCTGGATAAAATACTAGGGGTCTGGCCAGAGAAACTCCAGGTGAAGTCTGCGCGAAAAATGCGTTCACACATAGCCTAAAGAACCTCCGGGTAGCCAAATCTCCGGAGTTTTTCAGGAGATTTCCATATGTGTGAAAAGGGTTAGGGATAAGAGAGTCATGCAGCAAAGTGCCAAGGGTCGGAAATGAACCCAGCACGTCCACTTCAAGGACTATAGCCTCTGTACGCGAGGTTTGCGATATAACAACTAGGGTATACGGCGCCCCCTTCGGTCACATTTTTAACCAAAAGCTGCTGCAAGCCAAAGAAAAGAGAGCACTGTCTACAGTTCACAAATATATGTCATTGTATTTATCCAATTTAGACAGAGAGCAGTAATTTTCCTGCATTTATTGGTGACCAAAAACAAGAAAGTAGATAACACTAGGATGTCTTTTTTGCTGTTGCTGTGGTTTTGAAACAGTTATTGATATCATTTCATTTGTACTAGTATCGTATCCAAGTTTAAAATTCTGGTTTTGTGCCAGCCCTCAAAACTGTAGGGATCCTAGTCTTTCATTTAAACTATACACCGTTCCTAACCAGTCATATTTTGCTTGAGCCCCCAAGAGCCTAAATATGTTTTCAGCTTGAAGGCCTTTTTCCACATAAACACTGCCTCCAAAAACTTACAGTAGCTGTTCTGATATCGACCCTGCAGGCTGCTGTTATGCTGCGCTGGGCCTGTGAGAGATGACATGACGGTTGGCTGAGTGTAGAGCTGTCGCTGCTTAGTCAGCTTCCCCTTCAGAGCTGTCTGTCCACACCAGCAGTCTGCGATCAGAGGCTTGTGCGAGTGCTTGGTGTGTGTGTGTGTATATATGCATGTTTTTGTGTGTGGATGCACCATATGTCTCAAAAGCCTCACAGCATTTTCATCTTAAAGTCAAACAGATGGACAAATGCTGGAGGAGATACAGGGGATTTTCTCAAGCCTTCAGATGCTACATTGATTGTGTGATTTATATGCATGTGTCACACACAAGAGACTTATCATCAAGTGCAGGCTTGCCTTTTGCTGCATTAAGTCGAGGGTTACTGAAGATGTCACTTGCAATGACAAAGTGTCAGGCTTTTCAGCTTAAGTGAAGAGGAAGTTAACTGAAGAAGGGGTGTTGGTGATGGGAACTCCCAAATATGGACAGACTTTACACTCTAAATAGTGTAGCAGTGACTTTTTTAAATAAAATTGGTGGAGTAACAAGAGAGTAAAAACGTAACAAAATGACAAATGATAAATCTCTGACATGGAAAACATGGAAACTGATCTTTTTAAATCAGATTTGGAGTCAATTTCATATGTATATGGAACCAAATTGCGTTCAGGTCTGATCTTTTGCAATGTGACTTCAGTCTGAAGAGCGAGGAATGTGATTTTGATGTCACTCTTTGGCAGCACGAGAGGGGGCTTACATGACAAACCATGTTCATCAGACCCAGGCTTGCAATGATCATGGACAATAATAAGTTCAATAATCCAAAATAAAAACAAAAGCTGTACCAGCGAATTCAGGAAGAACTGAGAAAAAAAAAAGTCTGACGGTGAATGAAACGTATGATATTGTTTACTGCACAATAAATCCGAAAAAAATAATCCCCTTTTCTAGACTTTAAATAATGATTCATCATATCATGTGTATATCACGTTTGAATTTGAAAGATGTTATGTTTTAGCTGCAACTCCGGCGTTAAACAGAGCGGCATATTTCTTGTAAAAATTAATGAGAAGAGCAGAAAACAGCAAGTACGCTTTTAATCCTCGCTTTCTTTAGCCTCTGTTGTAGGATGATAACCATGAAGCCTAAAAGACAGCGTGTTTGTAGGCCTCTCCGTGATCAAGAGATCTGATTGTCAGTAAATACACAAGTTGACATGTTTGGGCTATGAGGGATTTATGTGTTGAACTATTGCTTGGCAGGGAGCAGTAACTTTGAGTCTGCTGCCAGCTGAGGAATATGGCTCCTATAGATCACAAATGTATTTTTTACGGTTTGTTTATTGCTTAAATAAATAATGAGTATTTCTGCTTTTTGTAGTCCTTATGCTAAGCTCGCCAGTTACCAGCTGTAAGTTTAGATTTAGCATACATGAAAGTGGTATCAATCTTCTCAACTATAGGCTGCAAATGAACATGTTTCCGAAGATATTATCAAATGATTGAATTACAGTGTCGCTCTGTGGAAGAGCACAGCAATCATTTGTATCCATGTTAACAAAAGGTCATGAAAGATATTTGAAAGTCTAATGATTTCACTTCAACAAAAATTGGACTTTCTTTAAAGGGTTGTAAAAACAAAATGACTTCATGAATCCTAAACTGTTTTCTTTAACGCTTGAACAAATTTACTATTGAAAGAACTCCAGGGACTGTAGAGTCACTGCAACATTGCTGAATTATTATTAAAATGAAGATGAAAGATTAGAATTGCTGTAAATAACACTGACTGATAAAGCTGTGCAGCTAGCAGACACAATAAGGTTATTATTCAGATAGAATGTGACTCGGATATCGTTTATGCCTTTTCATGTGGAGGAAATGTCAAATGTCCACATGTGAGCTGTCTGACGTCTCTTTTGGTGTATCAACAATGAACAGACCTAAATTTAGACTGGGTGGAATATCTAGGCTACATCAGATCTCATTTGGAGTTGGTGAAGAACTACTTCACCCACGCCTACTTCATGAGTGACATTTCCAACACTACAGCTGCCGTACTGACGCTGCTCTGGGGAATCATTTCACATCAAATGATGCTACTATAGAGCGACAGTAAAACAAATCAGAGACTGGGAAACAGGAGTTATTCCGTTTGCAGACATGATAATGGAAATACTGGAAGATATTGGAAGGTACTGCAACTCAAAGTCACGAAAGAGAAGTTAACTCGGGAGGCTATTTGACATTCATGTCGTGTTGGTGCAGGCCCAGAGCAGTGAGGCAAGGAGCAATGCTTGGCAGAGCTGATAGCTGAGGAGGGGAGGTCAAGGAAAGTTTGCCTCAGAGGAGGCCACAGCATCAAGTCTGCAAGATTGCATAAATAGAAGAAAACAACCATGTCCTGCAGAATAAAGAAGTTTTTCCTGTGTTGTTTCCAGTTCTGACTTTGATTACTGGCTTAATAAGATAAAAAAAAATAAGACTGATGATTGAAGATTAAGCAATTGCGTCCAAGCATCACATCCGAATCTTCCTAATCTGCTCTTCTGCAAATTCAGACAGCTTTAAACTGTCGATAGATTGCAGCCTGCAGCTTCCTATGTGGTTTACCACAGGAATGGTGGGAAGTGCAGAGGGAGAGAGGGAGAGAGAGAGAGAGAGAGAGAGAGAGAGGGTGGGGCAGTGCAGTGTTTAAGGAGGACAAATTTTGGCTGAAGCCCAATCCCCTGCATGTGGGATCTGATCCACCCCAACGCCCTGACTGTGAGCAGCCCCCTCTGCTCCCACGCCTGGTGCTGAAGGAACATGAGGATGAAGAAAAGTGAGTGAAGATCACAGGAGAAGTGGTTTAAGGGGGAAGCTGGCCTACTGCTGCTTTCATGTCACAGCAGTAAGGGCAGTTAAGGAGCGGGAAAGTGTTGGAGATATAGGAAAAGAGATCTCTGCAGGGTTGGTTGAGGGTTTTTGAGGTGCCACTGGCCGCACTCGAGATGAAATACTTGTGCTAAAAATACATCCAGGCTTTGTTGTCCTCTCTGAAATCTGAGGTGGATGACTCGCTGCTCTCTCAACTCTCTCAACTTTTTTTGGAAGGGGCTTCCTTTGATCCACAACTGCATTAAAACCCACTTCCAAAACTTCAGAACATTTATTTTGTGGATTGATCGCATACACTTTTCCCTCTGTGGCTACAATCCAATACGTGGAAAGCATACAGACTTGGAAAACGATGGCATTTGACATTCTCTTAGTTTAAGTGACATGTTTGTACAGGTCTCTGCTAAAACGATGACAGAATTTACAACCCTGAGACATGATAATCACACAGGGTTGTGTAACACTCTTTTTTAAGCAGCTACTTTAAGGAAAGCCCTTAACCTATGTAAGCTGAGAAGGTATCCATAAATATTGACTGGATATAGAATGACCCATATTCTTAGCGCAGTCTCACTTTCACCACCATGATAACAACCAGAGAACTAGGTTTTTGGCAAAATCTACATATATCCAGATGTTTTGCTGCACCAAAGTCTATTTTTTAAGCAACACAAATGTGCAAAAAAAACCCAGCAAGTGTTAACAGCATTACTCAACTCTGAATGGGAACAATATGTTATTACAAAGTTGTATCTCTGGTTGCAAGTCCACCTGCAGCTCACAGAGGGTGGTAATACTTTTCTTGATGGCTTTTGCAGGAGATTTAACGTCTTTCACTTTGCAAATGCAGTTGGGTGTTTTTTTTTAGCAGCCAATGAACCTGACTCCTTCATGGATGTGGAGCTAAACTTAACCTTACAGTTGTCAGGTTAAAATTCTAAGCCTTGTAAACACAAACTGGCCAGTCCATGCTTGTAAAATGATTACAAGAAAATCCTCTGATCCTGATGGCATTGTGTGAGCTCCATTACTCCAGTGGCTTCCCTCTGTTTTTAATTAGGCA
The DNA here is from genome assembly GCF_963930695.1 of Labrus bergylta. Taxonomy (NCBI): domain Eukaryota; kingdom Metazoa; phylum Chordata; class Actinopteri; order Labriformes; family Labridae; genus Labrus; species Labrus bergylta. Next base: position 17,328,921 of record NC_089199.1, on the reverse strand, counting down.
GCACACTTCTACAAAGCAGAAGGAGGTCTCGATAGCTGCTACATAAATGATTCTTCCCCATTGAAATAAACTTGTGAAAGATCCCGCAAGGTGTGTGGCGGTCTTATTATATCCACTTCACACAGTGCCAGGCTCAAACAAGAAAAGAGAGTGTGTGGCTCATTGCAAGAATTTAAACAAGAAAATCTGGACAACCAGGATATACTGTGCATGGGGGAACATAATGCTGAACTCTGCACACCCTCCCTGTCACTATAACCTAACCCCAGGCTATACTTTTTCTCCTGCCACCAAATGTGCCATAATTCACTGTGTGAAGCTCATCTTATAGACGGGCCTCCAGGTTTCATCTAGTAACGTATTTGTGAGCAAATTCAGCAACACACAGCTGAAACCACAGCTGAATTCAAGTTTAAACTGGTGTGTTAAATGGGCTACAGAGGTAATGATCATTCAATGGGATCACTCTCTCTATATTGATTATGTTATGCCAAAAAAGCAACCTGGCAATCTGCAGGTAGGACTCAATAGGCCAGTGCTTCATCAAAAGTCAATTAATGTATTAGTGACTGGAGGGTAGTAGAATAAGGAAGTTAAAGGAGCCTTGCAGCTGCCTGGCATGTCTGTTTAAGAGATGTGGAGGAATTGTACTCGCCTGAATACTCTGACAATAAACCAGCCAGAGCTCTCAGTCTCCATGACACGATTTTTACTAAACACACTACAGCTAACACACAGGTCAGTAAGGCTAATTATCACAACACAGCCGATGCCAGTGCTTCTTTAAGCCAGCATGCCGGGCCCTTCTTTGAACGTTACATAGCGCTGTGCTCATCTGAACCTGAATAACTTAGCCTTACCTTGACATTACAAACTCAAATAGACAACTGTTATCGGAAAAACCTGCTTTAAAACATTTCGTTTGGTAAAAAAAAAAAATACAGCTTTAACACTAGCGTTAAGTGTTCACGCTAACACCACAAACACACCCGCGCTGTGTAAATGTTGCGTTCAGGGCGGGTGAACTTACCTAAATCATCCATGTTGGCCGGAAATCGTTCCAATGCTGAGAACCGGGGACCGGGTCCTCCTCCGTCGATCACAGCTGGACTGAAAGCAGCCGAGTCGGCTCCTGAACCGTCAAAATCTCCGGTCAGAAATCTCCCTCGTTGAGTTGAACACAGTGAAGTTTCTGAGTTCCTGCTGCTCGGCGAGCTTTAACCACACTCACAATCACACACATACCCTAGTACTGCCCCCCTGGAGTCTCCTGCAGCCCACATCCAGCCCCCTGCCTGCCCCCAGCACCGACACACAGGGACCCGCGACATCTAGCGGCGGAGAGTGGTACTGCGCCCCTTTTTCCTTTTCTTTTTTTCAAACATTTTAGATGGCTGCTTAATCATTGACTGAAATAGATTTGATTTGGACATCTACCTCATCACAGAAATAATATGCAGGTTAATGGCAGACCTGTGTGTAATCTTTTAAGTTATTAATTTATTACTGTACTTTTTATTGAATTTATTCCTTAGTAGATTTTTAGGTATAGGTATTTATGTAACATGTTTTTCTTGCAGATATATCCTATGAGAAAAATGACAAATAAACGGAATCTTGAATCTTATATTATTTTTCAAACTCTTTTTAACGAAACATATTACGTGAAACAAACAAATAATAATAACATGAAGCATGAAAGCGATGCAATTCATTAAAAATAAGAGCGTTTCACTAAATACATTTTTGTAATTTTAATAAGAAAACTACCGTAAATTAGTTTTTTCTTTTTTTTGCAATGGGCCAGTGATAACTCCAATGTCCAAAACGAGGACAACAGGAAATGAGGTTTGCAGTAAAATTACCAAACTAACTGCATAATTTCGATTTTTTTATTTTCAGAATCAGAAATACTTTATTAATCCCAGAGGGAAATTCGGTCGTTACAGTTGCTCCAAAATATACAATATAGCAGTAGAAATATAGTAATAAAAATATTAATCAAATAGAATAGGAATATAAGTAAGGTTTCAATAATAGGTACAATAAATATTTACATGAATTTATCTCTGATTGTCATTATAACATACTATACCTTGAAGGGGAATACACGTTGCAGTATTTACTTTTTAACTTTAATCATTGCAGTTAATCTCATCAGCCAATGTCATTTTGCTATCCAATTTCAGGGAACTTGCAAGACAGGAATTGATATTTCTTGACATATATGTTCACACAAACATTCATACAATCAAAGGTTTTACAATGTGCAGTTTTCTATTTATTGCGCTATTATCATTTCGTATGATGATATTCAATTGTACTCATTTCTTACCTCGTAGGCTGTCTTTTCTGTTCTGCCTCCTTAGTCCTATCTTGTCATATTGCAGCTATTATTTCTCCAAATAATTTGATGCAGCCTCGAATTAGCCAGGACAGGCTCTTTGCACTTGCATGTAAGGTTACCATGTGCATACTAAAACTGAGAAGCTAATCTGCATGTGGTGAGAAAATGATTCAAAGACAAAGTTACTAGTTAGGAATAAAAACTGAATGAGCACATTGTTAGCTTGTCTTAGACTTGGTGACAGAGTCGTTGTCACCCCTCTTTGTGGATCTTCTGAGTAATAACCTGACTCCCTGCTGGACTAGAGCATGCACTGATATGATCAAGGCATAGTTTCAGAGTCTGCTAATTCTCAAGGTTAGCAGAGAAATGTCATGTAACAATATAGTGTTATTTGTCTCCCTATTACAAAGGATGGATGACTTGATTGGCCACGAAGGCACAAACAGTGTTCCTGAAACTACAAAGGACCCTGTGGAGATGTTCAGGAGAAAAACACTGTTGCAAATTCCTCTGCTAGGCCAACAAGGCCTTCTTCCAGAAAACAAAGGCATCTGTTAATAAATAAATAAAAAATACCTGAGGAAACAGAATTCAATGACCTGATCAGCCAGAAGACACAGGCATCTAGCATCTTGGTTATAACAACAGCCACACAGACTCATTTTAGAAGTACTTGTAGAATTGTAAGTTCTGTCATGCAGGGAGAATACAAGAATCTGAAAAACACAGCAGAGGAGATATGGCTTCCTAAAAAGGCAAGTTACTGGGATTGCCAACAAACTCTTCCTGCAAGGGAAGGAGGCATGGATTAGAGAATAAGAAATTGCTGCAGAAGGGTGAACACCATCCCCCATTAAAGTGAGGAGTGTGAGGTCCAAGATAGAAATAAGGAAATAAGGCCATGCACATCACCAAATCTAGTTAGAGATAAGCACAGGAGCAGTTTAAAGATGAGGTCTTCTGCTTGTACAGGTTACTGGTAACGAGTAGTAGCAGGCTTTGGAAATGGCTTCACTGACAAGTATTCTGGTTAATCTAGTTCTGTTGCAATTTTTCAATAAACCTTCACTGAAAAAAAGAACAGATTAATTTACTGGCCAGAAGAGATACAGACAAAAGACCTCTGCTGGAAGAACAGCCTTTTGATATTATGTGAAGACAAAATTTGGTAAAAAGAAACAGAAAAAAGAATTATCTAAATTTAGTTTCAAGGCTTTTTTAAATCACACTCTCACACACACACACACACACACACACACACACACACACACACACACACACACACACACACACACACACACACACACACACACACACACACACACACACACACACACACACACACACACACACACACACACACACACACACACACACACACACACACACACACACACACACACACACACACACACACACACACACACAGAGCTTATTAGAGCTGTATTAAATCTCAATATCAACCTCTGTGGGAGATTTAATTGCAGCTTCAGCAGACTGTTCAATGCTTCCAGGGATCAATAATTGGTGTAATACTACTTTAATATTCCTGCAGGGATTTGTGTTTTATGTGTTTCACGTGTTATTAGCTGGATTTGGGTATGAGCAATCAATTTAATATTGCTGCATGATTATTTATACGTTTTCTTGCATTGTATTCATTAATTTTTCACATTGAAATTGTATTGATAATTTTTGGTTGCTCATTTGATTTATTTCATCTCATTTTCTCAGTGGCCGCTAGGGGGTGCTCATGTATGAATGTGTACATGTGCTCAGATTCATTATGGGCTACTGTTCATTTGTGTAACAGCTTTTCATGTTCTCGTTGAGCTAAACTGCCAGCCCCTTTTGTAAATGTTTGTTTCACTGTTTACTCACATCTTAGTAATCGTAGAAATACAGATGTGCTTTAAAAAAACAATGGTCTTCTCAGTTATGATCAAAACTCAAATAAAACTACAGATTAATACAAAACGACATCTGTGTAAAAAAAAAACATCCTCCCATACTGACAATAATTTCAAGTCAAACAAAAAAAAACATTAAAAAAAAAAAAAAAAAAAAAAAAAAGGAACAGGCCCAAGAAGCCACACATCCAGTCTAATGAGTGTAAACAAGTATGAAGAGCCATTCATTTACTACAGCATTAATAGTCAAATGATCCCACTTCTTTAAATGTACAAAGCATGGGGCCTTTTTAGGCTAATTTAGCCCACAGTTTGGCACTATCAGAAGATAGTTAAGTTAGTGATTTTTCTGAGATATCTGGAAAAGCCAAATGTTTTATGAAAACATGTTGGTATCAACAATTTGATTTTGGGCTTTTTGTGGGAAGAGGGACTCCATACCAAGCTCAAGTTTATGTTATTAACAGATTTTTAAAGTAGAGTTTGGTGATTATTCTCTGTTGGGTTGTCACTAAAAATGATCTTTCATGGTTTTTTTTCATACACTGTTGACATAGTCGTTGGCTGTGCTTTAGGTACAACTACTGTGAAAGGGATAACGTGTTTCCAATAGCTCACGTTACTTTCCATCTGCAGTGTCTCTCAGAGATGGTTAAAACAGGAAACATAAAAATGAGCTCAAAAGTAACTTAATCCAAGCAGTTATCCCTCACCACTCCCTGCATGTCTCAGAGATTTTCACTCCGACCCCTCCCTCATTACTCCACCAAGGATTGGCAAGTGGTCTCGGTGAGGGTTGAAAGGATCACTCGGTGGCATCCTATTGTGTGACTGACATCCAAACACCTCAGCATAGTATCCCCCTCATCACATCATCAGAGAACTAAAATAACAACAGGGCTTTGTCTGACTGAGGTCCTCTGTTTCAGTAGCCAAACATTTTCACGTGCACACAAATACACAAAGGCACTCTCACAGACAATGCTGCACATGTGCTTTGGATGAATCTCTTGGGGATTTTAAAGACCCTCCAACTGCACATTCACTACCTAACATGGACTCACAGGACTAGCTGGTATAAACATGTGTTCAGGAAGTAATCTGATGATCCACCGCTCTCAGCAACACAACTGAAATTTGCATTGACTCAGACTGTACACTTTGGAAAGCCTTTATAATTCCAGAGTTTTAAAAACTCAGAGATGGAAGGAAACGCAGGTTGGTTTCTGTTTTTGCACACTTTTATTAGACAAACATGCACTGCCATAACAAATGGACTGTTTCTGTAAAAGTAATGGTTTTGAGTGTTGATTGTCTGATTTTTGGGGCTTTCAAATGCAGCCAATATAAAGCATGTGACACACACTCACAGCCCTTCAATGGCACTTTCAAGCCCTGTACAGACAAGTGACAGACTTTCTATCTGATGAACATGTTTTTCAGGAAGGTTTACTCCTGGTCCTTCTCCTCTCCATGGGTAATGATATGAACCAGGTTCTTGTAGTCCAGGTTCCCTGCCACATCTGGGGGGAAGGCAGTGAACATCTGCTCCATCTAACCAACAAAAAACAACTTTTTAAAAAAAAGATTTAGTGCTTAAAAACATATCACATTGTGCACACTAAGATTTAATGATTCACTGAGGATGCTTTTGTTTTTTTGGTGTGAAAATGATTCTGACGTGGATGTAAACAATCGTCATGGAGATTTCCTCTTCTTTTCTTTTTTGGTCTTCGCAATCAACCCAACACAAACAAAGCTGTCACACATCGTTTGGATAATTATTATGAACGATTAAAATGTACCTCTTCAGGCGAGAATCGGTCTGCTTGTGTCGTTAGCATCTGTGTCACGCTGAACAGGAAAAAGACAGAAACATGAGATCTCAAAGCTTGTGTTCACAATGGAAGAAAATTGTGCAATTTATTATGATTCCACTTGTTTTGCCATTGTTCTGGGATGAATGATTGCAGGAAGACTCGGTCATAAAATTGTGAGTTACAGCTTATCACTCAAATGAATTTGCATTTTGAAAAATGTTTTTTTATGATCAGAGTAATGTGTTGAGTCACTTACTAGTCCTTCCTCAGCACTCCTTTCGCCTCAGGGTCGAAGACTTTAAACGCGTTGAGGATTGTCTCCTCTGGATCAGCACCTACACATGTTTGAACGGTTCATACAGTTCTCCAAATAGATATCGTAGTCCTTAAAATGTCATGATTTTAATTTTCATCCTTACCTTTCAGCTTCTCACCGAACATGGTGAGGAAGACTGTGAAGTTGACTGGGCCAGGAGCTTCTTTAAGCATCTCATCAATCTCCTCCTGTTTCACATTCAGACGCCCTATTGGACAATAAATATAAAAAAACATATGGCACAAATTAATCAAACAGGTTGAAGAGAATATAGAAAATCGTTGATTTTGAATCTTGTTGATGGAGGACCTGTTCTTTCATTGACAACACTAAAAGCAAAATAAAAACAAATATGAATGATATCAGCATACCTAGAGCAGCAAAAGTGTCCCTCAGATCATTCTTGTCGATGAAGCCATCTCTGTTCTGGTCCATGATAGTGAAGGCCTGAGGACAGAGTACAGGACAGTATATAACAGTGAGTCTCTCAGCATGAAAAAGATGAAGATGTAGTAGCAAATACAAAAGTAGAACTCAGATCAATCAAGCAGTTTTCTCTTTCTCCTCTTAAATATTTTGTGTTCCATGTTATTGGTGAACACAGTTAAGTATTTATAACCTGTGAGCCCCCAGGGTTTAGCCCGGCATCCAGTGCATGCCCAGCAGTTTATCTGCAGCCTAATCACTGCTGACACAGTCTGGATGTCTGGGCACCACTGACTGTCATACCAGCATACCACTAGCACGATCTGCTGCCAATCCAAGGAAAGGAAAATAGACAGGTGGGCATACTCCAACCATGAACAATGGAAACAGAAAGACAAAGGAACCCGCGGAGGGAAGGGAATAAAAAGACCTCTGTAGGTGTGTATTTTAGAGATGGAAAATTCAAATCAAAACACGACACAAAGTGTGCCGACATCCATATTGATGTGCGATTGTGATGCTCTTATAACGATATTTTTAGCAAATTGTAATAAGTAAAATCAAAATGTATTTAAGTAGCTTTCACCTCTTTGAATTCCTGGATCTGAGCCTGCTCAAACATGGAGAAAACATTGGAGTTGGCTCCCTCTGCTGTCCTCTTCTTGGCTTTCTTGGGGGCCTTTTGGAGAAGAGATGAGACAGCATGCCAGTTTAAATCAAGGTATATGTCAGGAGACAATAATATAAAGGATAGATTGTTTACTAAAGGGAAAATATAAACACAAAACCTCTAACAGATGGATAAATGGAACACAGTGCTCAGACATTAACCTGCAAAAATGAGATGACTGCCAAAGCCATATGATGGCAGTGATTTTTATTTGAAAGCATACAATAAATCAGTCTAGATGGCATAGCAACATGCAGTCGCCTCTAAAAAGACAGGCAAAATTTAAACTTTGCAATATCAAACTACTTCCCATGTATTTAAGGGGGTTTTCAATCTGGTAATTATCTTAATCAGCAGTTACATTTTCTCAGAAAATGTCTAACTTCATTGGAAAAAACTTAATATCTGTAGCTTTAAGTTATATTAATATACATCACACATACACATGCTAAACTATTGTACTGACATCCTTAAAGCCAAAGTAGTCCTGCCATTTCTCTGTCCTTGCATCATCAAACATTGACTTACCATGGCTGAGCAGCTGGGAGGTCCGACCAACAATGCCAGTGAACAATGGGGAGATTGTGGGTATCCTTTTGTAGCCCCAACCCTCAGCTTCACTGGATGATATTTATAAACTATGTCCTCTTTAGGAAGTGACAGGTAAATGATGCTGCATACAGCTGAACAGCATTACATGCTCACAAAAAAACAACATACAACCACCCCCCCTTCCCCTCCCCTCTAAGGTAGCCAGTGGCACCGTGTTGTCACGATCTACGTGGGACAATGAGATTGGAATAACTGGTTTAGTATATCAAGAGCAGACTGAAGGTTAAATCACTTTGTCGCTCTGAACTCCCCTCTGTCTAAAGACACAAGACAAACTCTAGGAACGTTTCAAATGCAATGTGTGCTGCCCAGGTAGAGCAAAATGTCCAACACAGATGAGATGATTCCACAGATTTGTTCTTAGTATGCAGGTTTTCTTTCAGCATGCTCGTTATTGGACACTTGAACTACTGCAGTGAGCATTTCTTAAACAAGCAGAAATCCCGCTTTGACTCATTCTGTCATGTGTTTTATTTTAATCTGATAATCATAACCCTTTTATTGTGTTTGTTATGGATAATGCAGTAAAGTCAATTTTGTTTTTCAAGCATCCAAAGGGCGTGAATACTGATAAGTACAACAAATAACATTTAAACTATGTGTCGTAATAGTGTTGATGTAGGTGAAAATAATTATGTAGAACTGAAACTAAAAATGTGAAAAAAAAAGTTAAAAAAATATTATAGTTTATATATATATAAATATAAAAGTACATACTTTTAATGCAGATGACGGGTCAAAATAAGAAAGATGTCAGCTTGATGAGTAGGGTCTCAAAGTTTGGGATACCCAGCTCTCATTGCCAGAATCCTAAGGAATTTAAAAAAAGGTTTATTAAAGGTTTATTTTTGGGCTTTTTAGAGATAGTGCAGTGGATAGAGTAGGAAATTGGGGAGGGAGGGGGGGGGGGGGGGGGGGGAGAGAGAGAGAGAGAGAGAGAGAGAGAGAGAGAGAGAGAGAGAGAGAGAGAGAGAGTGTCTACATTATATTCAATCTGGATACCAATCATTGTTCCCAAAGTGTTTAAATGAAGCAGTACAATCACAAGCCCATCACCATGGGAAGAAAGTGGGAAAATATAATTTGACCAGCAGTCATCAACTGCATCCAAATTTTCAACCTTTGTTTCCGGTGCGAAGGTAGAGCGTGTTTAAAGTTATTTTTAAATGTCCCACAATGTGTAAATGTGCTATGGGTACATTTGCACACTCAAGTCAAAAAGACAGTTCTGCCTTTTCATGCAAAAAGCAGACATTGAAGTATTTTCTATTCTATTCTCATTGACTCCAGACATTTAGAGATAGCATAGGTTTGGTTTAAACCACTGGCTCATTGAGTTAAATTTATTGATCTGTCAGGACTGCGTTACTACCAGCCTTAGTCGCATTTCTGTCATGCTTCTTAACATGGTTGGTGCCATTGTCCTTTCACCTATAAGATCATAGAACAATGTAGTGTAATGTTGCACAGCATGTGTAATACACACTATTTATGTGACTTCATTTATTCCTCAAAGTAAATCACTTGCTAATGTGTATGCCAATGAATCAAAGGCTCCCTCCTCCTCTTGTCCTCTTCTTTACCTTGGCTCTAATTGTTAATTCTGTCCATTAAACAAACTAACAAAGAAAAAATGTTCAGTCTCTTGATTACCGTATTTAAAAAAACAAAAGAATTAAAACAGGATACAGGTTAAGGTGGGAGTCATTTTAAAAGAAGTCTTTGCACTCTATCCTGGTGTTGAGCTTTTAAGAGCTCGTGAAACTGAGCTCCAAGTTGTTAGCGGCAGTAGGTGTGACATACTGAAGTGGAACTGTGCTGACAGTGAACACGTCCTTACAATGTGCCATGTCTCTGCAACATTAACAGGTCATCCTATATCACTTGTGGCTCTCAGGTCAAGAAAAGTGACAGTCTGTGATAATGAGGCGAATGGGCCGGGGTGAGAAGGTGAGGCGAGGCTGGGTGGTCTATATAAAGAGCAGTGCTGAAAGCCCCTCTGCGCACACTGACAAATAAAATGCTTGTTGATGAACGAACAGCAGATGTCAGCGGTGTCATCTCACAGTGTGTACAAGGAGGTCAGATTTAGAAGAGTTATTGTTAACCAAACAGAGCAGAGGCTATTGTTGAAAACTCTTCTTCTCCATCAGCTCCTCCCAGCTCGCTGCAGCTACCGTGACTGGAATGGCAGGCCATCGTCGCATCGGCTCAGCACAGGGATCAGACGCCTAAAAATAGACTATCCGCCTCGAACACAATGGACATGGACAAATGGTCAGAAATGGCCTCAAGTGTGAGCAGTGAGGAGAAAGCATATTGGGGAGGAAAAGGCTTCACAGAAGACCAGGACTCTGTTGTGGTCTGTCATTTATAAATCACTACATAATGTAAGAGCTGCATCAGAGGGAAAAAAAAAAATCACAACATAAGGAGAAGTGAAAGACAATGGTTATAATATTTAATATTCTGTGACAAAAATCTCTACAGGGAACGCTAATAAAACATTTGTTAGCAGACATCAATATCATATCCAGCGTTACAGCATTATGATTCTGGATCATGTGAACAGAAAAATCAAGTTAAAAAGAATAAAAAAATAAAATTTGAAGATGAGAAATCCTTTTTTTATAGAATCTTATAGAGACCAGTGGGAAACTTGTGCAATCTGTAGCACTGAGTGCTTTCAATAGATTAATTAAACAGCTCCATCTTCTTGGCTTGAATACATTCAGGAAGATATATTTATGTCTTAAATTAACCCTCGATGTCGAAGAAGTCCTTGACCCTCTATTGAGCATACAACTGTTAAGAGACACGCTCAGCATGTGTCATCAGAAAAAACATGACTAAAAACCACCAAAATGTTTTAATTCCGTTGATCAGAAGATGATGTATATACATATCATCCACTATTTCAGTTGTTGGCATGTTGACAGTGAAAGTAAAGATATATTTGGACTGACTTAAGCAACTTTTACGGTTGGACTGGCTGTTGGAACATGCCAAGAATGCCTGGGTAAAAGAAAGAGTGTAACTATACTCATAGGAACTTGCTGTGCAAATTTGTAAGAGTTAAAAGGAAGGAGATGTTATTCACGTGCTTCGCTGTTAGATGGTGGACTAAAAATATAACCCAGATTAGGCTGAAGCGGAAGACAACACTCCATTTCATTTCAGATATACATATCCATGCCGTTTACGAATCAGGAATAAAAACAAAGATTATTTTCATCTTCACCTTGCACAATTTTGGGCTATATACAATATTAGGGGACATTGTACAAAAAGAAATGCTCAATTACTACGTGTAACCTTCAAACATGATTCTTTTTTTTCTCTGGTCATTTAGTTCAGCACTGAGGTTTGGCCTTAGACGGATGGAAGTGCATACACGAGTAGGATCCAGATACAATCACTCACTTGATAAAGAATGTTTGAACATGTTAAAAGAATATTTATCCGACATTCGAGAGGACACGTAATCACTTTTTTTTCTTTAACAAAAATAGACATGGCTTATCCAGCCTTGAAATTCCTTCTCAATATATATAAAATTATGTCTCGTCTATTTACAGTCAGATAACGTTCTGAAGGATTAGAAAGTCCTGCTGAGGATTGTGGGTAGTGCATCTTTTTTTTTTCTTCTTTTTTCTTTTCTTTTTAGTGTCAACCTATCCCAGGGCGGACAATCATCGGGTGTGTGGTTCAACAGGGCAGACAGGGCTCATGTACTTCAATATTATTTAAATGTATTTGTGCTCCAGCCAGGTCAGGTCTCAATAACAAACCTCAGACTGAGATATCAGTGGAGAATGATTGTAATCAGCTGGTAATGATTGTGTGTTGACATGTCGGCGCATGGCTGGAGCCAGAAATGCTTTTAGATGTACAGAACTCTCCTGCCCTGATCTGTAGCTAATGTGTACAGAGCATGAAACAAGGCTGGATGTATTAATACTATTTCGAGTGAACCTCTCTTCGCTTGTGACTCACTTTGTAAATATTTAGGCATCAACTTGTAAGATAAGGTTGCTACGGCTGTGCTTTTCTATCATAGTCACTACTGTCTGGAGTTATCTTAAACCTAGCAAAACCCACTGAGGACAGTCTCAAGTTGAGAACTCCTATCCCATATTTCACTTTGGAAAAAAGTCTTATCTAATCCCATCTACATCCTTAAATACATGGCAAAAAACCCTGCTCAAAGTTTTTAAATATGGCATTTTGTTGACCTTTATTGACTCGGATTGGTTCAATGAGAAAAATAACCTGACTCTAATGACATAAATTTATTTCTCTCTTTGCTGTGACTGCTACATTGTTTTTCCTCCGTGTGGGTTTGTCAGACAAAACTGATGTGTGGCAGTGTTTCATCATGAGTAGGTGACCTTCTCACTGGTTTTTCTGCTCCATCTTTTTCCCTTTCCCAGGATGTGACTCAGCTGACTCTCAAACAGATGATTGATCCCAAACCTGGAGGATCAAGTAAAAAAAAAGGTCAGATTTATTCAAAAGCATGTATCAACTGGCAGCTTGATTGTCAAAATGATGAAATATGTTTAATGAAAATCAGAACTAATACACAGAATAAATAAAGCAGGACTCTGAGTGTGAAGGCATTTTTAAGCACTTGCAAACAGTGACAATGCTAACATGCTAATTTAAGTAGAAATAAACAGGCCAGCTGAGTTTATCCTGTGAGCATGTTTACATTTGCTAATTAGTAAATGCAATCCACCAGTTGTTCAGTCTGGGCCAAAATGTTGGACCATCTGATAAAAAGTTCTTGTGACAATAATTGTAATCTTGTAGAGTAGTTCAGAGTAAACAAAGGCGATGACTGACCTTGTTGACAGGGTTTATGGGCGTGCGACCAGAGCCAGTATGAAGTCTTTGGCGCTCTTCATATCGTCCGGGGGATCTCTCCCTGTGAACCTCCATCATTCGTCCAGGGGAGCGGTCCATGCGAGGGTCTGCCATGGCCCTTCCTGGGGAACGCTCTAACCGGGGGTCAGCCATGGCCCTTCCCGGAGACCCAACTATCCGACTCTCCAGCATCCTGCCTGGAGACTTCTCTCTCTCCAGCGGACGGCTCGGGGACTTGTCCTGTCGAAACTCTGTGCGTGCCTCTCTGTAGCGGTGAGGTGTGCCCGGGTCTCCATGAACCATGGGATTGGCTGCCAGTCTTTTAGAGATGTGCTCATTGTAGGAGGGAGGCCCACGCTTGTTGGGGCTGTAAGGGGGCAACCGAGGCATAAAGACGGGCAGGGAGCAATGGTCAATAAAAAAAGTGATTTTTTAAAAACTGGGTCATGGGCTTTGCTTGGCACTGCCAGGTCAGTCGACAGATGTGTTGAGGATTGAGAACAACCACAATTGTATGCTAATCTAAGGGTATAGTTATCCGTATGTTGAAGATGTCTAACCATCAACTGGACATAGTTTTTCTAAGTGAGAACAGGTTCAGCAGCTGTAGCTACTGAAGAGCAAAGCAGTCATAGGTTTGCAGAGAGTTCTGCTATCAGTGAGCTTCATAAATAAAGACATCATTCTCACAACATAAAAGCAGAAAGTGAGTCTTTATTTAATTATTTATTCTCTACATTTGACAAGACGCTTTTAAAATCTTTAAAAAATTGAATTCTGAAAACATATTTCAGAATTTGCTACAGATAAAAAATGAACTCCTCCTCCTGTAAAGAGCAAAATGAAGGTGTTACTGTCCTGTCTGGATCAAGGCCAAAATGTTCACATTTTCACCTGTGGATGTTGACCTGTGCCCAGCAGTGCCTGCTAATCCCAACGACCCTTCAACAACACCAGTGAACGTGAGAAAGGAGAGAAGAGTGCTGGAAATGCTGCAGCTCTACAGACTTTGCTTTAAAAAACCTCACAAAAAAAACAAACATGCAAAATAGGCAGGATTCTTTAGTGAACTGAGATACGAGGCATAATCTTTCAATCAGTGGCTGTGATCGTTCATGTGGTCCTATTCTGCTTTTCTCCCTTAATAATAATATACACATTTAATGTATAATAACAGCTAAGAAAGCTTATTTCAAGAAACCTAAACCTGAATGCTGTGTTTGACAAACAATCCTTTAATGTTATTTTATTTTATTATCTTTTTATATTTAAAAAACACTGTACTGAGTGAGTTATAGCAGATTGCTTTGTGTTAGGGTCATGGATAATCATATTTGGGTTGATTTGTACATTAACCACCCGACTCCTGTACATGATCACGTAACTATTTGTTCCTTTATGTTCTCCACATACAGTACAACACTATAAAAAATGGGAATCTACGTTGTCACAAATCATGACTGAGAATGGATGTGGGGTTTGTTTGTTTTTCTGTGTACTTTGAAAACCTGAGAGCCTTTAAATGGTAAAATGGCAAATTAACTAAAACTTGTGTAACACATTTCTAGTCTTCTAACTACTATAAGCCGTTTTTACACCGCAGGTCACATTCACACACTGATGCAGTGTTAATCTCGTCAACGAAATTAAATTACGAAAATATTGGTTGAAGAAGGTCTTTTTAAATTAGTCAACTATGACGATGATGAGACGAAACTCCGCTATTTGGCGATTTGATAAATAATATTACTTCATCATCTAATTGATGAAAATGTGATGAAATGAAAACTACATTACAAGTGACGATTATCACTTGATAAAAAAGTGTTAAACCCCCTCAGCTGTTCTAAAATCATTGTAAACCATAGCAGACTTCATCAAAGCTGTGCGTGTGAGGTGAGTGCAACAATGTGCAGCCTGGAGCCTGCAGGTCTGTGAAGCCCCGCCCCCTGGAGCCTGCAGGTCCGTGAAGGCCCGCCGTGAGGATGCTTTGTTAAGTGTCTATCAGTATTAACTAATTAATTTCATACACATTCACTCGTTGCTGACACATCAGCGGGAGCAATTTGTGGTTCAGTGTCTCAACCAAGGACACTTCAACATGTGACTGCAGGAGCTGGGGATCGAACCCCTGACACTCCCATTGAGAGATGAACAACTCTACCACAAAGCCACAGCCTTGCCAATAAAATAAAATGAATATCCTTTGTTTTAGATAGAAGCATCTGAATGCGAGTCCAAATCACAAAAAAAGAATCAATATATAACAAAGATATTAAGAAATGTTGAAAAGTAAAAGATTTGTGTGTCTTATAAGAAAGTGAAAGTGTACAGCTAACAACCAAAACAGACATGTTTGGATAGGAGTTAGGAGTAACTCTGTGAATAAATAATGAAGAGGACAGACAGTCGTTGTGCTTGTTCTCACCTGCGACCGGAGTCGTTCCGCTGCAGGTCTCCTACACCCTCTTGACTCTGGACCAGATTGCCCTTACAGCAAATGACCCTCAGTTTGTTTTGGTAGGAAGAAGCCAGGTAGATGGCCCCGGAGGAGATGGCTGGGCCAAGGTAGCGTGGATTGGGAATATCCAGGTGTGCGTATGAATGGGGTCTGTGTAGATAAACATTAGACAGCAGTGATTAAAGTGGATGATGCTTGTAAGGACTGAATTATGTTTTTGTCATCCGGTATAATATGCCTCGTAGTAAAGCACTTTGGTCAGCTGAGGCTGTTTTTAAATGTGCTAGACACATAAACGTGACTAATATGAAATGTTATAGTAATGTAAAAGGTGTATACAAAATGATGATGTTTACTGAGAAAACAATTTATTATCATAAAACCTAACAGGCGCACTGCTTCTGACAAATGAGCAGAAGGCGACCTTACCCAAGAGCAGCATGTCCCAGAATTTCAATAACGTCCAGAGAGTTGAAATAGGTCACAAATAGGTATGGTTCTCTATAGGCTGAAATGAAAAAAAAAGGTAATGTTATTAACCGTATATTTACCAATTAAAGAGAAAAAATGTTGAAGTGATGAATGAAAACAAAAGATTTACACTTACCAAATGAAAGAGGCAGGCGGCTCCATTTGATGTCATCACTTCTACTCCTGCGGCCATATGCGTCCACAAACACACCAAACTCTGTAAGAAAACGCTATTTATAACTCTATCCACTATTGGAATAAATGCACATTTTCCTTTCTATACATGTGCAGATGAAAAATCTGGGTCTACCATGGAAACAGAGCAGGTATTCGTCTTTCTGTGGAGCCGTGGTGACCTGGATGATGGAGATAGGGAAGCTGTGGGAGGACGCGGCAAAGACAGCTGAAGCTAGCGTCACATCGTTTTTATCAAGGAACTCTGTGGACAGAAATCAAATCAGCATTAGTGAGCTCTTCCAGGTGTGAACATTTGAAGCTCACAGTCACAGAAACTCAAATGGTGCAGACTTTTAAGAACACCATCTGGATGACAGTATTTTTTTACTTTTTAAAAGTTATATCAAAACGGGATTTGTTTGGTGATGCCTACCATCAATACATCACAGTCTTGGTAGACCTACCTTCCAGTACATACTGCTTCATCTCAATCTCATAGAACTTGTTGGTGCCGATAATAATACTGTATCCAGTGAAGTGGATACAGCTGCAGGGCTCGGATGTCTCGATCTCCTGCAAATAAAAAAAAGAAACATTCTATGTCTCCCTGAAGAAAAACAAAGCATGTACTATCTTCATGAAACGGTCTCCTATATATCCATCTTTAAGGCCCCATTTACCTTTCTGATGCAGAACTTGTTCAGGCTTTCATTGTGTCTCAGGATTGTGATCTTGTTCGGCATAGCAGCACAGATACAGATGCCATTATCTATCTGTAAAGAAAGAACAAGACAGCAATCAGGCCAGCAGTAAATACCTGCAATCAGACAGCACACTGCTACGCTATTAGTGTTATACACAGCTCATTAACTGACTAAAAGGAGTCTACTCAGAGGTACTTTTCTCTGTTTAAGGTAAAAAAAAAAAACTAACACACCTTTCCAGAGGAAAAGAGGTGGCATCCCTTGACTGTCTCAAAGATGAAGGGGTTCAGGTCAGGTGGAGCGGGGAGGTGGGACTGAGACAAAGACTGTTTGACCTTCTTGATCTCCACCAGACACAAGGCCCTGTCCTCTCCTGTAGGTCACATCAAACACATGATGAGGAATCAGAAACACAAGAAATCTCTGATTCACTTCAGACAACAAAAAATAATAAATATATATATTTTACAAGGAAGTCTTTAACAAGGCGAGATAACATGCAGGTATTATCTGATTTATTAAGACCATATCTCCCAAATCCTATAGACCAGACAGTAGGGCTGCGCTCCAAAAAATAGATAAGGCAAAATATCAGGTTTAAGTTTTTACTGACCAGTGATCATCAGAAGCTTATCGAGGTCCTTCAAGACCTGGATCTGAAAGACGGAGGTCAGGCCGGGGATGTGGGTCAAAGAGTTCTTTATGACGTTGAGAGCATACAGACCCTCCTCTGAGCCAACCAACACAATCTGAGAAAGTGATCAAGTGAAAAAAAAAAACCATAAACAAACAGGCAACGCATTAATGTCACTGTTCACCGTATATGTTTTTGTCATTGTACCTGGTCAGTAAGAGGCAGAGTGCAGTTGATGTCCAGGCGGTCATCACCCTCCAGCTTCAACAGAGAGTTGCCCAGAAGTTTCTATTGAAAAAAGAGGCAGAAAGAGGGAGAGAGGAGATACAGAGCAGACGGAGGAGGCAGGTCAGGCAGATCTTATACAAATCAACTGATTCTAAATAAATAAGAATACCCAGCAACAGAGGACTGCCAGAGAGAGCTGATACCAACTTAAACGCAGAGACTTCTGAAATCTGAATGACTGAATCCACCACCAATACAATATGTTATATTTATATGTAGCCAAAAAAACAAACACATTTTTCAAATGTAATTCTTACATATCAAACAGTATGTCAACAAGACTACAAATTGACCAGGTACAAGATGCAGGCTGTTTGAGTACTTAACAGTGTCTGATACTAAGGGCTTTAGACTAAATTCCTTCAGTTTATTGAACGCTGTCGAATTGTTTTCTGTTCAGCTATAGAAAAAAACACCAATGAAAATCAACAACAGTTATGTTAGGTAGTTAAATTCATAGAAACTTGTGGATTACCACTGGTAGTGTCTAGTGTTAATTCATTATCAGCACTGAAATAGTTACAGTATGGGTGCTGTTCCTACCAGGCCATACAGTGTGCATGACCCTTTTATACTTGGTGCAGTGTGAAACAGACCAGTTAGGTTAAACGAAGTGAGACTACAATTGTATACAATATAATATATGGGTAAATATTAAACATGAAGTTTTTGGACAATGTTGTGTTTCCAACAGTGCAGATACTGTTCCGAGCTTTAGAGATAACACTTCTTTTATTTTAGCTGCTACTCTCAAGTACGCAACATTGTGGAATCAAGACGCACAAAACTTTTAACGTTTTTATTCTCAAGAGACACAAGGCTTTTCTATACTCTGAAACAGAGAACTGTGTTATTAAAGTTTGTATGTATTAGTTTCAAACTGTAGCATTGTAGAAAAGAGTTGCTCTGAAATGTGTCTTAAGGCCTCTAATGCAGCCAAGACGTCAGGAGGAGAATTAATCCAAGCTGATTCAAATCATTTTGTTTTTAGGATTTCAATTTGTGAACTGACCAGGTCATCACATCTGTATCACATCTGTACAGGGTAATTAAGGTACATACTTTAAGAGGTGCAATTTAGAGACAATCTAATATAATTTTCCAGGGTCATTTATCGCAGAATTTAAGCTCACGGGATCCTGATTGTAAAATGCCAATAAGCACATAAAAACACCAACAGCAGAAGCCTGCAGACTGAAGTTAAGCTCAGATTTCAGTGTTCATGTGTCTGTAATGTTTCAGTGAGTGGGGCTGCAGCAGTGCATGGTGTTTGCAGATTCATGCAGGAGACAGCATATGACACCAGGCCAAAGGTGCACAGCAGTGCCTATTCACATCCATGCACTATGCACATTTACAGTTATTTGCTATAAATGCTGTGCCTGTTTGATCACTCATGTTTTCACAGAGAAGTTAGCGCCATGAAACATTTTCAGTGACTTGTCACTGTGTCGACCTGCACTGATCACTGAGCAGCATCAGTGTCATTAGCTTAGATGTGTACAGCCACTGCATGCTCAGCCGTTCGGTTGACTGAAGCCCAAGCGTTCGTGCAGCTACTTACTGTACCTGAACCAGAGGGGAAAGGTTCTTCTGCCTTTTAGAAACACCTGCCTATAATATGATCCACACGACCGAGTTGAATGGAGATACAAAACGCACACAGTATAGTCACATCAACAAAGATGATGACAACACACAGAGAGGAGACATGTATGATGAGAACATGCAGAGAGAGAAGGAAGAGGGAGGGAGAGAAAAAGAAGTGAAGGCACTGGCTGATGTTTAATGGAAGCATTCAATTTATTTATGCCTATTTACACACCAAACAATACAGCCACCCTTGGATAAAGCTACTATTTGAAATGTGCATAACAAGTGTGTTTGTCTTGAAGAAGACACTGGGCTATCTTTTATACCCATCTGAAAGGAAATCTTATATTTGTTTACCTAATCAAGCAAAAATTAATAATTTATGCACAAATGGTACTTACAGCATCAGCATCAACTTTGTCTCTGGATCCCCGGCTGCCGGCCACCACAGACTCCAGGACAGCCACCCAGCGCTGCTTGTCAGGGAAGCTAGGAGCCATGAAAAAGAGCGACTGGCCTGGCCAGCAGGTGGTGTGGGGATGTGACTCCAGTTTCAACACATACGGGATGTCTGTACATGCACACACGCGCACACACACATCAAGAAAGAAGGATTTGTTGGCTGTATTGCTCACAGCTTAATTTCACAGCTGAGCAGAGGTGTCAACATTTTGTTGTATTTTGAGATCTGAAGTGTCGATGGGATACGAGGAACCAATTTAAAACTGGGGGAGAGGATAATACACTTGAAATCTGACAGTAGGCCGAGTGTAGCGTGATTAGGTTGCATTGATCCGGTACCTGACTTAGCGGTGTTGATGAGCTCAGAGGCTCCGACAGCTCCGTGAACGGTCACCTCTCCATCAGGCAGGCAAAGCTCAAACTCATCCTCAGCTTTAATACAATCTAGAAGAAAGGCAAAGCCAGCTTTTTAAATTGGATACTGCTGCACTGATCTCATAGTCATTTAAAGATCTGTCTTATAAAGAAATTAAGCAGAAATACAAAAATAAAGAAGTACTGACCTTCTCTGGGCTCAGTGTCATAGATGGATACTCTGGTTCCATCGAGCACCACATATTTCCTCTCCCAGCCCTGCTGACCTCGTTTTCCATTCCTATGCGAGTAAACAAACAAATTCACACTACTGTCTGAGATGTAAAAACAAACAAAACAAAAAAAACAGTGTATGATCAATGAGGTCATGGGGGCCCAGGTCAAAGGTTACCTAGGTTGCTTCATCCATCCCTCCAGGCGGACATGCCCACTGGCCTCTTTGACCTGCAGTGCTGGAGAGTTTGCCTTTTCTCTGCACAGAGCCTCTGAGAAATGAGTAGCATACTCGGCTGGCAGTCCACAGGTTGCCGGCAGACATGGTGAGCATTTAGGGTGACACAAGGTGTGACACTCTATAATACAAGAAAGAAAAAAAATGTTGACACATGTGCATTTAAAAGCTCTATATGTGCATTGTAAGGTAAGATAATTAGAACAGAAAAACTATGCCATTTATGCCACTATGCCAAGTATTCTAGACTCACAACAGTAGGAATTATAATGACAGCCAAAACCAGGCAGATCATATTCCATCATAAGAGGGAGAGAGTTAGGCTGCAGGCAAAAGTGACCTGAATCCGATTGTTTTTGCTCCTATGTCACTCATATCTGACTTTTATAAGGCATTGTAAACAACACAGATCACGTGGAATCTGATTGATTTGGCCACTTTCATATGTGGATTCCCACAGGAGTCTGATACAGGCCACATTTAAAAAGCAGTGTGAACAGCCAAACAAGAAAGCATTGCGCATTAGGCTTGCAGTGTGAATGCAGCCTAATATGCTGGCTTCACGACAAGAACTATTTTTAGTTTTTTTGTTAAGGCTGATCACAAATGTGTCCTTTTAAATATCTTCACATTCAGCGCTGCCAGCCAGAGTGCAGCCTACAAACCTAGACAAGTGGCAGCCTGTCGTCCAAAATGCACAGTGTCCAGGCAGACGGCACATTTGGCAGCCCTCATGTTCAGGCCCACAGTGAAGCGATGAGGGATGTTATGGTGCATTCTCTCCTTTACACGACGACCAAACTCTGCGGTGAAAAAAAGAAAGAAGTGGACAGAGGTGCAAGTTAATGAAGAAAAATAAGAGATCCTCAAAATATTTTGTTCTAAGCAGAAATATCCCCAGAAGTCAGCAACAAGGCCACGAGATTCAGAGGGGCAATTTGAATAATGAATGAATAACTAGATATGTAATAACATTATCAAAGTTCTGGTCTACTAATAAAGTCAATCAGAATCATTCAGATTATGAATGCCAATGAACATGGGATGCATTTAAATGTTTCAGGGTGAAAAACAACCACTTAAACCGTATTCAATCTAAACCATGATTCCAGGAACGTCAGAGCCTGACTTTCAAGAGTAAAGTCAACGTTTCAGTTTAACAGGACAAGACAGATGCACAGTATAACATGAGCATGATGTCTACAGTAAAACATGCATGTGGATGACATCATGCATGTTCTTAGACACTCTGTGATGACTGCTAACTTACTTTCAAAGGTGACCCTCCTCTTTTCTGTGAGGAGCAAGGGAAAAGAGACAGAAAGGAGACAGCAGTCTAACAACAGCTACATGAAACCAAAGAGCACAGACAGCGAGCAGCCTGCATCACAAAGGAAGTAGCCACAAACATGTGTCTCTGATAAATCATACATCTACGTGCCCGCTATGGTTAATACACTTTTTGGTTTTGTAAAATATATATTTTTTGCAATTTAAAGGATTCATCTTGAATAGTTATTCCATTTATTAAAACAATTTATTAAAAGAAATGGGATGTTTGCACATTTGATTCAATTCACTGAACCAGCTAAATGTTCAGTTGCCATAGTGATCAACCTTGCAGAAAAAAAGCACTATAGCTTTGTGATACAGGAAAGCCTGGATTAAGACCGATGTAACCTGGCTAATCCACTATTCTTACTTTGTGATTCAAGCCCAAGCAGGATTACAATGTAAAATGGATAAATGCACAGTGAATGTAACCCAAAACTTAAGTCAATTCCCTTTTTTGGAGCGAATTTCAGGTTTAACATGTGCATAGCTAAATTATCCAACTCTTTTAAACCTCATAATCCTGCTGTATGAGACAGGCCATAGATAGAATACACACATGACACATCACACAGACACAATCAGTGAACAGAGAGTCTGTTTGTGTTGACATTGACTGTATAAATGGATCACTGCTGTGAGAGAAACCTTACACCAGGAAATCATTGGTTCAATTCAGGCTGTGGGAAGCATTAAGTTCTGTTTTTTATTTTGTCCGTGTGTGACTCACCCTCAGGGGTGGAGGTCTCCTTGCAGCGGGTGGAGGGGTTGAGAAGGCTGCTGGGGTTGGGTTGATGTTCTGGAGATTTGACAATAGCTGACATTAGGATTTGATGTCGAGCCTGAGCCGGCGTGGAAGGAGCCATATGTTCCTGGGCTTTGAAATGAGCCGCTGTATCACCATAAACAAATAAAACGACCTAATATTAGATTTGTGCAGCCATTAAGATGGAAGTATCTGGCTCCAATAGCAAAAAAAATAATAGATTCTGAAATGAATCTCATAGGACCTGGCGGGTGTAGGTAATGAGCAAGAGGCTGCCATGGCAACAATGTTAAAAGATGTCTGGGAAAAGATAAGGGAGGAGGCACAACACAGGTTTTCCTCAACTGGCTTAGGTTGTTATTTCTCATCTCAGAGGGCAGATCTAGTTTTATTGTGTCATGAGTTTTCATGGAAAAATGATTACTAGGGTTAAATCACCTCTGACTTTGTGTCATTAACAGTTAAAAGCCAAGTTTTATAGTAAGTGACTGATTACACAAGAGATATTCCCCTCTCTGTGGAAGAATGATAATCCAGGCTAAGCTGCAGAGTATATTCTAGGGCCAGCAAGAAATTGAGATGATAGAGCCTGTCCCTTATCTGCCGCAGTAACACTAAGACTGACCTTCTTCTCTGAGGGATCGTAACTCTATCCTCATCTTCTGCAGGGCCTCTTCCAGCTCTGCACACCTTGAGCGCTCCTTCTCAAGAGCCAGTTTCATGTCACCGTACTGCATGGGAACAGCTGGCTGAGCCTGTGGAGCCAGCGAGCCGTTAGTCGTGGTGCCCACATCCTCTCGACGCCTACCGAATATACCCTGCTGAAAGTGAGGAAAAAGTGAACGATAAGCAAAAGAAAATTCCACAAGTTATTCTTTGATTCAAGCTTTTTTTTCTAAAATATATCATAATGTTTCCCCCAGACCTTCTTCTTCTTTGTGGGCTGGTCCATTTTGGCCTGAAGGAAGTCAATGAGTTTGGTCTGCTGAGAGATTGTCCCCTCCATCTTCACCTTCTCATGGGAATATACAGCCTGCAGCAAGGGGGGGAAAAAAAGCACGTGAGAGAAGAAAATACCTCTGAAGGAAAGTTTGAAAGAATTCTGCGCAAGAACAGAGAATGTCCCCATGAGACACCTTGCTACTTGCCAAAATCAGAGGCACTTTTGTAATATCTAACTAGGACTCTCTTTCCTTAAATGCGGCTGCATATCATCTAGTTGCAAAAGAATTACATTGAGCACCTGTATGTTCTCCAGCTGGTACTCCAGATCGGTACGCTCAGTCTTGAGCATGTCAGTCTGGTCCAGGGCGTCCTGCAGGCCTTGGGTAAGACGGAATATGTGGCTTTTCTGGAGGTCCATCTGCTGCTGCAGCTTTCCTTGCTGTTGAAAGAACAGCAAACACTTGTTCAAATGAGGTCTTTTAAATGATTAAAACAGAAAACTTTTAGTTAATGTATAAAGATGACCTGGAAGAGCAACTCAAACAGTCCAAACAGGAAAGCATTTTTAGCTGAAAAGCACTTTAAAAACCTCAACAAGTTTCCTATAGAGTTGTATGTTTATGCAGTTTCGTTTCACTCTCTACCTCTTCCATCAGCCTCTGTTTCAACTCTCTCTCTGTCTCCAGTTTCTGCTGTAAGCTCCGGGCGTTCATTTCCAGCATGGCGTGCTTCTTCTCTAGATCATTGAGCTGTGGGAATATGTAAAAGCTTGTACATTATTGATTTTCTCACTTTTAGAATGTAAACAAATATTATGTGCTTCACTTGAAGAGATAAATGTTAGATTTACACATAAACACTTGGAACTCACAGTATCAGACAGACTCTCAGCCTTCAGTCTCTGCTCCTTTAAGGCCTGCTGTAAGGCTAGTATCTCAGCATTGTGCTCTTTAACCGCCAGTTCCACCGCCTGGCGAGATTCAGTGCTGCGCTGGTCTGCACGCAGCCTGTAAATGGAACAATAACATGTTTCACAAAAGCTACACAATTATGTGTACTGAAGGGTATATTCCAGGCATTCTCAAGTCAAATATCTGAAAGTATGTTGTATGCGTCTACGATACCTGTTCTGCTTCTCATTGTCCAATATTCTCTGCAGGTCTCTGGTTCGTCTCTCGGCTTGGCTTTTTTCATCCTCCAGTGCGCCTCTCCAAGCCTCCCACTGCCTCTCCTTCTCCAGAAGCTCGTCGTTTAGGGACTCCAGCTCCACCACCTGCTCCTCCAGCATGCTGCATGTGGTCTTCAGGGTTTCAATGTTCTGGGAGAAAAAAAAACGAAAGAGCAAGACTGATGGGAACATTCTTCACAGCTTTTGGGTTAAACCTCAAGATTGTTGTCTTTATACATTTTCAGAAAGAGAACACAGTTACAGTTTCATCATAATGATGCTCAAACATTACATAATACAATCCTTAAACCTGAGGATAAATAAGGTAAAAAAGAAAACAATATCTAACAATAAAAAGGGCCTATAGGTATCAGGTCATATATGTTCCAGAGACTTCAAGCATATTTGTGTGTACAGTATGTGTGTTACCTGTTTCTGGTTGTTGAGGTGCATTTCTCGGTCAGCCACCTCCCTTCTCATCCTGTCCACCTCCTGGCTGAGCTGCAGCTGGTCCTCCCTTTCATCCGACGCTTCATCAAGCTGTTTCGACAGGTAAAAGTTCTGGCGGTTCAGCTCAGCATTTTCCTGACTCAGCTGTGTGAGCTGCTCTTCCAGGTCGGTGATCACCTGAGGCAACACCAACAGGTGGAGAGAGGTGTTAGTCGTCTGTATGGACGATATTTATTTAAGTTTTTCACAGCTTTAAAATTACTCTAATTCATGTGTACACTAAAGGTGAACGTTCAAAATGTCATCAGTTAGTGACTTTCAAGAAGGAATATGGTCAATCATATTAATGTTTAAAAAAACATAAAAGACCATTTTATATTTTATTGGAAAAGTAAAGGGACGGATTTGTGGAGTGTATTGCATTAATCTAAACAATCTATATGTAGATGCATAAACACACCCCTCTACAAGTGCAGCACTGATAAACATGAAACAACATATTGTGTGACTTTCAGTGTGTGTGTTGCTGCTATTCTTGGCCAGGTCTCAAAGAGGACAAACCTGGCTAAATGAAGGTTATATAAATACAATTATTTTTTCAAGGGTTTCGCTAAACCTTTTGAAAGTTTATTTTGCAGCAGAGACTAAATGTTTTGGCAGAACTTACTGAGCAGCTGTCTCTTAAGGCATCAAACTTGCGCTGAATTTCATCTCTGTGATTCTGTGAAGACAAGAGCAAATGAAAAGCAAATTTACAACTACATCTGCAACTACTACATTCAACGATGAAGAGTGGTGTATTGCCTGCAGCGTTATTGAAATAAGAGTGAAACATATGAACTTTCCTTTCTATTGCATGGATAGTACAGATTACGTCTATCTAAATCTACTTTTCTATATGTAAACATGCACCTGTGTTTCTATGAGTCACTGCTACCATCTGTTTTTCTTACCCTGAGGGCAGTGATTTCCTCCTCAGCCTCAGCGGTGGTCTCCTCCAGCTCAGTCTTTGCTTGTTGCAGCTGGCTCTCCAGGGCGAGACGTGCAGCCTGCAGGCTGCTAATCTGAGACTCGCGCTCCTGCAGGGAGAGGGTCAACTCTGACACCTGTCTCTTGATCTCCAGCTTCTCCTCTTCATGTTCTAGGCCCATCTAAATAGGATAAGGGTTAATACTGTGCGTTTATCACGGAGTCAATAAGACCTGAAACAGATTGTGTTTGCATTTAATATTCAGCTTTTCTTTAACCTCTCCATAGTGCCAGATGGTAGGCGTTTTAGGACATCAGGGTGATTCAGAATTTTGGAGAGAATGGAAATACTGATTTAAATAAACATGGAGGACTGCTTGAAACAATTTGACCTACATCTCTGTTTTGAAAACATTTGATTAATTATTAATTCATTTAGTTAATAACAGTTATGTTTGCAAACTGTATAACTACATATAGGCGTTCTTTTGCTTTCAAAAAGATACAGCCAATATATATACACTTTTCTTTTTAATGCTGTGTATTTAGGACCAATTAAAAGAGCAAAGTCTGAAATAGTATCCAATTAAACTGAGGAACTATGAGCTGAATGGGCAGGAAGAGGGGAATAATTAGAGAATGTCAGGGGACACAAGTCGAACCAGCAGATACAGATAGTAGATAATAAGAGCAAAAATGAGACAGACCAGAGAGAGCAATAAGTGCATTCTGAAAAAGAAGACCTCTGCTAATTTGATTTAAAAGATAACACATTTTAAGACCCAAATTATAAAATGATAGTTATAATTATAGTCAAACCCTGATTAAGCTTCTTTAAAAGGAAGTCAAATCAATTCTTATTACGAGTCTTAAAACAAAGAAATAATTACAATCAAATGATCCATTTTTATTTGAGGGTGCCTTTCAGGACACTCAAGTACAGAAACAAAACAATAACAACAGCAGTATCAGGACCGAAGGAAACAAAATGCCATAAAAGGCTACTTTAAAATGGGAGATAAGGGCATGGCCACGATGAATAAGCATTTCAAATCAAAGTACAGTTAAGGTACACAGGGATACATGTACCATCTCTTTAGGTGTCTGACTTCCACAAAGATGGAACATCTCATCTCAGAGGACACATTTATTTGTGGGGGAGGAAAGTGTGTGTTTATAAGTGAGGCCAGCAATTAGTGCCAATCTGTGAATCACATCTCAGTGGGGAAGCATGTGTGGAGGTAGAGATGTGACATCCAGCAAGCAGGTTGTCTACCGGGGAACATCGGCACATCAGCACACCTCTGAGTCTTATAGGATAGATTCACTTTGGATGCAACTAATGGATTTTGTGATGTTTTATAGGAGGATAAAGAAACTGTATGTACTTTAAAAAACTTTAGTTGAACGCAGTATCAAATATTTACAAGTGAGTGTTCCGCTAATAGGCAAAAAATAAGCACTTTTCCTCTTTGCTTTTAATTAATGTATGAGCGTTAGGCTTCATTAAATCACATGGAGGTCAGACTGCAGACACAACTATATGAGGTGTATGCTGGAGGACATTTCTGCAGGTCGATTAGGACTTGCTGTATTTGGTTATAGTTAAACATTCTCTCACCTGTTACTAGCAAATGAAAACACTTTTTTCCAGAGATAACGTATGAAAGCTGTCCACGCTGTGCTTGCTTGTGTAAGGGTCCAGTGGCAATTTTGTAGAGAATCCATTAAAGATCTACATGATTTAATTAGCTGTTAATCTGATAGGGATCTGGGCGAGCTGATCCAATGCTTTAATCCCTTTTGTGGATAGTAATAATGTCAGGATACACTGTGTGATAGTTAAAGTGAATTGCTTAATCTTGAACAGTGGATCTGCTTCCTATTGCCTTACCTCCCGCAGCCTGCTCTCCAGCTCCAGCAGCCGGGTCCTCTTGGTCTGCTCCTGCTGACTCATCTTCTCCAGGTGCTCCTCCAGCTTGGCATTTTGGGCCTCCAGCTTTCCTGCCTGAGACTCCAAATAGAACTTTTGTTGCCGAAGCTCTGATATCATCTCCTCCTGGGCTTTCCTGACAAAAAAAAAGACACATGTAGTAGGATTTTAAATTGCCTGCTCTGTAACAGAACACTTTCTCTGGAAAATGCAGCAAAACACAGCAAGACAGTTAGTTAAGAAAGTCAATGATGTCCTGTAGCCAAAGCCAAAAGTAACAAATGATATTTGTTTATGCTACATAATCAGCCACTTGGAGTTGTGAACAAAATATTGACCTTTTTTTAACATTTTAAGTCTATAACATGAACTTATTTGCAAAAAGTTGCTCTTTTACAAATTAAGCACCTACAGTACAACATAGGCATTCATTCAGAGACATGTTTGGGGACAGTTGATACATTTAAGTCATAATTCTAGAGTTGTTGTTTTTTTGGTAAGTGCTAAGGCTAGCTCTTTAACTCAGTAGAATGCCAAATAGAGCAACAAGAAATTCCACCAGTCTCACAGATGACTGGAGTAGACCCTGAAGTATGTACTTATTCAAAAATAGACTTTGAATCTATGGATTAATTAATTCAGAATCGTATTGAATCTAAAATACTGAATCGTGATCCCAAGAATCTAAATTGAGTGGTGAGACACCCAAGACTCCCAGCCCTATTTAAGTCTAATATTCACTCTTCAGTACGGTTATCGCTCTTGTACAAATTTACGAGGGAAAAGTGTAGCTCTTGTCTACTAAATGATCCGCCACATTTAGCAGCTAGTTGTGTAGTTTGTTGAAATACTGTTTGAGTTTAGCTGATGGGGCATATTGAGTATTAGAGGCTTTCTGCTGTAAATGGTGGATGTATACATCTCTATGAGAGTGGTGCTAATGAAGCAACGTGACAACATCACAGAAAGAACATTAAGAACTTATTACAGTATAAAGCTCGGTAGATGTGGGGGGAGCAGCAGGTTCAAGTGATCATTCTATTAAAGTTCATTACTACAAGTCCCCGGCTGCACTGTCACACTGTTTTTAAATTTCCATTGGATTGGGTTATTATGAAAATGAAAGTATTTGTTTACAGCCAGTAAAACCAAGGGATGACACAGAGTGTACACACAGGGGAGACTGATCAGCTATGGTGCAGGAGATGTGAGTTCACACTAATGAAGCTATCGAGACAGTGTGGGTGGGGGACCTCATGAAAAAAAGCGGTGTGGGCAGAAGGTCTAGTTAACTCACATATTCTTCTGGGTGTAGATGCTGCTGTTGGCGGCCAGCTTGTTAGCCTCTGACAGCTCAGCAATGCGCTGCTCGAGGTTCTTCATCTTGGAATCCATAGCATTAATGGTCTGTAGGGAGAAGGAGACACAATGAGGTGGTGGGAATTGCATCAATGGCTCCAATTCAAGGATACATTTACCTTTGATTGATAGCCAAATCCTGCTAAAAGTCATGGTGTACAGAGAATTCCTCAGCACAATTTCTTATGAAAAACAGAATTTTATACTGCAGTGAAATCCTATTAGAGTCCATTAAGGTGTTGGCTGAATCTTCTCCTGTCAATGTCAGCTGACTGCCTCTAAAAGCTCCTTAACTGCCTCAATTCTACAACATTAACCAGATTAGGACTTGAGCCCAGGCTTTATAGTGCAACATGAAGTATACTGCAATTTAATCCAACAGTAGATTCCAATACATTTTATCTATGAAAACAAACGTAAAGACAGACAGTCAAATTGATTGAGTCTTGCAGTCATTTTTCTTTGAACAAATTCAGGAGGATGAAAAATGTACCAAAAGTTGTCAAACAACTTCAACAAACTAAGACTTATACATCAACTAGCACTCTGACTGTGGCTTCTTCTATTGCATGATTGTATAAAATAATCTGCTGCTTAAACAGAGACAATATTCAACACTTTCTTAGTTGGTTTTAATCAAGTTTTCTGTCCACCTCTGCAGAACTTTATCAGCAAATACCTGACATGAGATAAAGAATAACATTAAAAGCCTGTTGTGTATTCTTACTGCTTTCTGTTCACTGATGAGTTTGCAGTTCTCTCTTGACTCCTCTTCCTGCTGGGCTCTTCTGACCTCCAGGCTCTCCTTGTCAGCCAGGTCAGTCTTCATCTGAGCCTCCAGAACCTACATCACACAGAAACAGCAAATATTACACTCACCAATGTTGATATGATACAATTACACTGACGTTTAATTCTGCAAATATCTATGTGATAAAGCATATTTCAAAAAGAAAAAGAAATGTGAAAACAGTCATTCATGCGGTGTCAAAGCTTGCTGGGAAAAGTGTGATAGCTCTGACTTCACAGAAACAACAACACTGATTTAAAATGACATGGGGTGCAGGGAGTTATGACACTTATATAACCTTTAACTCAACTGTAACCTGTAAACAACTAGCTTAAACTGGTAATTTAAATATACTGTGCATTGTCCCTGATAAATATACTACCAAAAAAATAAAATAAAGAGGTGGCGGCTATCCTAGCGGTTTTGTTGCACCCCCCACGTACAGAGGCTATAGTCCTAGAACTGGGCTGCCTGGGTTACACTCGTCACTTGTGTCATTCTCTATTCTCTACTCTCTCACCCATTTCCGACTCAATCCACAGTCCTTCTTAACAATGAAGGTATAAAAGCTCCATAAATAATATTAAAACATCAATGTTAAGAATTGACCTTCACAGATATATACAGTTCACAGAAAACTGGCACACCTTGATCTTATCTTCAAAAAGCCGCTCCTTCTGAGTCAGCTGAGTTTCCATCCTCTGGGCGGTCGACTGTGCATCCCTCAGGTTCTCCTCTAGTTCCTGCAGGGAGTAACATAAACAAATATATCACATCTAATTATGAATCAAAGTCACACTACAACATTCTTACATTTATGTTTAAAATGTGTCATTGTTTTTTTGTCTCTAAAAGCTAAAACTGTCACTGCATAGAAAGGTCAATCAAAAGCCCTTCATTTTCAAAATACATGAAGGCACAATATACTGAAAAAAAAGTTCAAGCTATTCTAATATTCTTACTCAAATAACAAATAAATTGAAAATCAAAAGATAGGAGGAAACTTGCACTGAAAAGGCTGAAATCCAGAAGTCGACTAAAGCGTTCCCTGTTCATGTTGACACTGGTACAGTTATTTATATGTTGTTTGTAAAGACACAGGTTAACAAGAAGCCATGTGTGATTGCTCAGCTAGCTAGAGCTCTCTAAGTAGAAGTGTGTGCGTTCTAAGATAACTGGTCATTTTGACTGGGAGAGGACTGGATGAAGAGGAGGGGTGGCTGCAGGAGGGGGGGGTGAATTAAGGGTTGAGTATTAAAGTCTTATCTGCAGCTCTCTCACCAGGATCTTTTCAGCCATCTGCTGGATCTGCTGAGATTTGGTCTGAATGTCATCTTTCAGCTTATTTTCCCGCCGCTCGACCATCTCCAGCCTCTTTACCTGGTTCTCGAGGGTCTTCCTGCCCTCCTGCTTACACAACAAAGAAACATAACGTAAGGCTAACCACACGGAAAGGGCCGACTCGTGTTAGAAAATTGTATTTTAAATAAAGCAGTCAACACATTTTTATATTCTATGACTGTGAGTTTACTCAGGTACCTCTGTCTCCCTCAGGCGACGTTTTAAAGTGTCACTGGAGTCGGTTTTGCCTCGCAGGCGCTCCAGGTCTCGTTCCAGTCGCTCTTTTGCCTGTCGAACATTTTGCAGCAGCTCAGTGGCTTCTGTGCTCGCTTTCACTGCCTGCGGGAGTTCAGGAGGTCATAAGCTGTTAGTGGATCCCAAGACAACCTTATTGATATGCTTGGGCAATCCCTATCCACAGAGACGATGAAAAACAAAAAAGAAAGCTACTCTTGGGTATAAATGGCTGGATGAGAAGAATTTTTTAATTCTGTTAAACATATGCTATCATATTTATCAAAGACACAACTAAGATGGATCCTCTTTGTAGATTTAAACAATTAATCCTGATGAGAATAAGATGCCTGATAACATTTGGATAAATAATTCTCACTACATAATAAAATTAACCAAGACAAGCATTAATTCACCTTGGACAGTTTGTCTTGCAGCTCCTGGATTTTCACCTGCTGCTCAGAATTGGTCTGGAAAAAAAAATCTCTCATAAGAGACTAAATTTCACATCAATGGTAAGCCTGTAGATCGATCTGAGAAATCAGATTTCTTACCTTCTCTAGCTTGGAGAGAAGTTCTTCCACGTCAGCTTTTCCCTGCTCTTTAGCCTGAAAAATTGTTGGCATATATGTAAAGAATGATCAGAGACTGATGCAGTACAATACACCCACTTCCTGTTTGCAGTAGCTAAAGAGCAACACAATAGCCGAGGCAGCACTTTCCCCCAAAAAATCCTGAAGTTCCTGCAGAAGCATCCCCAAGAGCTCTCAGTCTGAGGATTTTTTTCTGTAAAAAGTGACTCTTAAGGACACCATTTGTCAATCCATATATGCTTAGTGTTAAAGCACTTTGTAAACTCTTGATTTTTAAAGGTGCTATAGAATTAAAGTTATTCTATAACATAACCAATAAAGCATATCCGGTGCAATCATACCTTTTGGATTCTCTGCTGGTATTCAACAGCTTTCCTTTTGAGTTCCTCACTTGTTTGCCTGGAGTCTCGAAGTTCAGATTCGTAAAGATCACTGCGGCGACGAGCGGCTGACAGGTCCTCCTCCAGCTGCCTGATGGTCACCTGCATCTCCTCCAGCTGGGCATGGTACTCCTGTGACCATTCAAAAACAGTAGACATCAATGTGGGGGAAACAATTGGTGAGCATATGAGGTGACGTATACTTACAGTATACCCCTCCTGCAGCACTTTGTATTCCTGATACAACCAAATGTTGTCTATTGAACATTTTATGTTTTTAAACATGCCGAGGGACTTCAGGCTGTGATCCCACTAATTCTGTACAAACTGGGGACAAATCACTGTTGTCTTCTTTGTGAGAGGATATGTTTTTTTCTCTCTTCTTGATTTTTTTTTTTTTTATATAAGGAGAGGAATACGACTTAGTCTGAAAACATCCAGCGGGGTTTTATGTGTTTGCTTTGACAAGAAACAACAGCAGCAGGGGTTTTGTTTGGCACAGCCTGAACAGTGGAACAGGGCTTTTAACGCAAGCAACAACTGCTGCCAACGCTATACAGACAGAGACATACTTCACAGATCTGCTGAATCTGTTTCATTGTGCAGTGATCTATAGGCCCTGCAGTGCCCTGCTGCAATGAACATTCATCCCTTAAAGTGTCAAAATCCAACATGAGAACTTGAGGATTACAAAGTTACAGCTGTAGCTACAACTTTGCTCTACTGAGATGTCAAGTGAAAGACAAATAACCGCTTTAGTCAATGGAAAACTCTTAAGACTGATGTTAGGGAGCCAGTCACCAACAACAATGAGCAGTGGGTAAATAAGACTACATGACTGGGTTTGAATCATCAGGGAAGAAAGCTCTCATTTGTTACAGTAAAGAATGTTTTTCTGTATAAATATTTACCTAATTAAAGAATAGTCCATGACAGAAATCTTAGTGTTAGAAACTGTAAATGCATCATTCCCCGGGGAAGATAGTGAACAAATCTCTTGAGTAAAGATCAAAGTCCTCTCCAGATTGTACCTTGCAGGAAAGCCATCTGCAGAGATGACCTTAATGTGAGCTGAGGACAGGGGAGTCCTCTGAGGGGAAGCCCTGCCTGTGTAACAGAGATGCACTGAGTAAAGTGTAATCTACCTGCTGTTTCAGTTCCTTCTTTATCAGCTATGATAGCCTGAATAGGAACCTGCAGAAAGTCTCTCCTCAAATAAGATGATGGCTTTGAGAATGTATCGTACAGTATATATATTTTTTGCTTTCACCACATTTTTCAGCATGAAGACCTTTAAATGTATCTAGATTCATCTCTGCATGCACCATATCATAATCAGGATGAGCAGGAGGCGACAGTGTGTCTTTGGAATGAGAATATTTACTTACTTGCTCTTTAATTTCCTGCAGCTTGTTGCTCTGTTCACGGATGTCGTGCAGCAGCTGCAAGGCCTTGTCATCCTCTCTGGAGACCTCCACACGTGCCTCCTCCAAGCTGCGCTTGAGGCTCTACAAACAAACGTGCACACAAAATCAAGGCGGCTGTTTGTTCAAAACAATACTTTTTTTTTTTATAAACATTTAGAAGGCAACAAGATGCAGGTAGACCAATGCAGCAAAGACCCAAAGTTTTTAAAGTTTAGCGTTTCATTATATTGTTAAACCCTACACACACAGACGGCCAGTTGTTATTATGACTCACACTGCACTCGGTAATGTAGGTGGCTAGGTCTTGCTCCAGAATGCCCCTCTGAGTCTCAGACGCCTTCAACTCCACATCCTTCTGGTGGAGAACTGACTCCAGGTCAGTCATTTTACGCTGGAACCTGGAGATCTCTTGCTCCATCTGAATCCACCGGAGAAAATTGATCAATTACCACAATCACTGACACTTTACTGAAGGTGAACAATTTACCAGGTTTGTAGATGTTAATTGGTTGATAGAACTGACGCCTTAAAGCAAACCGAAACGACCTTACATTCTAATGATATACCCAACCTTTAAACCAACTCAGAATGTTTTAAACGGTAGTAGTAATGTTGAACACACAACGAGCCTAACTTGGCGTCATACAGCAACAACAGAAGCCTACTTGATCCATGTTCAGCCAGTCAGCCAGAATAAACACAAGACGTCTAGTAACAAATCCCAAGGAGGATTTTTTTTTTTTTTTTAAACAAAGTGCAACAACATAGAACTACAAAAATACAATTCTACAGCTTCCATTCAGCCAATATTACACTTATTTCTTCCATCTCTGGCTTGACTGAGTTAGTTGCTTTTACATTTTAAAAAGCCTGCTTTGTTGATCATAAAGGCTTGTAAGTGAACTGTACAGTATAACCTCACCTTGTGACATTTGTCTTGAGTGTCTTGTAGTTCTCTGCTTTTAATGTGTAATTTCTTTTCCATGGAGTTGGTCTTCGCAGGAGAGTTGAGGGCTGCCGACACTGCCCTGAGGAGAGCAACATGTTTAATATTCTTTATTACTCTTTAAGTCAGAATCTTAAGTATTGCACATCACACTGTCTTAAGAGGTCAGTAACACAAGTTCAACAAACTAAGATCATATTGGTCTTTAAAAAAAAAAAAAAAAAAATATATATATATATATATATATATATATATCCCTGTTTTTTAAGAGAATAAATTCAAAATATCAGAAAATCCCTAAACACATCCGCTGACAAGATATTCAACAATCGCATATCATGGCATAGAGCTGTCAAACACAACAGCGAGCCTCGCTAGTGTAAGAGCTATAATTAATTTGGCTGAAATGCAGACACAACACCCACACATCAAAAATGAGCAACAGACAGAGAAAGGGAGTGTTCAAATATGCATCGACTCCAGTTTCCTTTAAATGGAAAGTACTGTGAGGAGTATGTGTTCATAACAATACATCTAGACAATATTCAATAGAGCGCTTTGAAGTGAGAAAGAGGAGAAGTGAAAAAACAGACTACATGAGCAAAAAAGCAGCTCAGACCTTTAATAATTGCTGTTTGCCTGACAAAATAATATGACAGGAGAATTTTGGTGATGCTTTTGCTTTGGGTTAGTCTGCCCAGAGTGCTTGAGTGAGCACTGACGCACCCGTTTCTCTGGTTTATGTAAGGGGATATGTGATTGTGCTCTCATCGTTTGGTCAAGAGAAGGGTGAAAATTGACTGTGTGATCTTAATTATATCCAGAGTAGAGACAACTCTGAAATATAAGTGTTGTAAATAAATGAATGGGTCTGAATGGTTATGAATGAGTTCCAGAGTACCGCAGAGGGATCTTTAATAAACTTGACTCAGCCTGAGTCACAGTGTTAAAAATAATCATGAAAGCAAGCAGCACTGCTCTCTTTCGCCTCTGCATCGAGAAATAGCCCCCTGAAACACAAACACACAGACACACACAGACACACACAAACATATATATATATATATATATATATATAGAGAGAGAGAGAACACACACACACAAACACAGTACATATATACGAGAAAGAGAGAGAGAGAGAGAGAGAACAAACACACAAACACAGTAAATATATACGAGAGAGAGAGAGAGAGAGAGAGAGAGAGAGAGAGCACACACACAAACACAGTAAATATATACGAGAGAGAGAGAGAGAGAGAGTACACACAAGCACATTTTTCTCATATTTCAACAAAAACAGCAACACCATATATGCAGTCTTTTTCACAGGATTTAAGATTAAACCACCAGGCGTTCCAGAGAGCTGAATCTGTGCCAATTAAAAATTGATGTTAGACAGCAAAATGTATTAAAGTTCATCAGAGCCCAGCTGAGCAGCTTTGGGAGAGATTACTGTACTGTCTGATAATATGACAATTAAAATATCCTTAACTGGGGTTTTTCTGCATTAAGTCGGCATTTTTTCCCTTATTTTTTGTGAAAGAAGTGCTGAATTTAAACTCTGAGTGGGCATTGAGGATGGATGGATTTTTTCCCTCTCCTTCAGCCATGCACGCTGCATGACTGAAGGAGAGGCAGACACACAGAAAGTCTGTAGCACTGATCAGGTAAACAATGGAACACATTCATTCATCCATGAATAGACTAAAGAAAATGCATACAGAAACAAATAATTAAGACACAGAGCATAAAATGACACCTCAATAGATTTTTTTTTATGTTAATCTTGTGTTTAAGCATAAAAATATAAAAACACAGAATCAGCCTTAGAGAAACCAATACTAGCCTTATAAACAACCCTTCTCATTAAAAGAACTTTTTTAAATTATATAGTTTCAAAATTGTACATTTTCATCTTAATCGATTAAAGAGTTAAAACACAAACTGACAACTTCAGAAAAAACCCTTTTAACGCACCCCTACAAGAAAAACATATGGCCAATGGAACCGTTTACAGGTTGTATCATTAATGTCCATTGGGTGGTGCTAGATTAGGGACTCATGGTTGCTATATGTCGTAGGAGGCTTACCTGCTGTGGAAAGGTAGCAATATTCACAATGTCTTTGTCATATATACTTTTTTTTCCTTGTTTCTTAATTTTTGACTGATGGAGGAAAGGCCAGAGAGGATGATTAAAACAAAGACTCCACAGAGACCTTAAATGTTCCCTGCAAATTTGTATAACTGGTCAAATATTATTAGGAATCAATCTCTGGTGACTATGAACATCCAAAACCATGGCTATTTGGCAGGAGAAATAATATGGTCAGCAGATACCAAGATACCCTACTCTTGAGAAAAATGTTAAAGGACTGACCATCTGACACAAACAACAACGATATGTTTTAAATCTGTTAACGACCACATATTCCAAAACACATTGAAATTCTACTGTCTCGTCTCTAAGCCTTTAAATGTTGATTTTTATAGGAATTTTAAAGAAACAGATGTTAAAGCCAACTTCATAGAATAATTTTCTGACATTAAACAACGGATAGCAAGCTGTTCAGAGATTTTGTTGTTGTGTTTTTTTAATGAGGACTCAGACAGACAAATTCACAGAATGAAAAAAAAAAAAAAAAAGCAGCAGGATCCCCCAAAACAAATGATTAGCAATTCATTTCTGCTGTGTTTAGGTTCATTCAGTTCTTTTTCCTTCTTTGTATTTTAATGAAGAATGTGGAAGCACACATGCATGCACAGTGCACACACACACACACACACCTCACACATTCTATGAGCTCTTCTCGATCAAATGCAGCAAAGGCAACGACTGGCTTCAGTTAAAAACCATGAGCAGATGACTGATGGTGTAACAGCAAGGGACAGAGACATTAGAAAAAAAAAAGAGAAAAAGGAGAGGAGGAGAGGAGACTGGTAAAGATGGGGGTGGGGACTAGGGAAAAAAAACATCACGGTTGTAACCATAGAAATAGATTTTCTCCCCCAATCTGAGCTCTCATCCTTTTCCCTGTCTAATCTGCAAGCGTTTTTTCTTCCCTTCTCTTACTGCTGCTGTCATGATCCGCATTCTCCAGGACCATTAACCTGCTAGTGCACTGCCACAGGGCTACACAAATGAAACCCGGTCTCATGCATTATAATCAGAGGTTAAAAAGCCAAACACCATTAGGGATAATTACCATCCCAAACGCACGCTGTAAAAGTCAGGAGCCCCATTATGCAGCACTGTGACAGAAAAAGCACAATAACAGCAGCGAGGTGGGAGTGTGTCTATGTCTGGGGTTCCACCTCTCAGCAAACCTCATTTACACACTCAGCCGCATACCAATCAGCGCCAATGGCAAGATAAAGACAGCTCACATACTCCCGTCCATTCACTTAATCTATCTATGCATCGGATCAACTTAGTGCCATCCTGAAGCAGAAAATAAGGAATCAAAGGAAGAGAGCGCCAGAGAACAGGGAGATCCCTTCCCTCCCTCGCTCCTTGTCTGACACAGCATATGGCCAAACCCATTTTGGCCCTTACAGGCACAACACTAATGACAGGGACTCACACGTACTGCCCAGGGCACAACACTAGGTCATCAAAAAAATAGCTCTTGTTATCATAATAAGGAGTAAATTAACATAACAGTGGTAAATCGACAAAGGTGTGTTGGAGAGATGTATGCAGCAGGTCTCTGCATTGCTTACAGGGAAAAAAGGGGTTGTATTTGAAAGAAAAGCCAAACAATACAGAGTAAACAGGTAGCACTTACTCAGTTTTGGCCAATGTCGTCAACGCTCTACTGAAGAACCAGCCTAAAAAAGGCAGATCCTTGCCCTGGAAGCCCGCTGGAAGAGCTCCTCGCTGGGCTGCTGAGGCTGGCCGGGGGGCTGCCTGCTCCGGCTCCTCAAAATTAGAGGTGTCATCTTCAGCATGCAATGCAGGAACAAAAGGCGGGAGAACTGCAGGAGAAGGGTTGAGAGGACGAAGTAAGAGAGGGTGAGGAGGGGAAAAAAAGAAGCAGCAACCAATAAACTAGTAAGAAAATATTGGAAAAGAAAAAAAAAACACAACAAGGAGAAGGGGGAGAGAAAGGAAGGGAGGAGGAACGGCGCACAGTGGTGGGAGCCTAGAGTGCGGTAAGTCGCGCGTTGATGCACATGCTGCCTCTCTGTCCCTCCTTCTCCCCTCCTTGCTTGCTCTCTCCCATACACATTCTCACTCACTCTCCCTCACTGCAGCAGAGCAAGCTAATCAGCTGGAGCAACGCTGAAGTAGAAAGCTCTATTAGTGTGTAATAATCAATTCACCAAATCTGCATTTTGAAATAAATCATTCATCTTAATGATTCTGAATTGTATTTCATATCTATTAATGAAAGAAAATGAATCTAAATAATTAACATTCAGGAAAAAATAAATCAATAAATCTCCTCTTCAGCAAACACAAGCACAAAAAGCTCCTACATTTCAATCACTGTATCACAGTCTGGGCATAATCAGGAGGATTTTAAACAAACAATTAGATTAATTAATATTCAGCACTGATAGGAGCATTATATCAGAAAACAGCTCAGAGGTAGTGGCCGGCATAACAATGTTTGATAATTGCTCCGGAATCACAAAAAAGGAGGTTTATTCATCTGATGCCATAAGGTATTCAGCACAGCAAAAATAAACACTCATCAGCCCTGCAGCTATACTGTTTGAGTCACAGAACCACTCGAAGGCTGCGGTTCTTTTAATGTGCTTCACTGAAAACACCCATAAATGTGAATGTTATGCTATGTTATGTTATGAATGCATGTTTTTCCACAGCTGCTCAGGTGAAAATGTCAAACTCCTTGTCATTCAGAGCAGTGTCTCACATTTGATGGCAACAATTACGTGCAACAAAAGCACGTGTATTTCCGTCGCGGTGAGTGTGGGTGGTGTGTGTCGCTGGCGTTAAAGATTTGTGCTGTATCCGATGAAAGGCAGATGAGTTGCAGATCTTTACTCTGTCTGCATCGCTTCTCGTATCTGCCTCCCTCCCGTTCTCCTCCTCAGTAAAGAGCTGGCCTACCGCCAACAGCACACAGGATCTCATTATTTTACTACGTAGGGACAACACTACACAACTGCTGTTTGGTGGTTTTGTGCAAGCACACACACACACAGAACAATAATGTAAATCATAAACAATATATATATTTACATTATCTGTCCAGCAATGCAGATACAGCTACTCTGTGTGAGTATGAGCCAAATTAAGCAAAGAAAAATGGATCTCAAAGGAGAAGAATCTCCTCACCTTGTCTTAAATTGTTCCAGTCTACACCAGAGAAGAAAGAGTGACAGCGGAGTCCCTGGAAACCCAGGCGCTCTTTAGCTCCACAGAGCAATCGCTGCAGCAGGTCTACAAACTGCTTACTGGCTCGAGGCTCCTCTGGAAACTTAAGGAACCGCTGGTGGCAAAAACATTGAAGATATAGATTCAATACCTTATGCACAGACTGAGCAGATACTTCTTCACCTTATTCAGACATTTTTAATTATTGAACTGGGGACGGGGAATAGACTGTTTATCTAATTGAACTTATAGGATATAAGGATATACTTATAGACCATCATAGATCACATTTAACGAGTGACAAATGTCAGTGAAGGGCTAGATGACAGTTGATGTACCTGAAAGTTGAGAATGTTGTGGATTGTCTTTGCAGAAGTGCCACCAGAAAAGGGTGACCTTGCATAAATCATCTCATAGGCTATGACTCCAAGAGACCACCAGTCACATTCAACACCATAGGAGTTGTTGGAGCCCCCATTCATAGCTCCCAGAACCTCGGGCGACAAAAAGTCCTGAGTCCCAACAGGCATAGTGGAAACAGCAACCTGGATACACATTAATAAAACACAATGATGTCACTGTGAATCACATTGAAGTAACAGCAAACTCTGTAATCTACTTACTGTTTTGTTAGCAGTCAGCCTGGCAGCTGATCCGAAGTCTGCCAGCTTAATGTGACCCGTCCGATCGATGAGAACGTTCTCTGGTTTGACATCTCTGCAAGTGGATAGTTTAGAAGAGATTTGATAGTGCTTTTACAGAGCTGTTTGTAGCCTGAGTACTGTTATATGTCTGCCACTCTGATGATAATGGAATACATTTGTAAACTCCAGCAATGTTTTTGTGTTACATAAGTCACACTCAGTGCTTCAGGTTAAATTACAATGCTTCATTTCTCATGTCCAGTTAATGTTTTTCTGATTTATGAGCATTTGGCCCTCAAGGGAAAACAAAAGGCAAACAAAGAATTATATTTAGGGAGGATTTAAGAGCACAAAAACCAAATTAGGATGTCTTGCTCCACTTCCATACTTCTGCTTTATTCCTCAAAGCCTTAAAACGTCAACCCTTCATCATTTAGAGGTTGAATTTAGTAGCTGGTGTTGTACCTGTGGACGTATCCAAGCAGGTGAACAGCATGAATGGCCTCCACCAGCTCAGCCAAATAAAACTGGGCCATAGACTCATCAAACTGATCCTCGTATCGGTTCAGCAGGGACATCAGGTCGCCGCCTGGCAAGTACTCCATCGCCTGCAAACACATAAATATGCAGTGATAATTATAGAACTACGGCTAACACTTGAAAATGGAATAATCATGTGATTTGTTTTTATAATTAAGTTATCACGTGCTATTGAAACATTTATGAATGCCTATAGATGAGTTTATATTTAGGAGTAAACACAAAGCAACAAGTGAAGAAGCACGTGTGTTTCTGAGGCAACATCAAAGCGCTATATTCAGCTTAAGCTCGTAGGGTAGAGTTTCTCATTATGGATTCAGTTATGCAACACAGGCTACTATTGCAGATTTTTCAGTGATACTGCAGTCAAAGGATGGGTCTTCAGTGGCTAAAAACACACCTACAATGACTGCAATTGCATCTGTATCTTTGATCATGAGTTAAATCAAGATGTTAACAGTAAGAGAAACATGCCAAAACAACAACAAGAAAAAACTCCGAGACGTCATCAAGGATGTGCAAAGTTTTTTAAATCAACCTTGGGCACGTTTAACGACAGCTTCTTTTTTCGGCTTTTTGCATTCTGAGCTGAAAGTCATTGGTCAGGCTGATTTGAGCTATATGGTTGCAGCCATACAGCCATAACAGGCGAGTGCCCCTGGTGCATGAATGGTTGGCGAGTCTGAATGAAGGGGAGCATTCTCCAGTGTTACCTAGCAACAGGGAGACTGGGTGCCTCTCTGACACACAGATAAAGATGGATGCTTTGTATTTTCCTCCATGCTCAGTTAGGGAGAAGGGTGAGACAGAGGGGGAGTGAAAAGAGAGGAGGAGGAAGAATTAGTGAAATATATGCGGGGGGGGGGGCAAGAAGGGAGGCATAAGAGGGGGTGAGGGAATGAAAAACAAAGCGCAGGATACAGTTAAAGGCTTGGCTGTGCAGAAAATGTGTGTTGTCTACAGGCCATCAGAGAAATTATAGATTCTTTGTGAGCTGAATAGTCTTCAGGATAAAAACACTGGATGCTCTCTGTGGGGAGGAAATTGACACTGGGTTTTATGGCTGACAATTAGGCTATTGTATGGACATTAACAGTTTGGTAAATCTGCCTGATTAGCTCCTTCACCAGAGTCAAATAAGCAGAATATTCATTCTGAATCTCCACAGTAACTACAGAGACCCATTGGCTGTTTTTATGTACGTGTGATATACAGGAAACATTAGCTCAGCTCTTGAAAGTTGTATTTTTCTGACTTCTTCAAAAGTCGTAGATTCTAGGTTTTGACACTGTGATTATGTTTGCAGTAAGCTAGGTTCGAGATCTGTGCAGTGGAGTGCAAGCAATGAAAGTGGTCAGGAATTTGAAAAAACCCTTGTGGCGCTTATCTGCCATAGTGCCAGCTAATACGAATTTAACAAAACTCCGAAGTTGCTCGAAGGTCTTTTGAAAGAAGCTTGCTAAAGCAGATTTCGAAACACTTTTCCTTCATACAAATTGTTCCTTTTCCTTGCTCACTTCATATCCCTTCCTGCAGCAGCTCATGTACTATTCTGACTGATCCAACTGTTCAATCAGTCTCATTATGGAAACCACAGCTGTGACAGAAAGGACAAAATACACCTTCCGACACAGCTGTCTTGTACACTTTTTTGTAAAATAAAATATTTAGTATTTAGGTGCAAAAATACATACAGGAATAGAAAAACAGGGAAATGTGAATGTAAAAACGGACAACCTGAGCTTTTCTTTAAAAGCCATAGCAGGACCCTTTGACACCAGCTTTGGAGTTTTGAAAGGTGGATAAATATGGTTTAAGATGTGGAATATAACAGTAACTCTTTTAAAATACAGCCTTTGTAATACTTTATTCTTGGTTTAGATATTGACACCTAGAATATTACATCGTTGACATAAATGTATAGTTTGATCAAATATTTTGTAGAAGATAAATTAATAACACCCACGAAGTACGTCACAGTGTATGCCATTAGCTCAGCATGATTATCTACACCTTACTTCTGCCTACAGGAATTTATAAAAAGCCCCTAAAACATTTTGCGAGTGTAAATCAAATGTAATGTAAGTCGCTCCACGAGGTCAGAAAAAAGACTCTACGGTCTCACCAGGTAGACATTATCTTTATCCTGGAAGGCATAGAGAAGCTCAGGGATCCATGGACTGCTGTTCAGAGCTAGAATCCTCCGCTCCTCTTCATGGAAAACCACCTGAGAAAGATTAACAAGGTCTGCAATCAACATACCAACATTAAATAGGTACAACACATCTTTACTGTGCAGCAACTGTTTTGGGGGCTTCAGAAGGATGAACATGAAATCTAAAATGTACTTAATTTTTCTTTTTAACTGCATGGTAACTAAATTCACATTTATAACATTTTAACAACAAGGATTCATGCACTCTTTTCCGAGCTTCAGTTCATGTTTTTAGTTTTAGTGGAAACTTGAAAATCAGTGACAGGTGGCAGGAGCAAAACATTTCTTGTTCATACGAGTTGATTATTGTATTGCTTTCTCCAGATTCTTCCCTGTCGCAGCTCATGTACTATTCTGACTCAGATTTGTTCTATTAGTCACATGCCAGAGTGCACAGCTGTGAAATAATGTACCCAGATTTCTATTTCAATGATACAGCACCCTCCAGTGGGCCTTTTGAAGACTGCAACACAGGATATCAAGTTAAGCAGCTTATGAAGAAAAGTGAAAAAGAACACCTTACATATGTGTGTAAAACTTTTTGAGTCTCAGATATACCATTTTGTACATGCTTTTCTTTAATTTATCATATTCGTGTTATTCATCTTGATCAAGTAATGACAGTCTTGTAGTTTATATTTGGCAGTGTTGATGTTT
Source organism: Labrus bergylta (assembly GCF_963930695.1). Taxonomy (NCBI): domain Eukaryota; kingdom Metazoa; phylum Chordata; class Actinopteri; order Labriformes; family Labridae; genus Labrus; species Labrus bergylta. The sequence goes on along the minus strand of NC_089199.1, from coordinate 17,284,298 downwards.
TTTATTTATTCATCTCTAGTTCATTTGAATGAATTGATCAAGGTTTTCAGAAATCTGTCTAAGTTTTTGATGATATTTTGCATTTATCTATTATGTATTTTTCAGCAATCAAGCTTTTCTTTTAGCCCTTGATGCTGGTTGAGAGAAACGCTAAAACAGGGTATGCCTTCTTGCCCAAAAGTATTTCAAATGATCCCTGCAAGAAAAGCAGAAGTGGTACTAACAACATCAACAATGGCTTCTTGTCTCAGTAAGACATGACAGTGTGACAGTGAGACAGCATGCACAATACCAGGCCACTGTAACAGAACTATTAAACTGAACACAGTCTTCTCCATTAGTTTTACATTCGGTTTTCCTGTGTAAAAATGATGTGCTACAAAGGCCAACTATTATGTAGATAAATCAAATCATAAATGTAAAAAATGGGGGAAAACACTTTCTAAATTTTCTGTCTAGTTCAACATTCAAACATCATTTCATTAAATTACTAAAAAAAAATATGAATCTTACATTTTCTTGAGTGCGTAAGAGTGTCTTGTCCATAATTTTCAGAGCACAAACATCCCCAGTAGCCTTCTCCCGGACTACTTTGACTTCAGCAAAGTACCCACGACCAACCACACCGCACACTTCAAAGTCATGAAGCAAAGGCTGCAGGGATTGCAGCTCAGAGACCACCTCAGAAACTGTTTTGAAAGACAGACACAAACACTGAGGATGAACTCTGTGAAATACATGCTAGGATTGTAAAATTGTGAACATAGTAGGAACATTTAGATACACCATTTGAATGGTGTTGGAAATACAATAGTAATATTGTTAAAAGTTGATTTAAGATTAAGATTTACTTAACTGATACCGCGAGGGGAAATTTCAGTTTTTACACTCTGTAAGTCATGCTGAAATATACACACATGCACAAACAGAATCCTATGGACATGCACTAATGGAGAGATGTCAGAGTGACGGAGCTGCCCACAGCGGGCGCTCCAGAGCTGATGGTGGGGAGGGGGTTTGGTGCCTTGCTCAAGGGCACCTCGGCAGTGCTCAGGAGGTGATCTGGCACCTCTCCAGCTACCAGACCAACTTCCGTATTTGGTCCGCACCGGGACTTGAGCCGGCGAGCCAAGTCCCTACAGACTGAGCTACTGCCGCCAAATTTGATTTGCTTATTATATAATCTGTATTTTATTTTTGAATTATCTTTATGGAGCTGTCAAGGTGTGCAATTCACATGAGAACTAGACACAGTAACAAAAAAAAAACGCTAAAAATCATCACACAGTACATTTGAAAAGCTGAAATAAATACATCAACTATTGCAATGCAGCCTGTTATCAGCTCATTTGACTGGCAAAATACTAACAGGCCGAACAAATAAACAAGACTTCTTTGTGTATGAAAATGTTTGCTCACACTTCTTGACAAAATTTGCCACATGGTGTATCTTCATCAACTCTGGTGAGCTGCACTCTTGGTACAGCAGCAGGAGAGCCTCCAGAAACTCTTCCCGACCTAAAGTGCATCCTCCCTGCTGCCCACTCAGGCCCACTCGGCCCTGAGGACAACACATAAACAAGGAAGTCAGATACTTGGTGGTGGTGCTATAAACTGTGCAAATAGTTTGAGAGAGGCTCCGGGGCTTCAGGACAGCCACGCCACACACTACTTCACTTTACCTGAAACACCTGATTGAGTCGTGAGCAGCGGATGGTGATGGGGTCCGAGGAGGAAGACATCGTTTTCAGGCTTCCCTGACTCACATATTTAAACTTCAACATCGTTTCTTAACAACAGGTAACCTAAGGGATTACAAACAGTAGGTCTAAGTGAAAGAAAGAATAGACTTAATGTGTAAAAATGACGACACCTCAGAATGTACAATTAGGTTTGAAGAAGGACCAATTGAGGATGTTAACAAATGTCAACAAGGGGTCCATTTAGCATGCTACGTTAGCTAGCGTTTGCTAACTTTACTAACAAACAAAATGTTAACGCAACCTTCATGATTGCCGTTCGGTTATGTTTACAGACACAAAACAGAACCATATAATACTCACCTAAGTGCCATGCAGGTAGCTAAAAACTGTATTTTATATTCTCGGAAACATTGACATGCTAAGCTTTCTTCCCTATCAACGTTGTTTCCGGTCAACTTTCAAATTTTTGCGCGTCTGGGGTCTGTCGCCACCCTCTCGAGCCTGCTGAATGAAGGTGGAGCCTGATTGGATGACTGGAATTGTATGGGCGGGTCTACTTGTTATTTTAACCAATGACTCATGTTTTGGCACTCCCTCACTCGTTTCCCTCAAAAAGGAAAGCCTGGAAGATTCGTGCAACGTAAAATATTTTATTTATAGAGAAAACTGTCAACAATAAGGGATGATCAATTTAATATGTAACAGTGATAACACAATTTGAGTGCCAAAAAAGGATACGATTTTATTTTATTTCGTAAAAGGATTATCTGTTAGTTTACTGTCACTAGTTTGACAGTAAAGTTCCGGTCATTAAGTTCAAAGAACCCAGAGAGTCGGGGGACCCACAAAAGATGAAAGATTTAAGAGGATGACATAGCTTTTCTTTTGCACCTTAGTAATTAAAAGCTCTAATAACCATTAACTCGCTGTGAGGCAGCAGTAGCTCTTTTTTAGCCTCTCCTTGGTAATAACCTCTGTCTTTCAAATAATGTACCCTAGATTGTAATGCATGCGTTTTGTTCTCAATTATCTCAGACTTAAAGACCTTCTTCTGAACCACAGATGATGTAATGCATGCATGCTGACAGCAGGGTGGGGTTTTTTGGAAGTGAAGAGTTTTTCTTTTCTCTTTATTCAATTTTAGTTCAGCCTTCCCTTTAAAAATACAATTAGGGAATTCTAAAGTCTAAAAGCTGACTGTCCGTGTGCAATGGCTTTATTTTTGTGGTGACAATTAGCCTCAATCTAATATCTAATATCTGTTGAAAAATGATAAAAACATTCAGTATTTAATATTTTCCACTGATTACATTTAGTTTCTTCAGTATTTTTCACAATTTATTGGGGTAATTTGAAGAAGAGTCTTCTGATATCAAATAGCTTTCAGCATTATGTTGTCATGTTTAGATCATTATTTCAGTATGCTTTTCAATAGATTTCTTTTGGTCTTCTTGGTCCTCTGTTTGTGCTGAGTTGAATTTGTGCATGACTGAGATATGCAATAAAATACACTTATATAGCTTAATTATCATTTGTAAAAATAGATTTAACATAAATATGGCTCCTAACTGCCTCAACCATTACAATACAAATAATTCAATAAAACCCATTTCTTGATGCATAAATAAGAGAACACATGCAATTATTTTCAGACAACTAAAATCAGGGCCAAAACCTTTATTCCCAACAGATTTAAATGTTCAATTACTGTCAATTCAGTTCCAGTAGTCAGAAAGAGCATGTCAGATATTCTATAGCCTAAGAGGTTGTGCAGGAGAGAGACTGGGGACTTTGAGTCCTGTCCCAGTTGGTGTAGGAGGTGCTGGAGTTCTGGTGCTAAGGTTGGGGTTGAGTTTGGGATTTGGGGTCGGGAGTGGGGTTAGGATTGGGTTTGGGTTTTGGGTTGGGGTTGGGGTTTGGAGTGGGATTGGGATTGGGATTGGGATTGGGATTAGGATTGGGAGGTGTAGGGGAAGGGGAAGGGGCAATATAGCACCCTCTCTTGTGCCACTGCATGTCCCGCACACGTCGGACGGACTGGATCTGAGGTGCAGTGGCTCCCCAATCATTCCAGTGCTTGAAATCTCCATGTTCAAACACATACTGGCGCCCTCTGTAGCCTGGATAGGAGTATCCAACCCACCTTCAGAGGGATGAGGACAGAGTCAAGGATTACATTTCTGGGACAGTGAAAGGGCCACATAATGTGCTGCATTTAGTTTTATGCTTAGAAAATACACATTTTAAATTCTCTTTTAAAAAAATGTGTGTATTGAAATATCTTCAGTAAATAGTATTTAAGGTTCCATCTTACGTTCCATTGATAGCCTTAGCACTGGCCACACGATCCTGGAAACCATAAGCCCACAGACTGGGGACATCATCGTCAACAATCTCCATCTTTCTACCTTCAAAGCCTGCATTCTCAAACAGGTGCAGCTTGTGCTCTGCACTATCCTGAAGAAGAAGAAAACAAACACGTTTCAGCATGTTTGACAGAAAGTTTCATGAGCTCATATTGCACTGATAATACTGACCACTTTGAGAGGCCTGAAGCAGCTCAGCATGAAGCTGCTCTGCCTGTTGGTCCAGGTGCTCCAGCGAGGGTACTCTCCTTTCTCCAGCACAAACTGCTCTCCTGCGTATCCTGGACGCTCATACCCAACCCATCTGACAATATGAAGGAAAAAAATTACATATACGGGAAAAAGCACATGTTAATCCTAATAATGGTAATGCAAGTAAATAGGAGGACTCACGGTCCTGACTCCACAATGATTGAGCCAATTTTCTGTGCCTTCTCCCATGCATCCTTACATTCACCAGACAACTCCACCTTCTTTCCAAGGAAGTTCTCGTACTCAAAAAATGTCAACTGCAAGAAAGAAAAAGAGTTAAATGGTATTTAAGCCCAACTCATGGACTTGTTTTAATGTCAACACAAATATTAATTTGTGTTCATAACTCGCTAAGTCACCAGAAAGGTTGTTGTTCACCTTATATGTGGCTCCAGCTCCTCCTTGGCTCTTCTCTGCAGGCAGCTGGTCTGGAGATCCCTGTTGTTCTGTCATTTTCCCTCTACAAAGCACAACAATTGCATTGTTGTAGTGATATTATTGGACACATTTGATATATTTTCACTCCTAGGTTGGAGAAAAACTGAAGTGTTTCAAAAACACTTTTGTTTTAGGAAAAAGTTGTCCATTTATTAGCAGAACAATTCAGTTTGAATGTTGTTCTCAGATCCAAAGCATATGGAAGAGAATTTGCACATTCATTACTTGTTTATTCAAGCTGTCCTAATGAGAAGAACATGAATAGAACACATACCAATTACTATTTAATAAGCTAGCCTCTGGGTTTAGATAGAAGAATGGATAGAAAGTCGAAGACAAAGGCCTGTTGAAGGGAAGGAGGATCTACATTTCTTTTACCTGGATGGCTTGTGCTTCACTGCACCAGGTACAAGCCACGCTCTCCTTCTTTTCTCTCTCTTTTCTGTCCGTCTCAGTGTGAGGGTGTGTGTGGGTGTGGAGGCCTGGCGAGCGATCGGTGGAGGCCAGTAGGGGTATTTATGGTTTATTTCTGGCCACAGCAGCAAAAAGCCTGTTGATGCAGCAAGTCTGTCGCACCCATTGTGTCCATCACACTGCTTCTCAATAGGCATGCCCCTCTGTCCCTGGCACACTGGCAAACGCTGCCCGGCTCTGCCCATGCTGCCATCCTGACCATGATCCTATAGTGGGCACATGCACTGACTGGCTGCCAAGAGAATGAACAGTGATCAGTCTCACTCAGCACTATTGGCCCCACCCAGCTAACTTACCCTCCAGTTTCCTGTCTTCTACCTGTTTCTGTACCTTTTGTCTTCATCCAGCGTCCAAAAACCTGCATCCGACATGGTCGCACACGACTTGTACACTATAGAAGTTAAGTTTCCCACCAAAAATACACACTCGATGGCATTTCATAGAATTATTTTTAATAAAATTCCCTCAGTTTCCTCTTATCATACAGTTTGTTAATCAAAGATGATTACAGCAGTGATAGCGCGTCATTTTCTAAACATTAAAAAGGCACATAAAATAGTTGAGAGCATATTAAAACATTTCGCTCAGTTAAACATTTTACAAAACATATTTTCTCATAGCATGCCAAAAAAAATCCTCCCAGCTCAGTGTTGCTGCCCAAACAAGCAATTGAGTTTTTGAATTAGAAAAAACAGGAAGTTTTTATTAAAAAGATAAAGATACATTCCCTTGACCCTGCTTCTACAGTTAGGCACTTAATTCTGTTGTTACGAGGTATTGCATGGACGGTCATTTGTAAAAACAAAAACCCCCCAAAAAAGAAAAGAAAAAAATCTTAAAGTGCTTCCATGATTAGTTGGGATGATCTGTGATTAGAAAGATAATTTTGAAGACATTTTGTACATTTACAGTAAGTACGCAAAAGGTGCAATGCATTATTTATATTCAGTATATTCTGTACAAGTGTTTTTATCGTGGATGTTGGACTTGCTGGATGCCTAGTGTCATCAGTCCCAGTCTGTAAATGATGGATTTGCACATTCATACAATAATGCTGTAAACTACGCTGTGGTTCTACCCCTTCACTAAGCCTCTGTACAACAGAAGATCAAATGTGTACTTGGCATTGAACACATCACAGTCTTGGCACAGAGCAATTGGCAACATATCTTATCAACAAGATGAACAAAGTTCTTGATGGCCTCTTGGATCAGGAAAGCCTGATCTTCCCTCCAGCGTTTCTCGGTAGAGGTCCAAATTAAGGCACTCAAAGTGTAAACACGAGCCATCACAGCAAGGTGTCTCACAGCAGAAGCAGCAGTAAGATCTCAGTGTGACCTAAAGGGAACAACAAATAGGATCATTCAGGAGGAAGTTTTGAAAACAGACAGGGGTCATCAAATGTATTAAATACTTCAACATCTCTCACTTAGGTTGTTAGATCTGTTTAGGGTAGGGTAGTCCAAATGGCACTGTAATCCATAACCCTGGTACATAGACACGTCCCTTTCACTTTGCTTTACATGCATAAATATAAGAACGCTTTTTTTTTTTTTATGGGCATTTTTTATCATGACAAGAGAAGAATTTTTAGAGATGTTTTTGTCTTTGCTGTCAGTTTAGTCACAGTTTGCATGAAATGTATTCCTGATAGCACTGCCCGAAGGTTTAAACCATTCGCTTTCTATCACCTCAAATGTATCCAGCTTTTGTACACTATGACTCACGAGCAAACTACTCCTGTAAGATACTCCCATCTCTCCGACAGAAGTTATTCTGGGCATAAGACAAATGTCAAAGCTTGTGTGCTCAATGCTCCTCTATGTCCGATCATCTCATGTCCAACAATCGTCCTTATTTCATGAGTAGTTTGAGGGTTTTACATCTCTGAAGTGCTTCTTATGAATTTTGTTATATAATATGTTAATACAAGAAAGAGTTTAAATAATACCATTGGATATATACACATTGACCCCTGTTAATTCATGTTTTGCACAAAAACAGAGCTTTCCTCTTGTGTAGAAATAAAACTTTTAAGGCAAGTTGTTACGTTACAATTCACTTAGCAGACACTTTTATCCAAAGCAACGTACATCAGAATGTAAGTACAACACTAATCTATTCATACACCGCCACCGAAGCAGCGGGAGCAATGCGGGGTTAAGAGTCTTGCCCAAGTACACATCAGACATGTCGCTAAGCTGGGGATCGAACCCTCGACCTTCCAGTTGAGAGGCGACGACTCTACAAACTGAGCCACAGCCACCCGGAGTTGTTATGATTTTACGTTTGCAGAATAAATGTCTTTAGGTAGTCAAGAATCTCTGTATTACATATTTCATTATCAACCTACCTGATGCTTGCTACGCCTCCCCGTCATACTGACTCAGACGTTTCTTGGACTTGAGTTCTTTCAGCCAGGCAGGAGAGGCGACGGCACTGAATGTTACACCACAAATTCAGAGAAGTGTCATAATAAAAAGTACATATCCAATTTTGAATAATGGTTTGATGCAGTCAAACTCTTTTCTTACCCTTTGTCTGCACCACCTATGGGTGGCAGCACTCGTGCAGCCCCCGCTAGATGAGCGGGAGAGCGAGGAGAACGTGACAGCAGAGAGGGAGATGGTGCGGTGTCTTCCTCTTTTTGGCTTTCCTTCTCTTCCCTTCCCTTGTCTTCCTCTGTTTGCTCTCCTCCTCCGGTCCGTCCTCCACCTGTTCTCCTTTTAAGCTTAGCCTTTGGAGCAAGTTAAATACACTTAGCTTAGTTCAAATACTTCTCATTTGTAGCATGAGATATGATATATTACATCTGATGTTCTTCTCAAACTCAGAACTTACAATTAGGGATGAAGGACTCAAGCCAGGGAAGACGGGGACTCTCTTAGAGGAGGGAGGAGTAGTACTGACTTTCTTCAGTTGAGGCTGCTCCTCCTCAGAGTCTGAATCCTTTTGATTTGCCTCCTTTTCATCTAAAAACATTGAAATAAAGCAGATCAGTCAAAAGACTCAGTGAGACTGCTGTTTGCCTGGAGCAGAAGTGTTTGCTGACATTTTGAAATGAAAGATCCCATGAGCTCTATCCTTCAGTGAAGACAAGATAAGATGATGCTGTAATAACCTGTGGAGTCATGACACCTCCAGTCAGGGCTCTCCTTCGCCGACAAGCCTGAACGAAACACCTTGGACGGACGTGACCGAATTCGCCTCTTACCGAGGTCGGCCTTCGATCTCTGCACGCTGGTGTCAAGGAGAGGATTGGAGCTCTGTGCACAGACAAACACAGAATGATCAAAACATACTGAATGCATGCAGTTAATGATACAGAAATGAATTGCCACTGCTCACAAAGGCGGGAGGATTAGAAAGAAAAGAATAACCCACCTCGGGGAATGGAGCTGGCTCTTCCACGGTGTGAAAATCTGTCATATCAGCATCTTCAGGGGAGCGCTCAGGGGAGCCCTCAGGGGCTTCTTCAGGGGCTTCTTCAGGCACGGGCTCTGGACTGAAAAGAAAGAAAATGTCATTGAAATTATTTTTGAACCAAGATTAAAATGAGCATTATAATTGTGCTTTATTTTGGATTATTTTAGTTGAAGTTAAATTAACTTAAACTGCTCTAAGCTCCACTCTTCTGTGTTGTGTTCTATGAACCACAAGAGGGCACAATGATCTCAACTCTCCAATATACTTGTAAGCGCTTACTATCAGTATAAAGTATGCAGCTACTCTTGATTATGCTGTCACAAGATTTATGAGAAAAAAAACCCATTACAAAACAGAAAGTTGTTAAACCATTATTGTTTTCATTTATTTTATTATTACAAGTACATTTGCATATATCTAAATAAAGTCTTTTTTTCTGATTTAATTTCTGTTTTAAAACCCTCAAACAGAATGTATTTATATTTGTGAGTAATTCAAACACATATATAGTTTTTAAGACGGTAGACTACGTGTCTCGTTATACTGAATGTTTACGTTTTGACCTCACAAAGTTCAGTTCACACGTATATTGGTTTAGGTTGCACTAAAGGCCACGCTGATCATTTTGAGAAACAAGGGCTAAACTTACACCTTTGGGTGATGCACTTTCACTCTTTAATGTAGCACAGCTATACTGTCAGGCTTTGGTTTGCAGGGTATGCTCATTCTAAATCAAATCCCCTCTATGTGAAGCCATGCTGTCAGTAGAAAGACAAAAAAAGGATGACACTGTAAACCTGTCTGATCCTGCCTGTTGGTCTGTTTTTGGAAAAAAAAAAAAAAGGAATCCACTTGAACAGACATCTGGGAGGTCGGCTGTTCACAGAGTGTGGAGTTTGTTTGGTGTTAAAAGTGCAACTTTCCAACCTGTCAATTTCAGACGGCTCCTCACGGGCCTCACGCTGCTGGTCTGGCTCATTGTCGATCAAGGCATCAGTGTCTTTGTCCTCTTCTGTTCTGCCATAACTGTTAACCTGTGCCTGAGAGACAGAAAACAGACAATTCAATAACAAACTGGAAACAGGCAGAAAAACAGCTTTCTCAACACAACCAGTTAGGACATTAAGCAAGTTATGCTTATTTGTTGGATAAACTGCATCGAAAGGTTTTTTTTTTTTTTTTTTTACAAAACTTGGCTTGCTACTCTTCCTCTCTCTCTTTTGGTTGACTTACATAGCGTATATACTCAAATAGTGTAAATGCTCTTTTGATCTGAAAATCTTGCACATTAGGAGTTCACATGGTGGAGCTCAGGCCGGGAGAAAGTGGACCGTGTGCGGAGCCAAGATGACTAACTACAGAGGGCGAGAGGACTGAGGACCAGCCGAGCATGCATCTTTTAATGAGCAGGTCACAGAGGCTGGGCTGTCCTCAATAAACACCACGAGCGTGATTATGCACGCACACACAGGAACACACTGGCATATACACCTATATGCACAAGCAGACACACCAAACACACTCATACTCTCACGCCCACATGGTGGAATGCATCAGTACACACACACACACGCACACGCACACACACACACACACACACACACACACACACACACACACACATACATACACAACGCACGTTCCAAACAAAACCAACCACAGCTCACATCCTCATACACACATTCCTTTTAGCTCACTTCAAGTTTCGTCAAGGGGCACATCCCTGTGTTACCTGGATACAAAACAATCCTCAAATAAACAGCCCTTTCTCGGTATGATTTCACACACATCTCCTTCATAAGTACATTTATCTGTCACAGCTCACAGAGCAGCTTCATCTGCAGGCTTGTTCTCTGGCTACACCACAGCACCACTGAATAGACTTCTAGAGACAACCACGGGCGGTGTTTGTCTGCTAAAAGCAAAACAAAGTCTACAGGTGGTGCAATTCCACAAACATGTATTCAGCCTTAATCTGCCTCACCTTTCTGACTGAAGTAGCTACTACATTTAATTAGGTTTAACTTACATGATTTTTAGTGAAACATTCGCCTCTAAAATCTTCAGGTGATTTCAAAAGAAAAAAACTCTTCCTTCTTGGAGTACTTCCTGTCATCGGTATAATGAGGCAACAGACAAGTGCATCTCTTTTTCACAGATATTCAATGAAAAAGGAAACCAAACTTTTCTCAAGTTTTAGAAATGTAAACATTTTCTCTTTGCAACACCACTTTGAACATCCTGAAATCAACCTGGAGTCAGAGGAAATAGATTTAAAAAAAATCCATATTATCACTATTTTAAGTTAGAAATTGAACACGTAGGCAAACTGTTTCCTTTATGCACACATACTCTATACAGAGCAACTTGAGTGTTCTTTTGGAGTTGTGATTCTGGCCATCTAAAAAACTATAATTCTATAAATGACTCTGCTCAGAGCTGTGTTTTGACTTATCACTATCGCCTGTAAGAAAATATGTGGCTTTTCTTTCTCTCAGCTACATGCTACATTATTACCAGCAGCTATATCAGAAGCTGCCTGTCAGACAATATGCGCTGACTGAGAGTGTAATGCTAGCTATGGCTTGAACCCATGTTGATGAGAGTCTTAGTGAAGTCCAGTTAAGTTTTTTTTTTAACCAAACATTGAACTGAAAGAGGAACGTTTGCTGGGGGAACACAGATAATTTACTCTGCGTTTGTTGGTAAAACGATTGGTACTTTTTTCCATCAAAAAGGGAGTTAAGCTGGTGGAAAAAAGTATCTAAGTGCAGCTTTGACTTAGAGCTATACACATAAACAATCGATTGAGGCATGCTTATAGTTTCCTTAAGGAATGTAGAAATTAACAACTCAACAACCCCCAGCAATGCAGACACAAGAAACATCAATGTGTGTGGGTGTGTGTGTGTGTGTGTGTGTGTGTGTGTGTGTGTATGTGTGACTGTGCAGGTACAGCAGGCTGTGCAAGTCAAGACAGAGGCAGCTTTATTATAGTGTACGTGCAACACATATTTTTCATGGTCAATGGAATGTATAAGAGGGGATGTTGTTGATGTGCGGGGGAGTCGGAGAGGATAACAACCCCGAAGATGCCGCAGGAACAAACACACACAAAAAAAAAATCTTAAACTGAAGATGAGGACTAATCAACAAAACATCACCTCCAATAACAGGAAGCAATGGATCATGTACATGAAAGGGGAAACTGGCCTTCAAGTTACTTTCATATGGTTGTTAACTCACATATGCATTGACACAGACACACACACACATTTTCACACACACTCACATTCAAGCAGCAGCTGGTAAACTGTTCAAATAGTGAGAAAGATTTCAGCATGTGAACGTCTCTAAACCTGCCTCCTCTCTGAACCACACAACAATAAGATACCCGCTTGTTTTGCTCTCGTGCCATGCCTTTCTTGGTAGCATACCTCCTCTTCAACAAATAGGCAGTCACAGATGCAGAGGGCAGAAACACACAGCCGTGGCTTATCTAACAAAGCCACACTTTGTTACAGTCCTTTGTTTTATCGCTGTCACACCACAACATGCATTAGCTCTGATAAAACACTAAATATGGGAAACTTTTATCACGGCCCTGCATCCTTCCTGAAACAAACCGCCTGCTGCTCTCCCCTTGTCACAATCGCAGTCATCTATTAACATGGATCCTTTATGTAAACTGTATAGAGCAGCTGAACTCTTGGGTTCCATTATTATAAACCTGCACATTGAAAATCAGCTGGATAACTGTGTCAGCTCTTACTGAGCAGCTTTCAGTGGATGTCCTCTGCAGAGTCTGGCGACTTCTGACAGAGAAGCGGCGCAGGGACCTCCTGCTGCGTCTGGCAAAACTCCGGAGCGGTGCCACGGCTCTCTGAAACCGTCCTCCACTATCTCCACCTCCTTCTTCTTCTACTTCTTCTTCTTTATCCTCCTCTTCCTCCTCCTGCTTCTCTTCTGCAGTGCCCCACACCAGATCCAGAGCCCCTTGCAAGGAGCGTCGCATGCTGCCCACCAAGCCCGCCATTTGCAGCTGGGCAGCCGACAGTTTCCCTCCAAAGTACTGCATATTGAAAAAAAAAAAAAAAACTCAAACTGATGGTTGTACAGCCACTAAGGACACCATTGGAATCCGGGTCATCACAGACGCTGAGGTGTGGTTGATGTTTGGGTGAGTCAGGAAGCTGTGTCTATGATCTTGCTCTCATTCATCATTTTGAGAGAGCCGACAGGAAAGGAAGCACAAAGTTTCTAAAGTTTGTGATGTCATCCAAAACGGCGGACAGTCCATAATTTCATTGAACTAGATTCCTCCTCTATCTCCATATTTTTATAGTCCACAAAAAAACTTCCTGCAACAGTCCATTATTTGCTTTCAGTAAAGAGGTAAACAGTCTGAGAGGGCATGTGTTTACACTGTGACAACATTATTCCACTGCAGCATTCACAATGATGGATGTGACATCCTGAGCAGAAGCAGTCCATAAAAAGACTCTCCAATCATCACATATTAGTCTATTTAAAGACACTGACAGAGGTCTCTGCGTCAAAAGAAAAAAAAAAAGAAAAAAGTTTAGTCCTGCACAAAAAGTATCTCAACAGTTCCCTCTTTCATGTCTGTCTTTTGTTGAGACTTGTTTCTGCCTCAGTCAAGCCTCGTTGCTTGTTCAACTACATCCCTGCTCACATCACATCTCCATTTGTCATTCAGGAAAAACAGAAAGAACAAGCAGCGTGAGAAATATCGGCTACTCCAAACATCCAAAGCAAGGTAAAGTAAAGTAGATCAGCCCTTTATCTCCTTTAGACCTGAGTGATGTCAGAGCACGTCAAAACAAAGCCGAGCACTGTGCTCCGATGTGGAAAATCCCAAAAGAAGGAAGGTGTGGTCGGCCGGAAAGAGCTGCTCTCTGCAACAGCCTTTCGGTGCTCCCCCGTAGGTACATGCAGGTAACTGGATGAAGCAGCTCTTTGTCAGAGGAAACGGCAGAGGGAGCAGCAGAAAACAGGAAGACTTTTTGGAGAGTTGAAATAAAAGTTTGATCAACAGCGACCACTAGATTACGGGCAAGAATGGACAGTGGATGAAAACTATCTTGTCTGTGGTTTAGCCCATCCTCTTTTGTCTGTAAGTGTGGCAGATAGTATGTGGGGGGGGGGGGGGGGGGGGGGGTATGTTGATGGGCTCTCCTAGAACGGGGTGGAGAGATAAAGGAGAGAGAAAGAGACTGGGAAAGAGGGGCACCATGTATGGACATTTTGACACGCTGCCCTGTTGACCAGATCCAAATGAGGACATGATGACCACATAGCATCTCAGCTCTTCACACTATAAGATCCATCCATCCATCTGTCTGTCTGTCTGTCTTTGAGTCAGTAGCCTGAATGAGCATGCATGGTTGGCTGCAGAGCTCATGTTTACCAAGAAAACACTTTCCTTATTCTGCTGTGACAAAGACAAAAATAAAAGCTTTCCTCAAAGGTTTCCATGGAGCACAGAAATGATTTCATTTTTAATGTTAACTCACTCTGATGAGTGTTTTAATAACAGTGTAAGGTGCTCTATGGGAGCTAAAGGTGTTGTTGTCTGTAGAGTAGAACAAGGAAGTGATTTTTTTTAAGAGCAGCAGCAGCACCACCATGTGGTGAAAACAGGGTTGTACTAACACAAACATACTCCGATACCACTGGTTTTGAACAATGGCCCTTTTACAGAAGCTCACTGATTTTGTGGGTCGGTTTATTTCCTGAAGCATGCAAACAGAGACATGTTATCACAAAGATGATAACACAAACACTCACACACTTCGGGGGTTACAGAGTTTTCATTAACTTTGCAAAAATGTTGCATGTCCAAAAAGGTGGTGAACTGGTCCGTCCTGACTGGTGCACTGATGTCAGCTGTTCATTTACTATTAAGTAAAGACTAATAGGTGCTATCTGCAGCTCTGTTTGCCTTGAGCTGTTTGGGTCTGATGCTATCTCTCTTCTAAAGTAAAGTGCAGTCAATTCTCCATACCACGGTCAGACTCAGATTTTCAATAATCATGTTTTTTAAGTGTAATCTTAATTCATATAGTCAATCATGTTGGTGTCTTTTTACTTGTTTGTAGGTCTTTTTAGGCGCTTCATTTTGACCTTTGTTTTGTTGATTTACAGGTAGGCTAACACCGCTCAGGAGAAAAAAAGAATCTCCCTTCAACATGCGTAAATCTTTAGAACCCTAAAGTGATTAGAAATGCTTCAGTCAGACTGAACAGTGATGACGTTCTTTTATAGCTACGCCCAGAAGTTAGCCCGGACATGGTTTGTTTGACTGCTGCTGTACCATGGATACAATGGGCTTTTAAATGTGCATCAACTGAAACATTAAATAAACTCAGTGTTAGAAGAAGCCAACATGTTTTATCATGCATACATAAGTGATTATAGATCGTGATTGCCTACTTTGAAAGTTGTCAAAGACTTCAACACTCATACTTTAGATCTACGTTATACATTTAGTCACTGAAAATGAAACTAATGGGGATCAACCTATAAGTCGTAAAGGTCACTTTTCAGAAGTAGAAAACATTCATGTGTAGGCTTCTCTTACTTTAACAGCTAAAAAGGACTGTGCACTATTTGTTTCCTTTTATTTCTATGTAGACAAAAATCACTCTTTATTTGTTTACACCAGGGGTGCCCAACCTTTTTTGAACCAAGATCTACTTTTAAAGTTACCAGTCTGCCGAGATCTACCAGTCCACATAGTGAGCCATAGCCTTTACCAACAGCCTACAAACGCATTTAATACTCACACAACAAACAGAAAATAATAAATGAGAGTTCTGTAAAAAAGAATGCAATATCGACATACTTTTTTTTAAACTCTTATTTTAGGGTAGGCTACAATTTAATATCAAGTTTGTATTTATATCACATATGTTTTCCCCTTAATTTAGTTTACAACAAACAACTTTAATCTGTGTGGAGATGTTCACAGACTACAGCAGGCTGCTGTGAGATGATTTTGCTTTTGTTAAATTAGCTGCAGACACGGTGAGAGTGAACGGAGTAAAGTCCAACCGACTGTTTGACCGGGTCACGTGTGTTCCCACCTCGGTCCGTACGGATCACGAATCAACTGTGTGCTGTAGCACTAAAAGTAAAAAGTAAAAAGGTTCGCGTGGTGGCTGCACGCTCCAGTGGTTGCGTGTGCGCGTGTGTGTGCGTTTGCGCTGTTTGTTGGTGTGTCTCGTCCCCCGCGATGCTCACAGTCATGACAGCAGAGAGGAGCAGAGAAAAGTAGCTGCAGCTTCATCAAATGCGCTTAATACTCGTAGCATAGTTTCTATATATGACTTTTTGGTAAAACATTTACCCCCCCCCCGGTTTTACCTGCACGTCATTGCGCATGCCTGCACTCTCTCTCTTGCGCGCTCTCTCTCTCTCTCTCTATCTCCGCCGCTCGCTCTCTCATGCACGCAGCAATTTCATGAATAAATGAAAAATTAAATACACACAGGTCGGAAGTATACTTGGGCTCCCCACACAGGTATCGTGTGTGGGAAAACTGCAATGAGATGAAAATGAAATCACTTTTCTATTTTACAATTGTATTTTATATTGACAAAACATCTCGCGATCGACTGAGAATCAGTCAGCGATCTACCTGTCGATCGCGATCGACTGTTTGGGCACCCCTGGTTTACACCATTATGAAACTACCACCATCAAATGGATAGTCAAGCTGAGAATAAAGCAAGAAAACAGAAAAAAAAAACTAAAGGAAGTAGTAGTTAGATAAATAGAAATGCAGATAAGAGATAAGAGATTAGATTAAATTGTTGTTCCAATGGAAATGTTGCTTTTGGCACTAGTGCAAAAAAAAACAAAAAACAGATGCAACTCGGAGTTCATAAACAAACTATATAGAATCTCAAATAATAAATGTTCTTTTTCTAAATCTCTGTGATACCGATACTTCAATTATATTAGGTGCCATTGATTATGATGAGAGAGGCTAGCGACCTGTCTTAAAAGACAAGAAATAAATGCAAAGCAGGATCCTCCCTGAGATTGCTGTACTTTGTTTCAAAACGATGATCACTTATTACGAAACCGTTCTTGAAAGACTCACCCATAACTGCTGGAGATAACCAATCCCAGGTGTCCATGTGAAATAATATATCACACTTTCATAAAGCCATGCCATAATGGTCTATTTAAAGCGTTTTGTACTTTGAAAGTTAAATGTTTTTGCGTCAGGCACAAAAAAAAGCAAAAGTGAAAGTAGCTACAAGTAAACTGGTTTGCACTTCACTTCCTGTTATGATGTCTTCCTGTTACATACACACATCACATGAGACATGAAGGGTTTATACAGTGTGATCAAACAATTATGAGTGAAGTGACACAAATTAAAATCCATGCAAAATGAGCAACAATGTGTTTTTTACTGTCACGCCTCCTAACTCTTCATTCGGCAACACTGAGGTTTTCAAATGTGAGAAGATAGCTCTAGCTGTGAATAAAACAAGAGAATACCACTGACAATTGGCATGTAGCAGTGCATTTCAGGTCATGCTTAATTGATTACTCAGTGTCACACCTAGACGTACACACAAACACACACTCAAGCTCTTAACCTGTGACTGATCCGGCTGAAGCAAGTAAAACAAGATGCTATTCACTGGAATTGCGATGTGTTAGTGCAGGTGAGGTGTGTGTGGCTGATGTGATTCATTGGTAGAAAAAAAATAAACAAGAGACCAAGAAGTGTTTACCTCCTGCTTGTCTTCTTCATCTTCCTTTGTCGTCTCCTCCTCCAACGCCTCCTTCGTTTCCTTCTCCTCGCGCTCCTTCTCCCTCTCCCTCTCCATCACCATTTCCTCTTCTACAAACTTTATGGAGATGAGCTGTACCACCTCCTCTTCCACAGGACTTTTCTGGGTTAATGTGGGCAGTGGGCTGTCCGGTTCTTTATTTCCCCCCTGGCTGACCTCCATTGGCACCAGCGCTTCCACTTCTTGTTTCTCAGCAGGATCCTCTTCCCATCTTCGGGTGGCCGGACTAGCTTCCGCTTTGGCCTGTGATCCCCATCTCTTGGGTTTGACGGAAAAGTCATCGAAATCCACATCCATCAGAGGCTGCTTGACAGAGAAGTCATCATAAACTACTTCAATTTGACTCTCTGATTTTTTTGCTGAGGGGGGAAGAGATGATTCTGCCTTCTTTTCTCTTTTTTGCCTCTCTTCTTCTAACCTTAGCTTTTCCATTTCTATTTCCCTCATTCTCTCCATCTCTTCTTTTTGTTGCTGCTCTTTTAGCCTTTTCTGCTCATTCTTCTCTGCCTCTTCTCTTACCCTTTCTTTCTCCATCTCCTCTTGTCTTTGTCTCTCCTCTTTCTGTCTCTGCCACATCAACTCTGTCTCTCTTCCCCTCTCCTCTTCTCCTTTTTCTCCTCCCAACTCTTCCGTCTTTTTCAACCACTCTTTCTCCCACTCCTCTTCTCTTTGCTTCTCTAAGTTCATTTCCTCCTCTGTCAGTTTTCTCTCAATTCTTTTTTCCTCTTGTTCACGAATGAATCTCTTTTCCTCTTCTCTTAGCCTCTCTCTTTCTCGTTCCTCCCTCAGTCTCTCCATCTCCTCTTCTCTTAGCCTCTGTCTTTCTTGTTCCTCCCTCAGTCTCTCCATCTCCTCTTCTCTTAGCCTCTGTCTTTCTTGTTCCTCCCTCAGTCTCTCCATCTCTTCTTCTCTTAGCCTCTGTCTTTCTCTTTCCTCCCTCAGTCTCTCCATCTCCTCTTCTCTTAGCCTCTGTCTTTCTCTTTCCTCCCTCAGTCTCTCCATCTCCTCTTCTCTTAGCCTCTGTCTTTCTCTTTCCTCCCTCAGTCTCTCCATCTCTTCTTCTCTTAGCCTCTGTCTTTCTTGTTCCTCCCTCACTCTCTCCATCTCTTCTTCTCTTAGCCTCTGTCTTTCCCTTTCCTCCCTCAGTCTCTCCTCCTCCATCAGTCTCCTTTTTACCCTTTCTTCCTGTTCTTGTTTGCTCCTTTCCTCTTCTTGTTTTGCCCTCTCTCTTTCCTCTTCCCTTTTTCTCTGCAACATCAACTCCCTCTCTCTCTCCCTCTCTTCTTCTCTGAGCTTTTGCCTCTCTCTTTCCTCCCTCAGTCGCTCCTCCTCCTCCAGTCTCTCTTTTTCCTTCTCCTCCTGTTCCTTTTTGAGTCTCTCCTCTTCTTGTCTTGCCTTTTCTTTTTCCTCCTCTCTCTGTCTCTTCAGCATCAACTCCATCTGCCTCTCCCTCTCCATATCTTCTTCTCGCTGCCTTTCCCTCGCTCTCTCTTCTTCTTTAAACCTCTCTGCTTCCCACTCCTCCTTCCTCTTTCTCTCCATTTCCTCCTCCCTCAGCCTCACTCTTTCCCTTTCTTCCTCCTCCCTCTGCCTTGCCTTTTCTTTCTCCCTCTCTTCTTCCTCTTTTCGTTTACGCTCCTGCTCGATCTCTAGATTCGCCTGTTCATGCTCCTCTGCCCTCCGTCTCTTTTCAAATTCCACGTGTTTCAGTCGTTCCTCTTCTTCCCTTTGCGCCTCATCGTTCTTCTTCTGAAGTGAACCCACTCTTCTGTAGACCGGTATTGATTCCGGGGTTTCCTCCTCAGTGTCATCCTTTGGTGCCTCTTCTTCCTCTCCTTCGCTGGAATCAGGGTCTGAGCCCAGGGGCACGGGGGGCCCTCCATCATCTCTCTCCACCACGCCAAAGTGAACAGAGCGCCGTTTGACTCCGCCCCTCTTCAGAGAACACTGCAGACTTTGACTGGCAGCTGAGTCTCCCTCATCAGTGGCGGTCTGGCTTAAAGATCGGCTGCGGTTCCGTAATTGGACTTCCCCCTCGTTGGATTTGTTCTGTGTGCGCTCTTCTGATGGGTCTCCCAAGATTTCCGATGACTTATTTTCTGTACTAGCCCCTTCGGATGTTTCCGTCGGGGTGTCTGTAGGTTGTTCAGCAGGCGACGCTCTTGAAGAATGATCCACCTCCTCGCTGGACGATGTCTTGCTCGCAGGGGGCTCAACATTTGGTTTTTCAGGTGTCTCCTCTTCTGTTAGAGAAGTTCCTGGCTCAAAGCTGTGAGAGAGAAAAAACAAATGTAATTCTTGAGTTTATTTCTGAAGTATTTAAGTATGACGCTTAAATTGACTTAGTCTTAATAGTTAAGCTGGGCATGAAGACAAAAAAGTAGGAAAACATCTGAAATGGCTCAGTCCAGAAATCAAGAAATGTACCTATACGGGCTAACTTCTGACTGTTGAATCATATTTTTATCATCATTGTGATATGAACAAAGACAATAAAAACATCAGATAGATCCATGCTTTCAATCTAAATTTGACTTATCAGAATTATCACTGGATACACAAAGGGTCACGTCATGTTCCCTCATAAGATAAAGCACCAGCTAGCTTTCAGCTACCAGCTAATACACTCAGGTAGAGAAAAAAACATACTGCCAAAGAGAAGGAAATGAACTCTTAAGCTATTAAAGAGGTCATATTATCCCTTCTCCACCTTTTCAAACATTCCCCTGTGGTCTAAATGAAACATCTGTGCTGTGCTGTGCTTTGTTCAAAATATAACATGAATCAAGCACCAGAGGAAGTTTGTGACCCTGTATAAACCAGCTCTCTCAGAATGCTCCGTTTTGGTGTGTGTGTCTCTTTAAATGTAATGAACCCCCCCCCCCCCCCCCCCCCCCCCCGAGTTTTCCCGGTAGACATCACTCCTCTGTAGGGAGAATAAAAATGGAGGACCTGCGCATATTTTTTCCTCTAGGCTGGGGTTGGAGTCCATGGGTGGAGATATCAGGGCAGGGTATTTTTCTTTTTTTACCAATATCCCACTGTGACGTCACAAGGACAACAAATTGGAGACAGAGCATTTTTCTCTGTGTTGTAAGACTTATTTCACATTTTGTGGGTCAGTAGACAATCAGGTTACCCAAATATATGTTCAAAAAAACACTGTAATAGTGGATTATTCATAATATGTCCCCTTGAAGCACATTTTAATATTAGTTTAATCATGGCAAGTCATATTGACACTGCAATATTGAAACATATTACAATAAAATGTTATATAAATCATTGCCCATCATAGATGTATCCCATATTGCTCAGACCTACTACTAGTCTGGCTCATCAGTCCTTTTTTAATCAAATACATACTCATTTAAAAGCTAAGATGTTGATGGGTCATTGTGGCTCCGTATTAGTCTACATGTTGAAGTATCTTTAGGATAGACGCCAAACCCCTAGTCGCCCTCAAAGTCATATTGTCGTGTGAATGTGTGTAAATGTGATTAGTACAGATCCAGATGGTCTGTAAGCCACTTAGCGTAGCAGCTATCACACTGTGTGAATGTGACATGTGTAAAAGCACAGAAAACATTCAAAGTGTTTTATAAGCACCATCCATTTACAGAGAGTGACAAGCTGACAGTATATGTTGACCAGGCGCTCTGGCTTTCTAGAGTCTTGTCATCACGGTGAGGTTGTTGCCAGGCAACCAGCAGTGATTGCAGAGTCCAGGTGTTAATTATGAGTTTTAGACACTTTGAACTGAGTCAGACAAACAAATTATATCCTGGTTTGCACTCGAGACAAAACTTATTTGAAGTAAATAAGTCTGACCAATCATGATACTGCAAGAACAGCGATACATTCACCACCAACTCCAGGCCCATAGAAATGACAGCAAGAAAGAAGATACAGAGAAAATGAGGACAGTGTTGCTCATCGTTCCTGCCTGAACAGTTCTAGACCTGCACATTTCATTACTTTTTCACAGAAACAGGGAGACCTTTCTCTCTCGGTGGAAAGGGAAGGAAAAAAAGTTCCTTTCCACACTGCAGTGAGATTTTATCTGCATCACCGAAGCACCAAGTTCAAACAAAGAAAAGCTTTCAATCATCAGTTGCGATTGTCTGATAACAGAAGCTAAATCAGGAGTGAAAATGGCCAATATCCAAACAGTACAACTCATACATGACATTTAAATAAATATATTGCGTGATTGCACTTGCAAGAGAATGTGTTTTCCTTTTATTCATGTCTCAACGCATCACGAAGTATGAAACATCAGAGTTAAAGGGAGGAGAGCTCACCTCTTAGAGCGACCTCTGTGCACAACTTGAGGCTTCTTCTCAGTCTCAGAGTTAGTCTCTGTGACCCAGTTTTTAATTCTCGCTTTCACTCCTCCTGTACCATTCACAATTTCTGGCTCGTCTCTCTTTGCCATGACCTCTGGCCTCGATGAAGAGTCAAACAGGAGACTGATTCTGCGTTTTATACTGCCTCCTCCACCATAGTCCTCCTTCAGTCCTCCTTCTTCATTCTCTGTGTTTGATGGTTCTGATGCTCTCGGGCTCTGATCCGGATCTGAAGATTCTGGCTTGTTCGCAATGTTTTTGATTGTTGGGATGTTTTTACTCGGCTGGGGGGGCAAACACGGACCACCTGACTCAAACTTTGAGGTGAGCTCCGTGGGCAGGCGCTTCCTGATGCTACCCAAGTGACATTTGGGATCAAATGCAGATGAAACATCGCCATCGGATTTTTCGAGCTTCTTGATGTCTGATTTTTCTTCTTCTTTCTTTTTTCCATCTATCTGTTCAGATTCAGGCTCAATAACTGTGGATGCTTTGGCTTTTATTTGGATGACATCGTCCTTCTCGATTAGCTCAGACTCGGGTGTTTCTTTGGGTGGAGCAGTTTGTGAGGAAGGATCAGATTTTCCTACACCAGAATCGATAGTATCTGTTGTTGTTTTTTGTTGATTTTTGGTGTTCAGCACACTTACAGGGCTCGGTTTGGAATCAGAGGCGGGGGTTTGCTGAGCAGGGGAGGGTATAGTCTTCTGCAATGTTTTTTTAGTGGTTGAGCTGACCGTCTTTGGAGCATTGATGGAGCGAATGTTCGAGTTCTTCTGCAGAGAGAAGGGCTTCGGAGCAAGCCGAGGTTTGGGGGTCAGAGCTGGCTTTGTTTGAGAGATGCCAGCACTCGGGGAAGCCTCAATGGAGCTCTCCATGACTGAGCCGCTAGAAGAGAAGAGGAGAAGAAGTGTTTACATACGGCAAATCACACATTTAAATTGAAAAACATTAGTACTCTCATTGGGGACATATCAGTTGGTTTTTGTTGTTATAAAAGATGACTGGACATGTCTGGTTGGTCTAGATTTGTTAAGCCTGTTGCTTCTGCGGGAGCAAAGACAAACTAATCAATCAAAGTGAACAAACACCAGAAACTGAAAACATCAGGAAGTCTTCATGCTGTTGAGAAAGATCTATATATTTCTCTGTTTCTTCTTCTTAGTTAAATATAATCAAAAGTGATGGTCACACTTGCACATTAGAAACCATTAAAAAATGTCCCCCTCTTTCCTCAAACAATAAAGAACAAAGTATAATCTAACAAAAAATCAATACTTGACTTTTCCCATCAGGTTGATACTTTCAGGGTCATTTTTGGTTTAGACTGATCCAACTAAATGAATCAACATAAATCATACATACATATAGCGATATAGCTGTGGGAAACTGATAAAATGTTGAAGTTTTTATATTGTCTAAATCGTCATAATTGTGAAAGTTAAACTCTTTCTTTGTGTTCTAAGAAACATGAACTAACCTCTATTCTATTGTTTCTATTCAACACATCAGCACTAGGTCTTTGAAAAGCTGTATCCATAAACAGTCTGCTGTGGCAGCCTCTGCTGTGGTAAGCAGCCTTAGAGTATTTGTATTTTTTTTTTTAATCAAAGCTACTAAAAAAAAAGGAATCAAAGCAGGCAGGCAGGCAGGCAGGCAAGAAGGAAACATGTTGTCAGAGAATAAAGAAGCCCTGATGAGTCATCAGCATCAACATTATGGTCTGCAGTAACACAATACAACCAGATCTTCAATTGAAACAAAACCACTGAAAGCTGTTATTTAAGTACTGTCACGTGATCATTTTGGTGAAAGCTAAAAACCTTGACCGATGAAAGTCCACATTTGAACAGCGTGTGAAAAAGATAACAGTAGCATTCCCAAATTTGTTACACTAGATACCAAAGGTATTGTATGCAGCATGTCATCTGGTTTGACCAGTACGACTTTAGTACAAACCGGTAACTCCACACCCTATACACTTTTATATTGTGCAGTTCAGTGTGTCAGCAAAATGTTCACTGTGTCACTCTTAACACTTTTAAACTACAGCTACTGTGAATGAATATATTCAGACAGTGTGTGCACTTTGGCACTTTATGCATGTGATATGTTTTGTGATAATCTTTGTTGCATTGCTCTAGTCTAACATAACACCTCTGGGTGTGCATGATGTTGTGTAATGGGATCAAAAAAAAACTGTGTGCACCGCCCACTAAGGATAGATAATCTGTTTAACTTTTCCTAACCATGTCTCACAGAGAGACCTGCAGATGAAAGATGATTTGTGTTGCTTGTTTAATTAAGGCAACATTCAACAAGCGTAATACATTAGTGAAAAATCACTTAGCTTGTGGGATATTTATGTCTTTTTTCCTTGTTTACCTTTCCGTGAATGTCAGCCACCCAAGCCTAACGTGAATTTATACTGGGTACTTTTCGTTTTGATGTCCAGGGGATTAATAATGTAGCCTTACTTCTTAGTGATGCTGTGAGAAGCTTGTGTGGATCACACTAGTCCTAAAAGATTCAATTATCGGGACATCATAACGCAGAACATAATAAAGGTGAGAAGTTACATCTGGAGGAGTATAAATGTTAAGTTACGGATTGTTAATAAGTTACTTATCAACACGTCAACACTGAACTCCCAGTCAATGAACCAGTAGTGTGACCAGTGCAGCTGAACAATGGAAAGTGAGATAAATTAGTTTAACTTTACATTTAATTCAAGCTTATGAGCCCATAAGCCTTGTGTTTGATATTATTAGTAAGGACCTACATGTATGACAAATACTCTCATTTAGGATAAAATTACATTGAACAGACTACTTAGGTTAAAAGAAGTCATAAAGATGGTGCACCTGCTACATTAGCTTTATGAACTTTCACAACGGTGGGAATATTTGAATGTCATTAGCAGTAACGTTAAAAAGTTGTCTTTTACCTTTTGTCTTCACGAAGTCATACAGGTGGAGGGAGAAAGGAAGGAAGCGGGAAGAAGTTACAAAAGAAAATTGTCTCTCAGTTTCCGCGACTGTCTCGCCTGCTGAGCTGTTGTCAGTGTTTTCTCCCCCCCCCCTAACTCATTCACACTAACAAGACGTCAGGCTGCTGCTGCTGCTGCTACACCCAGCAGACACTCCCTCTCCTCCCTCTGCCAGCCCGCCTCAGGTCGAGCCACGCTGCTACGCCATCAAGCTACGTACGGAACGAACCGATTATAAACGAAGTGACGAATGGGTACTTCAAAATAAAAGCTCAAGGATATTGCAACGCACAGTTCATTAAAAAAAATGAGACGGTCGTGTCCCCATTGTTTATCTCAGAGTCAGTGCCAGTATAATTTCAGTCTTGAATTGCAATCAGCAGTCTGAATCACAAGACTTTTAAACTAGCCTGCTATATGCCAATAAAAAACACAGGGTCTAATGACAGCTGGGTTTTTTTTATTTCAGTTTGCCACTGAGTTAGTAGTTATTCTGATAAACATCTTTCTTTAATATGAATCTTTCTTTGACTATTCATAACCTGACTGAGAACTATCCATAGACTGGAAATATTAGGAACTATCACACACACAGCGGCCCTCTTTTAAGTAAAGGTTTCCACACTTGTCAAGTCATCCTTCTTTAATAAATCATCCGAACAAAGTACTTTTAATAGCACATAACACATAACACATCATCAACATACACCTTACAATTTCAACACCCCTGTCTTACCCAAATACCAATCCCCCTTCTAATATATTTATTTATTTATCTTTTTAATTATTATTGTTTATTCATTTATTAATATTATTATTATGTTATCTTTCCCCCCTCTTTTCCAAACACTTTCCCTCAGTCGCTCTATAATGCTTCCTGGTCTCTACTGGTGACCTGGTACAAAAGTGTCATTAAGTAGCCCAAAGCCTAAGTTTTTGTTCAGAAAAGTAAACAATTTTTTTGAGAGTAAAAGACAATATAGTCTGCATCCCAAAAGGTTTTGAAATATGTTTTGAAATGTGCTTTGTTAGTCACAAACTAGGCTAAATAAATAACCAACAAAAATATATTTGTATTACATTTTTTTTCCAAACACCTCTACGTTCCTATTTTCACTTTTATTGTGTCGCAGATTTGCTGCTGTTAATAAACTTTGTAAAAAAAACTTTTTAAAAAAGAAAAAGAAAAAGCGAGGCTTAATTGTCGTTTTATTGTAAAATTTTGAAACGGAAAGGTTATGTAACTTTTCGAGCTTGACGGAAGCACTCGATTCATGAGACTGGATAAACTGGTTCTTACCCCGCAATGCCATTTAACCCATCGTGAAAGGAATCAGATCCACGCAGCTCTCACTCTTTTATGGGGAGTGCGGAGGCTACTTGGGGCTTCTTAATGGCAGGAAATGCCAATCACCTTTCACACAGTAAACCGACATTTGCATAACACCTGGGTCTTTCCAGGGTTAATTTGCGTGGAAGGAAACATCACACACAAGCCAGCAACTAAGCCAAGACCTGTTGCAAATCTAAGGAAAAAGACTTCTTCAATCACAACTTTCCTACAGTAGTCCCTAAAGCCACTGAATAGATATGCCTGCTTTCCTACAGTGGAGGACCTTAAGACCACACAGTATACCCTACTTCAATACAGTGTATAAGTGTGGAGTCTATAGTTACTGTACAGGTAACTATAGACATCTTTTTTTCTTCAAAGTTCATAGTTATGCCCCCTTTTTTAGGAAGAAATATTAAAAATAAAAATCATTACAATTATTTTATTAAACTTAAGTTTGGGCTATTGGCCTAGGCTGCTTTCCACAACATTTTCTTGTATTCAGAATATCGTGTGTAAGTAGTCTACTCTTTTTACTTAAATAAACTCTCGTCTATAGGCCGAATATTATAATCAGAAAGAAAGAAAGGTTAAACAAGATGCGTATGGGGCGCCGATTGTAAAGTTGCGCACACTACAAATAACAACAACATTTCTCCACATTTAGCCCTAAAACATCACTTTTTATTCACATTTAGAGAAATATTTGTAAACTTTATCATATTTAGTTTTGTGAATAAAAATGTGAGCTAATTTCATTGGCAAATATAAATGTTAAATATTATATCTAAATGTTGAATGTTTTATCTAAATGTTAAATGTTATATATAAATGTTAAAAATACATGTCCTGATTCTAAATACTTAGCTACGTTTCTAAACATTTAGTTTACATTCTATATATTTAGCTAAGATTGTAAATATTTATAATCAAAGCTAAATATATAGAATGTAAACTAAACATTTAGCAACGACTTCTAAATATAAAAAAAACAAAAAAAACAACATTATTATACCAAAAAAATAAACGATGTGATTGTGTCTGAACTGGATCAGTCCAAAAGGCAGATGAGCAGATACCTGGCATTACTTCACAAACACTGGAAGCTTGCTGATAACAGCGCGTAGGGATCCTAAGTTCAATCCACTCAGTTTATCTAAACTTCTGTTATTGCAGGGAATGGACTGACGGAACCGAGCTGTGGAGGCAGCAAGTGTCCAGAGCACCTTCTACTAGAAGAGATGTTATTCACCTGGAGGAGCTGCTGGACACAAAGCTGCAACAAAGGCAGGCCAGCCAGACAGGAATCTGCCCTGTCCGCAGTGAGCTCCATTCTCAGTGCTTTGGTGAGAAGGAGGCTCTGATATTTGTGATCACTGAGGCTATTGTGTTGACAAGGATTGAGGATGAAAGAACAAGAATTTGTACCAGTTTTTTGTGGACACATGGCTTAAATTTCATTGCCATACAGCTTTCTTCTGAAGCATTTTGTATACCACTGAAAGCACATTTTTCTCCTCAAATATGTTACTGTTGCATTTACTCATTTTCTGTTTCTTTAAGATGAGCTCATCAGACAGGCGACCATCAACTGTGCTGAGAGTGGCCGGCTGCTCTCGCGGGTCAGAGATGAGAGTCGAATGACTAATGAAAGCCGTGTGGACTATGTTTTGAAGAAAGCCCTTCAGGAAAAGGTTGACATGGAGAAAAAAGTAAGGACATTCACTTTTTTGTTGTGTTCAGCAACAATAGATAGCATACAAATGTGGAATGTTTTCTAATATTGGCATCCATCGATAGTATAGAGAATATACAGTATTTGCCACAGAAGCTGAAGGAATAACTATCGAATGCTATTTGGTTTAGTATCCAGCAGAGGGCAGCATTCCTCTAAAATAATGTTTGGTCTTAACATCACTGATCCTGCATTTTAATAAACTTCAAACACCTAGATTACTGATCTTGAAGCTGAGAAACTGGAGCTGAAGAAGGAACTGAAGAAACTCAAGTCTCAACGCAATCAAAACCGAGAAACTCAAAGGTGACAGATTGAAGAAAAGATGTGCATGGAAGCTCAAAGGTGATGTTTGAAAGCTTCATACCACAGAAATATATCTTCCCCCTGCACTTGTTCCTGTAGTGGATGTGGTTATGATGTTAATATTCTTATTTTGTTTTCCTCTTTAGACCCAACTGCAAATGAGCCTCACAACACACACAGAGTAGCCATTTGACTTTAAATAAAAGAATCATTGCATGTTGCCTTGACTGTCATATTTGTCAATAGTGTAATGAAAAATGCGCTCCAGGTACCATTTTTAAGTAGATTTACTGTTCTTGAATACTTTGTTTGTCTCCTCCAATTTGACAGGGTTCTCCCAAGTTAAGGAATTACATCTAGGGGCATTTAAAAAGACTCTTATAAAACCCGATAATAAGTGTTGATAGTACTTCACAGAAAGTGAAATCAAAGCTGAATCCTCTTCTTTTTTTTTATTATTGGTGTCCTGATAAGTTGTTGAATTTTTCATGCAATAATATCAGTCAGTCTCTCAAAGTGTGGGAATTCAGATCTTCTGGTAAAATGAATAATACTGCAAATAAAATAATTCAGAGGTTTTTGGACCATTGTTTAGATATGTTTCATTGTATTTGAATTTTAACAAGCAGAAAATAAAATATATAAACCTCAGTAGATTAATTAACCAAAAAAAAAATCATTGATAATAAACCTATACCCTTAGATCAAGTTCAACAGTTAACAGTTAAATGACAAAGGGTTATCAAAATTATATTAAAGTATATAAATGAAAGGCTTTTTTAAAAAAACAAGCAATACTTTTATTTTACTGGTAATATGAAGTACTCTTACTGAGTTGACATTTGTAATGGGCTCTTATCTGTACTTAACTTAAAGGATCTCAAATCTCATCCAACAGGGATGCTAGTGAGCTTGTTTTTACAAATGCCCTCTGTAAACACTTTGATTTAAACTGATACTTCCACAAACTTTTGAAACACTTTGGCTCCTATTTGTAAGATTGTTTTTCTTACATTATGTAAATGTCTGTCCGAGCTGTTCAAGATGCTTGAATGGTTTAAGATGGCAGAGAAGTTGACAGGGACTTTCCCCACTCCAGGAATATTCCCTAATGAGTTGTCATTATCTTAAAAACACCCTGGGGGAAACATAGCTGCATTATTTCTGCACAAGATAGCAGCAGTGATGCAACCACATAAACTGAGGAGGGTGGTGTCCGTCCCACTTCTGGATGAGGACAAAAATATTGCAGACACCAGGAAGCAGAAGAGAGAGTAAGGAGAGGACAGTTGCAGGTGCTGTGGTCCAGTCAAGATGGAGAGACACTTGAAAGCTGGCTTGTCACACAATGACTTATTCTTCAACCAAAACACACACACACACACACACACACACACACACACGCACACAGCACTCCACACCAGTGAGCACTGTACAACCAGCATGTCTTTAGTCAGCATGTGAACTAAATTAAACAGTTAACTCCCAACACTTCATTGCTTAACAAACAACTTGTTATAATCCATGACAAGTAGAAAAAAAAAACATTAATAGATGTACCATGTTTGAGTACATTATAGTTTCACTGTCAATCATTGCAATGACTTAAGTCATTTTTGAAACAGTGGCAGTGTTAATAGATTAAGTCATTTGCATGAGACCTGTTTCTGGACATTTTTTTTTCTCTTGATGGATATCAATGTTGATGAATATAATGAGCTACATTAATCTTTTGTATAGCTATTTTTGCCTTCACATCAGCTCAGTGCTGGATGTGTTCACGACAGAGAACATGCTTTGTAGTTGATTATCAGAGCTGCTGATGAGTGTAGAGTAGAGCGCCCTCTGGAGGATGGGAGCGTTCTGCGTTACAGGATGTAAAATTGCAAATGTTGAAATTTAAATCCTGTTTTTTTTTCTTAGTGTAAAGGGATTGACAAAAGGTGTATATAAAGAGTTTTTATGATTGGACTATACACAGCGTGCAGTGTAGTGATGGTCTGTGCACGTCTCAGAGAAGTGACGTGGGTCAGCAGCTCGTCTGGTGACGTGTCTCTACTGCTCTCTCTTTCCTGACGGAGCGGCTGGATGGAGACACACAGACTCCACTAACCACTCAAACTGGTACCAGTAACACGGCAGGAGTCGGCCTAAGGACACCATGGGAAGTATGTGACACTCTTCTCGTCTTACCATGTATTGAGAGTGATTTGAAATGCCTGCTGGGGTTTTAATTTCAGACAATAGTCCACGTAAAGTGGTCGTCTGCATGCTAATTGGCTAATCTTAGGTTGCAAGCCTTTGCTAGCTTATAACGGGAACTAATTTTCAGGAGTTTCTGTTATTTCTAAACACATGCTGTTTTGCTGAACTGACATGACAGGAGGTTGTTTCTGAGATAGGAACCTATCCAAACCAGCTACCTTTGCATTGGAGTAGGCTTCCTCTGTCAGAGTGATTGCTCACTCGTTTTGTGATTTTAGGCTTGTTAGCATCATGCTAACGGTAGTTAACGCTAGCTGTATGAGGTGTTTTTCTGGTGTAGTTCCGCTTCTTCTTCTTCTTATTTCAAACTCGTTGATTCTTTATGTTTATTTGGGTTTATCGATGCATTTGCAATGCCATATTGGCTGCCAGCTAATTGTTTCATTGGCAAACGTGTAATCGCCTGCTGTCAGAGTCAATTTCAGTGATTGACACAGCCGATCAACACAAAGCTGTTTACCAGTAACAACAAACCACTAAATAATTAGTTAAACTTGATTTCCATATCCAGATGTTGTAAGGAATCTACTTTCAGTGCTTCATTGACCAATTGACCTCTGGCAGCTGTTTGGCTTGTGGATAGTGATGACGTAACATCCAGGCTCTTGAGATGAATGATGATCACATCATGTTTGATGTACAGTAATGAAATGTCTTTTAACCAAACAATCTTCTTCAGTTAAATTTTTGGAGGTCATCAAGCCGTTCTGTGCGGTCTTGCCAGAAATTCAGAAACCAGAAAGAAAGGTAAACTAAAGTCTTTTGGCATACCTCATAAAGTTGCATAGTATCTGAACTCCATATTTGTAAATAGACACATGAGTGACATCTAATCCATTTTAATCCTCACAGATTCAATTTAGAGAAAAAGTACTATGGACCGCCATCACGCTATTCATCTTCCTGGTGTGCTGTCAGGTTGGTATCTTTTGATGAAGAAACCTTTGTTCGGAACATAAACCTCCTCCATTTTTACTGTGTGGTTTTGACAACTTTTGTATCTTTGTCTTAAATCCAGATTCCTCTGTTTGGCATCATGTCCTCAGACTCGGCAGATCCCTTCTACTGGATGAGAGTAATCCTGGCTTCCAACAGAGGTGCCTGACTTATACAAACAAAAAATGACTTAATCACTGAAATTCTTTTGTCAAGGTTGTTTTCAAGTCTGATATGATCTCATTATCACTTGTGATCGATCAAAGGTCAACAGAGGAGGGCCCTTCAGTACTGATTCAGTTATACTAACCATTGTTATACTAAAACCCTTTTCACACATACGGAAATCTCCTGAAAAACTGGATATAGGCTATGTGTGAACGCAAGCAGCTGCATTTTTCGAGCAGCGTTTCTCTGGCCAGACCCCTAGTAAAAAATCAGAGTGAGCTGATGTCTGAACACGGCAGCATAGACTCCGGAGATTTCAATTTCAGCCAATGGAAAGAGAATGACGTTTATATACAGTGACTGCCTAAAGTGTCTGCCCGCGACCACAACGATCTCTGTGAACATAACTTCTGCATTCTGTTTTCTGTTCGTCAGTATGTTGTTCTCCTCTCTTTTGTGGATGTTGTCATTCCATTGGATTACACATAGCATTGATATAAAGACAAATATTTTCATTATAACGTCGTGTAGCGGACTCTGTTGCTACGGCCGCTACTTCTGTGTTGTTTTTTTACGTCACGTCTTACGTCGGGAAATC
Source organism: Labrus bergylta (assembly GCF_963930695.1). Taxonomy (NCBI): domain Eukaryota; kingdom Metazoa; phylum Chordata; class Actinopteri; order Labriformes; family Labridae; genus Labrus; species Labrus bergylta. The sequence goes on along the minus strand of NC_089199.1, from coordinate 17,252,123 downwards.
CCCTGAGCCCCCTCCCCTCTGACAGGGAAAGTCCCCCGCTGTGAGGAGCATATGTGAACGGCTAGGTCGGGAGAATCTCCGGAGAAGTCCTCCTGTAAATAGCTAGATATTATCCGGAGTGCATATGTGAAAACGGCTTAACTGAGGCATACAGTGACATTTATTCTCATTATTTTGTCCTCCAGGTACTCTGATGGAGCTTGGTATCTCACCCATCGTCACCTCAGGTCTCATCATGCAGCTGCTGGCTGGTGCCAAGATCATTGAGGTTGGAGACACTCCCAAAGACAGAGCACTCTTTAATGGAGCTCAGAAATGTAGGTCTACTCCTCTTTGCATTTGCTATTTTTAGAACTAATATATCTTTGATATTTTCTATCCGCTTTGATGATTGCCGTACTGGTAACAACAGAAATATCTGTCTTCAACAAGATTGCAAACCGTATATAATTTTCTTCTCTCTTTTTGCAGTGTTCGGGATGATCATCACCATAGGACAAGCCATTGTATATGTTATGACTGGCATGTATGGAGACCCCTCAGAGATGGGTGCTGGCATATGCTTGCTTATCATCATCCAGGTTAATAATAACTCATACTGCTGCTCTCTTGTCCGACCTTTGGAATGTTGTATTTGAAAACCCTCTATTGATTTTTACTGCATTAATTACATAAGTCTACCAAAATATGTACTCGTCACAAATTCTCTGTAGGAGTTTGTCATCTAGCGTGGTTTTCAGAATGAATCTAGAGACATGTATTGTGTGAAGCACCAAGAGGTCAAATATAAATGGCTCCTGACATTTTTTTTTCTTTTTATTTACATGGCTGTCTTTCAAACAACACATTATTTAAGTTATCTTCTCCCTTCTTGCAATAGGTAGATGTTAGAAAATTCATTATAAATGTAAAAATGCTTTATTTTAAATAGGTGTTTTTTTAAATGGCTTTTACTTTTTTTACTATTCCTTGTTCTTAATCAGCTAATTTAAACATCCTATCTATTTCTTTAGCTCTTCGTTGCAGGTCTGATTGTCTTGCTGCTGGACGAGCTGCTTCAGAAGGGTTATGGTCTGGGCTCCGGTATCTCGCTCTTTATTGCAACCAACATTTGCGAGACAATTGTATGGAAGGCCTTTAGCCCCACCACTGTCAACACAGGCAGAGGTACGATTTTTCTGAGAATAGACATATTTTAAAGCTAATTCTGATGAGTTTTAATCCTATTATAAATACTATCCCTGCAACTCCCTTTTTTTAATCCAGGTACTGAGTTTGAGGGAGCCATCATTGCTCTCTTTCATCTTCTGGCCACCCGCACAGACAAGGTGCGCGCCCTGAGAGAGGCCTTCTACAGACAAAACCTGCCTAACCTCATGAACTTGATCGCAACTGTTTTCGTGTTTGCAGTGGTCATATACTTCCAGGTGAGCTGGCATTATAAACTAACTTCCGGCTATTTTACTTGCTTAAATTACTTTCCAGTTCTTAAACAAAAATGTACTTACTGATTGTCACATGTAATAAACTCTTCAGGGCTTCAGAGTGGACCTGCCCATCAAGTCTGCACGCTACCGTGGCCAGTACAACACCTACCCCATCAAACTGTTCTACACCTCCAACATCCCCATCATCCTGCAGTCTGCCCTGGTCTCCAATCTCTATGTGATTTCTCAGATGCTCTCAACACGGTTCAGTGGCAACTTCCTGGTCAACCTGCTGGGAACGTGGTCTGTAAGTATCTTAGTGATGCGTTGACTGTGACATACCCTGTCACAGTTATGAAGTTTCCAGTTTAAAGACCAGGGGTCTCATTTATAACCGTTGCGTACGCACAAAACGGGGTCTGAAACTGCCGTACGCCTTTCCCCACACCAAGTTTGTGATCTATAAAAACAAACCTGACGGCAAAATGTGCGCACCGGTAAGCAAACTCTGACCCAGGTGTACGTTCATTTTGGAGGCATGGGAAATTGGCGACACAGACGGTGAAGTGGTGAATTGAAGCCTGCAGATACATATTGATGTCTCTTTCACATTTTATTTCACTAAATATCAAACTTTACTGACAGATCCACGTCATCATAATCATTCAAACCGATGGTTTTATTTAGGCCATAATCGCGCATGTAGTTGTAGTAACTTTCATTATGACAATATATAAACAAATAAAAAAATAAAATAAAAGTCTGCCACATACATATTGCATCAGCGCCGTCTCGCCTTCATTATCCCGGACGGACCTCAGAGGACCGAACTGTACACTAATGTAATCACTGATTACAGTTAAAAATTAGACCAACACAAAGACCATAGAGCCTCCAGTTTTCATTAATATCTTTCAGTATCAAGCATTTATCATCAAGTGTGGTTTTTAGTTTTAATAAAGATGACTACGTCAAGACGCACAGAGCGCAGAGACACGGCGGTGGCTTCACACATTTTGCCTTCTCGTTACTCAGCACATCTTCATAAGCTGCACGTATTTATTCTGTAAATAATTCAAGTGTGGACATTAAGTCAGGTCATCTCTGACACAATCATTAGGTCTATATATCCTCATAATAATTCACAGAGCAGACGGAGTTTCCCACGAAAAAAAGGGGCCAACAATCAAACGTTTTTGTTCGTTGATCAAACTTTTGATTACTGGTATGGTAGAGTGAGGGAGACTGCTGACTGACGTGACCTCTCTGATAATATGTATAAGTCAGTGTGGGTTCTGTAAACATGTAAACATTGTAGATATTCTCGTGCGTAATGATGAATGCTGGATGTTTTGGCACATAGGACGGCGTGAATGCAGCAGCGACGTGGTGTCACTCTCTATTTTTTCTTCAGTTTGTGATCCTCCTGCTGCAGTAAACTACCGATATGTCCATTTTATCCTTCACTTCATTCACAAACTCCTCCGTTTCTGGGTCAGAAAGTTTGGTTTCTTTGTCTAAACTTCCGGGATCCAGCGCTGGAAACCTTTGATCTGCCCCCTCGTTTGTTTGGATTTTTATTCACGAGCTGCTTTGCATTGACTGTTTATGGTTGATTGTGGGCGTGTAGAGGGCGGAACATGGGACTAATCTACATGCGCACATTTCCAGGTGGATCGTGATTTATAAAGGGAACATTGTGTGCAGGTATGCGTACGAATGGTTTTATAAATCTGAATCATTTTGTGCGCACGCCATTTCCGGGTTTTTGGCGCACATACATTTTTAGTATGGATTCTACGCACTCTTTTAGAAATGAGACCCCTGGGCCCTCATTTATTAACAGTGCGTGAGCACGGATCTGTGCGTAATGAGTGCGTAAGAACATTCCCACACAGAGTGGAGTTCATCAACTTGTACTTTTTCTTAGAAATGTGTGCAGATATAAGCACAGCTCTGAGCTTACACACAGAATCTAGCAGTAGAAGATTGAAACTACGAATAAAAAGCACTGAGTGTCACAGCACGCCTTAATCACTCTAAACGTAGATGCATGTTCTAAGTTTGCTTTAATTAAAAACCCAAGTTTGAAACAGACACATTGCCTTAATTGGTCTTAAAACCTTAAAAAGACCGCTTTTACAGGCATTTGAAATGTTACATCATGGCTCGTTTTGCATTATTAAATGATTTGGCGACCTTGAGCTCCGCAGTAAGTGCGTTTCAAAAGAGCGCACTGATCTGTTCTCTTGTGAGAGTGTCACTGTTTGATTTCTTTCCCCAGAGAGAGCTGTGCCCCCGATGATGCTGTGAATGCACTGTTTTGGGGTTAAATTGTGGAGTATTTTGGTTCAAACATTTTTTAGTTTTCTCCTCTGACCAACAGAACTGACAGAAATTGTCACCTTCTCTCATGCAGCATTTGTTCTTTTGTTTGTAACTTTGACTACGTGAAAAAAAAAAAAAACAATTTATTTGGGTCACTAAGCGCACCTTATTTTATTTTTTCAATTTATTTATTACCGTTTTCATTCAACCTCATCCACCTCCATTCTTGTTGTAATGAAGCCCCTTTTCTTTGCTCTTGTATTATTCCGGTGAGGTAAATATATTCCCATGGTTTTTAAAGAGGTGTGTTGTAACCGTAAATGGTTTAGTGGAGGCGTTTCTGATTGCAAATATGCCCAAACGTGCACGAGCCTGCTGGTTAAGAACGAGATTTATCAACACTGATTACCTCCCGATGTACATACAATCGCTGTCATGCATGTTTGATGAATTCATCTTTTTTTGTACTTTAGCACATTCTGAATTTCATTAGCAAGACAGAATGTAGAACACTTTCTACGCACTCTTGATAAATGAGGCCCCAGGTGACTATATGAGTGTACAGTCATCTTTGCTCTTGTTTCTCTGGTCTGACATGCAGCATCATATTGACACAATAATTTTTATGTTCAGGATACGACCAGTGGCGGACCAGCTCGGGCCTATCCAGTGGGGGGTCTCTGCTACTACCTTTCTCCTCCTGAGTCTTTTGGTTCAGTTCTAGACGACCCGGTTCATGCTGTTATCTACATTGTCTTCATGCTTGGCTCTTGCGCCTTCTTCTCCAAAACCTGGATAGAGGTCTCCGGTTCCTCTGCCAAAGATGTAAGTTCTTGGTTGACCCTAAAGCAATTTAAAGCCGAGCTGTAAGTGTTTGATTAAACATACAGCACCTTATTGTGCTTCATGTCACATTACTTTAAACTTGTGTTCACCTGCATGTTTAATTTTCTTTGCCACAGGTGGCGAAGCAGCTGAAGGAGCAGCAGATGGTAATGAGGGGACACAGAGAGACATCTATGGTGCATGAGCTCAACAGGTACAAAGTAACCTGTCAGATAGATGCTCAGGTTTCATGTTGATTATCTTCAGCAGAAGAAAAGTTATCTTTTTCTGTTTTTTAAAAATTGCTTTCTTCTTTTCAGGTACATCCCCACAGCTGCTGCCTTTGGTGGCCTGTGTATAGGAGGCCTCTCAGTGATGGCAGATTTTCTGGGTGCCATTGGTTCGGGTACGGGAATCCTCTTGGCTGTAACCATCATCTACCAGTACTTTGAAATCTTTGTAAAGGAGCAGAGCGAAATGGGCAGCATGGGAGCATTGCTCTTCTAAAGAATACCAACCTTCAGACACAAATAATCCAACCCACATAACTTTTTTTTAAATTTTGGATTTTTTGCAATTTGCAGAATCAGTTTCTTTCCCCACTGGGATAACTGATTTCTCTCCACCACCTTTGTTTTCCACCATAACACCTCCAGCCTATGAATGCTGAGAAAACTGCTTTGGTTACTCCCAGGGTCGATCATAATGTTGTGTCTCTCTGCAGTCTTTCCTCCAATATCTACAACCTATCTGTCTGCAGGCTGCCTATGTCCCAAATGACTGTCTCATCGGATGAAGAACGCTTAAAAGCACACAAGTGTGAGGCGCTGTCTTGGACATACCTCAGGCATTGTTCTTGCAGCATGTTCATGGAACATTAAGACAGCTTCAAGATGTGCTTAATTCTAAGCTGGAAGCACTGTGCCTGGACATTTGGAGGGGATTGAAGCCATGTCATGTCACAGATAGCAATCAAGCTTTCTAGGGGCCTATAGTAGGATGCAAAAGAATAAATATAATGTGCTTATAGTCTGTTAAGGTTTCTGGTAATCTCAGACAAACTGTTGGTGGTTTTTATTTTTCCTTTATTTTGATATTTTAAACAATGGACTATGTTAATATTCACTCTGGTCTTATGTAGAGCACAGTGTTTGTCCGCTGTCTCTGGGTCCTCAAAGGAAATTGTCTATCTGTGTCGCCATGCTCTTTGTTTTTTGTTTTTCCCCAGAATGAGTCGCTGCTCAATACTGCCGAGATGGTCGGGATGAGGGTGGGTTTGATAGGGATGAAAAGGGGTTTCATTTTGGTTTTTACTTAATGTAACAGACATAATTGTGTTATTAAAAAAAAAACAGGATTTGTTTTTCCAACACACTTGTTTCGATTCTCATTGTCTTCTTGTACTTTACCTCGGGTGTTAAGAAGAGACTACAACAGGGGTGGGCAACTGGTGGCCCCCATCAACCCTCAATGTGGCCCTCAGGTCAATTTTCACATATCAATGAATTGGAAACATGAAGAAAATGTGACAAAATCTGCTATGAAATCATGAAAACCAGAAATAAGTCCATAATAATATTTGATCACAGGCATATGTTGAGTTAAATTTGAGACATAATAAAAAAAATTAAATAATTGATTCATAATTCAATCGTTTTTGTATACTACAATTTTGGCCCTTTGGCAGGGAGAATTAATTGAATGTGGCCCTTGCCGTGACCAAAGTTGCCCATCCCTGGACTACAAGATGCTATTTGTTGTATGGGCCACTAGGGGTCGCTCAATATCAGTGCTATGGTAAACGTGGGGATACGGTTTCATAAACAGATTTTTGAGTTTGCATACGAAATTAATATTTACAGTCTGATAAAAACACACCACTAACAAGTTTTTCACATTTATTTATTCTTTGCGTGAAGGCCACAGAAAGGCTTACAAACGTAATGGAGCTTGTAAATGGGAGGACATTTGCTTATTGAACATTCAGTTATTGAAAATGTACAAACAATTGTTTGATTCGTTTTTTCAAAATATATCTAATTTTGAAAAATAAAAGTTACACTACAATGTAACGTAGTACATAAGTCCTCTAAAATGTAAATAGAGGGATATTTTTCAACCTATTTTGTAAAGTCTGAAACTTGGAAAAAAAACACATTCAAACATGTAAAATATCCAGACATTTCCTCAACAAAGTGCAAATCTATATATTACAACAATTAGTAAAACGCAATTCGTATAGACTACATTTTTATAACAGTGACGTCATTATCGTGCGCCTACATGTGGACACAGGTCAGACGGGGGTATCGGCTGTTGGACGCCGGCTAGCTTGTCAAATGAGACCTGTGAGCTGTTGTTGAGTGTTTTCTTTCATAGCTGACATCTTTCATCACAGAGGACGCGGCACGACCGACAGAACATCGGCAGACATGTCTTACTGCAGGCAAGAGGGTAATTCTTTAATTTAATTTCATTCATTTACACTCCATGGCAGGGCAATGTCATCGAGCGAGCCACCAGGCTAGGCTAACTCACAGGAGGTTAGAGACATGGCGAGCAACAAGCTTAGCCTTTACGATACAAAAAGGCTGACTGCATGGTCTGATATAATGAGACCTTAAGACATTGGTAGCTGTAGTGTGTAGTGAGAGTCCTGTGGGATATGTAACTACAGAGCAGGCTAACTCAGGTCAAAGCCACTTGGCACAGTACGTCCTCAGGGCCAAACACTGCAGCTATACTTTGTATTTGTTTTTGTATTGCAAGTAAATTCACTGAACATACGACACGATATTCTTCTGTAACTGTACTTTTTTTTCTTGCCTTTTAAGGGAAAGATCGGATAATCTTTGTTACCAAGGAAGATCATGAGACACCTAGCAATGCTGAGCTCATTGCAGAGGACCCTGATGATCCTTATGAGGAACAGGGTAAGTGATTTTTTTTTTGGATTTTTTTAATCGTCTGCACTACTTTCAAACTCCCCTTACCTCCACATTGTAGAGTGAACTTGCTCCTATCTGGTTTCCTGTGTTTAGGCCTGATCCTGCCAAATGGAGACATCAACTGGAACTGCCCGTGTCTGGGCGGCATGGCAAGTGGACCTTGTGGTTCTCAGTTCAAGGAGGCCTTTTCTTGCTTCCACTACAGTAAGGAAGAGGTGAAGGGCTCTGAGTGCATCGACAACTTCCGTAACATGCAAGAGTGCATGCAGAGGTACCCCGAGCTTTATCCTCAGGAGGAAGAAAAAGAAAGTTCTCCACAGGCAGAATCTGATTCTGGGTCTGCTTCTGCTGCCCCGTCTGAAAGTTCTACCTTAACCCCTGAAACTGACTCTACCCCAGGTCCTGACAACACGTTACCTACTGACAACCAGACTGTCAGCTAATGTCAGTTTGTTGTCATCCAGGCCCTTGTCCTCTGTGTGAAAGCACTGCCCAGCATTTGTCACCCTCCTCTGGGAGATCTGATTGGTCTCTTCTTCTGTTAAAGCCTGCAGAGGGGGATTTACCAACCTAGCTCTGACACTCACTGTCAATATGTACAGGCCATCAGAGAAGGACTCCAGGAATGCAGAGTAAAGACCTACACATGAATAAAAGTAAAGTCTACTTCATTTGCTAAGCGCTCTAATCATTTAATATTCTTATTTAAGGATGACCGATCAAGCTGTTTGCTGCAGGGACATTAGCTAATAGATTCATTCTATATGCAATATGCATTTTTTCATGTCAATCAGAAGAGCCTAATTGTGTGTTGTCCTGTTGATGTCACTGTTCAAGGATGTCACTTGCACTGATAAGACAGTAAACTAGAACCTGATTGACTAATGTGAGCAATGCTCAGCCTATCCTAGAAATATACAGAACCTCAAGTCTATGCAGTTTGACTATTCATTAACTTAATCAAGGACTTAGTCCCTTTTTTCCATCTCTTGAGGGACCAAAACTCACAGACTTGTTAAAAAAACAAGGCAACTATTATAGCGTCCATTCATACACATTAAAATGATACATACAGGGAAGTGAGTTGTATGGCACTTGTAGAGCCTCGTGATCTCCAGCTAATATTCATCTATTGCCATATGAGCACTGGTCATCGTTTTAGAACTGACTCCATATCCGGCCTTAAGGTGGTTTTTCATATTTCACTGCATCACTGATTTTGCTGTCTTAACACTGTCTGGTAGATCTGTGGTCACCAATGTCATTCAGGCTTTAAAAGACTTGGGTTTGATTTTCTCAAACATGCAGATTAAAATAATCATTGGACAGTTTCAGCTTACTGTTTTTTTGTCCTGTGCTTGTTTAAGTGCAAAACTTTTATGTCTGATTTTTCCTTGGTTTCATGTGAAGTAAGAATTGACAAAAACAGCTCACTGTATAGGAAAGAACTACTTCAAAGTTATTCCTGAGTTACATTGCTAATAAAAATGGAGATAAAACATTGAATGAACTATTTCTTTTGCTCAACACTTAACAAGTCCAGATGTTTTGTATTGTATAGATGTGTTGTATGGAAATTATACCTTTAATGTCACATTTGCAGACATGTTTTACAATATGACCACTCAGTTATTTATGTATCTTTCTTCAAAATGTTTCCTTTTTAAAGGTGCACAGCCGTATGTAGATTTGGTTGTGAAATTTGAAAGTTGGAGAAGTGAAACAATTCTATCCTATATTTTCTGAACTAAATACACAAATTTTATTCAAAGGAAAAAATGGGTCCCTGAACACTGTTTAGAGATAAAAAGTTACCAGGAGAGTTACGGTTTCACTCTTATGGGCCCCTCACCACAACTTCTCACGTAACATTTTATCTTCAGGGTTCCAGGAACCAAATTTTCCTCTTGAGGACAGTTTGTGTGTATAGTTATGGACATACAAATAATCTGTACATTTCTCCAACTTTGACATTTCTCTTCCAAAACTCCATAGTGCACCTTTAACCGAACCTGAGTTTGACTCGATAATTTGATGCCTCTTTTCAAGCCTTCGTTTGCTCATGAATACATTACTTTGGGAAATTCCCTGAATTGGAATTGCCATCTTTGGATTATAAATTATAAAGTTCATGGACATCCATTCCTCAGGCTCTCTGACAGAAGCAGACCAAGTCTAGGTGTCCATGGGACCACCACACTCTGCATGGTGACCAGCAGTCGGCCTGTCCCTGCCTCCTCTGGGCCTGCCAGCAGGTACTCCATACCTGAAGAAGGAGGAAAATTGGTTTAATCGGAAAATAAATCCATCTTTATGGTGTTAGATTAATATTACAATCTTGAGTTAATGTTGGGTCACCTTATCATTTATTATTATAATGCCTAGCACCTGGGAAAACATACAGCTTCTATATGAACATTGCTTTGTGTAACTTAAACAATTTATTTTTATTTTATAGAAACCATTCTAACCTGGGTTTAAAATTGGACAGGTGCAGCCTCGGCTGGTCCAAGACAGAGGATAGATGCTGATGGTCCCAAACTTGAGAGCCAAATGGCCTAATCGAAGGACCTTGCAGACTTTGACCTGCACTTCTGCATGGCTGCCTTTGTCGTGAGCAGACAGCACACTGGCCTTGATCACTGTCATGGTAACACAGTTATACAGAAGACTGACGAGTCAAAAAGAAATACAGATCAAAGTTTAACAAAAAGTTTTTGAACAACTTGGAATAATAGTTCATTACTTACCATAATCATGTTTGGTCTTACAGAGGTCAGACACACTTCTCAGCTTTTTCTCCTTACAGCTACACTTCCCTGTGTACAGACATTCAGTTATTATCTGATCCACTTTAATGTGCGTTTTTAAAAGTTAAGCCAGGCAGATGAACATCTAGAAATATTCTGTGAGGGTTCTCGGTCATCCTGTGGGAAATATATCAAACTCTTTTCAAAGGGCAGCTGGACTTATTTGAAGTCCTTGAAGACATTCCACTAGTTGGAGTTGGAATGAAAAGACATCTTCAACAACTTTAACTAAGTCCTTTTGGATAAAACTTTATAAAAACATCCATCCTATCAATGAACAACAAAGAGAGCATTTCAACGTCAGCTGTTACAAACTCACCTGTATAATGTAGAGCAGAGACTGCCTGATCCTTCGACCACTGCCCTTCTTCTTCCATTGTGAGGATATGATCCAGAGCAGGGACTTTTCCACCGATGGGCACATTGAACACCTGATTATTTGAGTAGCTGCAAATTTGAATTGAATATGCCAAGTCAAGGTTTTGTGTTAGCAATTCATCACATGGAGTTCAATTCTGAGGCCATGGCTTACCTGTCCAGACACTGCCCAGTGGTCTGATCACAGCTATGAGAGCAGGCACATGGTTTACAGCCCTCCTCTCCAAAACCCCAATAACCAGGCAGGCATTGGCTGCAGCTGGTGCCCCCTACCCCAGATTTACAGTGGCACTGACCACTTCTAGGGTGGCACCAAGGTCCCTGTTCTCCAGTATGAGGAGGCTTTGTGCCCTGTGGATCACACCAGCAGCCTGTGAAATAGACACAGGCATAGTTCTGTTAGCTGCTCAACATGAAGTATGACTTTTCTTTTAATGTTAAGTAATGCATTTACAAACAGATGCCGGCAGATGGCGCCTCAAAAAATTGTAGTTCTGTTGGATGTGAACCACAGACTTGTAGATTATTCAAACAAGATCAATTCAAAACTCCTTTAATTTGTTGGTTTTTTAAATTTGTTTTGTTTTGTTTTTTAATTTCAGATTAATTGAAAACACATCAGGCTATCACCCTGCCCCTGTCTTTGTCTCTTACGCATGCAAACATGTGGAGAGTTGAGAGGCAGAGATGGGTGTCGGTGGTAGCCGTGGCGACAGCGCTGGCACCTGCGGCCAGCAGTGTTATGTCCGCAGTCATCACAAACCCCTCCACTGGTGCCCCCGGAGGAAATCCACACCCGCTGAGAGAAATGACAGCTATCCGTGTGACTGTGGCACTCGCACTCTGACATTGCAGCGGTGGGTGATGTCACAGCAGTCGGAGAGATGACAAAGGGATAGAGTAGAGAAGAAGGAAGAAGTCTTTATTTCAAAGTGAATACTACCACACATATCCTCTGATACTTTTTCCATACTCTTTGTTCTCATTTTTTTTTAGGACCAAGATGTATCCCCTACCATCACTTACTCTGACATGGGTTTGGTTCTCCACTGCTGCTGTTTGCAGGCCTCCAGGGACGGTCATTGTAGAGCGGGGCACACTCCTCACAGTGATCCCCTGCTGTGTTGTGAGTGCACAGACACCTACCAGACACCTGGAAGACACATCTGGGGCTACATCAGACCTTACAGCTGTCTAGAGACAGCTATAAAACACATCCACGTAGGTGGCTTCAAGTTTTTTCCAGTAGAATGAACATTTGACATCTGGACCAGTACGGTCAGACCTGTGTTACACAAGACTGTAATAGAAAACAGGCCATAGCAGAAACTGACGTACTCACTTATAGTTTATCACTGGCTGTTGTTCATTTACTATGGCATGAACTTACACACAAAGAAAAACCCACTCACCATGTTACTGTCTTGTCCTTTTCCTTTGCTGCTGTTCTGTGGTTCACATTGCTCAGCATGCCCATGGCACAGGCAGGTCCCTCTTGCCAGTAAAGTATAAATAGCATAAGGTGCTGAGGCCGAGCTCTCTGCGGTGGATGTGGAGGTCAGAGCTGAAGCTGCTGGGCTGGTCTGCTCTGCTGGGGGACTTAGGGGATAAGGACAGCTCTGAGGTTTAAGCAGTCTAATGCGGAGGTTAGTGAGGGTGATTCGGGCTAGTACCCCTGGACTGTAAAGGTCCAGCGTTTTAGCACTGATGGGGTCTAGTGTCCGGATAATTACCTGCCAGAGGAAACAAAAATCAGCACTGAATGAATATTTTTTGATCTCCTTATTAAGTGTTCATTGCCTTTGGTGCATATTCTCTTACCTCCCCCTTGCTGCAGGGTGTAGCACTGGTATAACGAGATGTACACAAAGAGCCTGGCTGAGAATAATCATCAAGCAAACCAAACTCCAAGCTGCAATTGTGCGCAAAGAGCTTAAAAGTTTCCCAGGTCTTTCCAAAGTCAGCTGAACGTTCAATGGCCATGGCAGCTGGCCGAGGGGACCTGAACACCAATACCACGTGGGACAGACAGAACTGTGTTTCCAGGTCCAACCAGATCTCATCCTGTTTCTCCTGCACTGTAGTACCTAAAGCTGATGCCCACCAGGTGTCTGGATACAGGAAAGGGTTGTCTGTCATGTGGGCAGATGGATGGGTGTGCTCAGAGCAGAGGTGGAGGTTAGCAGGGGGTTGGGGGCACAGGGGGTGGTGGAAGGAGCTGTTCCCACAGCAGCCTGAGAGGGTGAAGAGAGTCCTGCCACCCGCCAGGTTCCCTATAGGTGGACTACAGGCCTGGTCCACACATCTTGAAACTGGCAAAGGGTGAGAGAGAGTCAATGTGACAATGTTATGAAATATTAACTAAAGTGTTAAGATGGTACAGTGATTTTAAATCGGCCAATTTAAAAAAATATATATTTTGATATATATATATTCTTTTTTCATTGTGTTTGTCATGAATATTTAATTAGTATGACCATTGAGCCACTGCATGCTTGCTGAATCCTGACCTATCCCCACAGCATTTATACTCTCCGGTTACATGTAATGTTAAGGGCTACCAAGCTATCACGTTTAATCAGTACCAGGTATGGCTTCAGGAGAGCAAAAAAGGGAACTCAAACGTCACCTCCTATTGGAAAACCACGTCCAGTAAGACATCATTACGTATAGGCTACGTTTAATCTACAATTAACACAGTTTATTAGTCACTGTAAATATATTTCCAATTAAAAAATAGCATATCCAAGGGATACATTAAAAGGGTCAGGTTAGCTACAGTGGCGCAACTGATTCTTAGGGACAGCAGAACATCCACCGAGATGATGATGATGCTCACCTGCTCCGCTCCTCGTTACAACCAAAAACAGCCAACAGAGCGCGGCCAGCATCTGATGTCGATCTTTCAGCATACTAAACACTTGTATCCTTGTTTCTTTGTTTACAATATGCATGGAGCGACACATGCCTTTCAGCAGAGTTTAGTCCTGACATTATGTGCAGCCTATAAGGACAAGCGCATTTCTCTGCCAATTACGCAATGCGCAAAGCGTCCAGGAATTTTTCCCCGATGCCCTCCCTGGATTAATGTTTGGGAAAGAAAATCTTTGAGAAAGTTCAAAGCATCATCAGGAGCAGCATGGGCATCTTTCTAACAGGACATGTGCCCGGTGCCCGGTTGGATAATCAGCTAGTCCAAAATGAGCAGTCCACATTCAACGAAATGTAACCAAGAGACAGTTGCCGACTTCGATTTTGCTCAAGAAACGCGTCCAGGCAAAACAGCTTAACGATGAAAATGATGTATCCTTTAATATGAAAATACAGTCCTGTTAATGTCTCCATTTATCACGGCCGCGTCTTGGCCAGGTCCCTTATACGTCTTTACGCAGAGGGTGCGCTGACTGCGCTCTCTATTTATCCAACACCATTCCCGCCGACGCGTGTATCCCCCCCCCCCCCCCCCCACACACACACACACACACACACCCACACGCACACGCACACGCACACACGCACACACACACACACACACACACACACACACACACACACGCACACACACACCCCCTCCGCGAGGACGTCGTATTTCACTCAGAACGTAACCAACTTTGGATCGAGGAGGTTAATTTTTCCTCCACTCTAGCCGACTCTCATCCGTTAGGATTCCGTGAAGGATCATGAGGAAAAGAGGACAGACTTAGGACCTGCACGCGTTCTTCCCCGCATTTAATGTGAACCAGCTGCAGAACGCATACCAGCTAAACCAGGTACCTCACTAACCTGGTCCTCGTAATGAGGCGAGGAAATTAGTTTATCTGCTTCTGCCCTGTTTTTCAGCTGCAGTAATTCCAAGTTACAGGTCTCTTTGAAGTCTAGCAGGAGGAAATCTGAGGAGGGAGACAAAAATAGTCCTCAGTGCCGTTATTTGCAGCTTGATGGCGCATTGTGGCACCAAGAGAATCTGCTTGGAGTTTAATGCAAATGACTTGGACAAGAAACGGTGCCTGTCTGCCTGCCAGATAGATTATTCTGCCAGTCTTCATTATAACACTGGATAATAAACACATGGTCTGACACATGACAGTCCTCTTTTCAAATTCTTTGTGACCACACACGTCCATACTCACACACACACAACTCACTGTCTTTGAGTTTGAAGAATACACACCACATCTCTACAGTTTTATGACTAAACATCAAACACATAAAATTGGAATAGACACAGAGAGTAAGATCTGTTTCAATCAATGTCTCGAAGTCGATAAAATATGTTTACAGACCTATTTACCGGCTCTCCTCTTGGAGCGGATGACAGAAACAGAATCACCAAAGAGTAACACAAATTAAAACTGTGTGTTATTTGTGTAGAACTGCCAGAATGACTCATTTAGATCCAGCCAGCAATCTGTATTGATGTGACATTGAACACTTTTCAATGTATGTAAAGTGTGGAGTTGTTATCCCCTTTTAAGGAATGTCTTAATCTATTTGTTTCCATGAACCACTTTCTGTTCTTTCATCTCTCTCCACTCTAGCACCAGCTATAATGTCTGGTTGGTATCTACACAGAAAAAGACCTCAGAGGCTCTCTCTGTTCTCTCATCTCTGTTTCTCCATCCCTCTCACTCTGGTGCCAGTATATGCTAACCTTGGCTTTATAGGAGATTAGAGTGATGCTATATATAAGGGATTAGCAGTTATCTGGTAATATAAGTGGGTGCACACACATTTTATGAAAACTGCAGGTTTCAGTAGAGTCACTGAGGTTTGAGGTCAAGGTTTGCAGCACAGCCATAAAACATTTAAGAGCAGCTGGTTTAAGTGCAAGCTTCAAAATGCACAACACATAGGATTCTTAATTGAATAAACTGTAATTAAGGGTAATTTTCTTTCATATAGGAATGCAAAGCTGCCCACATCCAATAAAGTGCTTGTTTAGAATTTGAGCATATAAACCAGGATTAACTACAGAACCCATGCTGTGGCTCCTATCACGTGTTACATTTCCATCGGTATGAGAAAAATGTCTGCTTCTTTTTTTTCTTCTTTCAGTTCCTTTGAGTGAATACATTCTCGAAATTTTCAACATGTATCTTCATCATGGCCCCCTGCTGCGAGAGTTCAAATACCAACCAGGAAAGGTCACAAGGATCTCCTACCTGCCCCATGACTACCTCTCTAATTGCTCCTTTTTCTCTCATTTACGAGGCTTAATGGGGGCCGGGGGGTCATAGAGCTGGGGTCAGATGAACAGAGATTCCCCCTTCCCGTCATTTTAATCCCCATAGTGTTTGTCCAGGCTGCTCATACATGCCTGTGTCGAGCACGTGGTGTCACTCCACACTTTTACATCTCTGTCAGTCTTTATGTTCTACATGTCACCTCACATGTTCCTCGAGGGATGAAGAGGATTAAGCTGCTTCCCAACATGACTTTTCTGCCTGAAGGCCTCACAGGGCAACATGATCCAACATTAATTTGTGTCTCCAAATACTAAATGTATTCACTATATGTGGATTTGGAACAATAAAGTTAAAGCCGCTGTAGTTTAAATGTCTCAGGGTTTCTTTGTTTTTGTTGTTATGGAGAATAATGCATCACACAGTGGGTTCTCATGTGACGTTGTCCACTGGCCACAAGAGAGACCACGGTTAATAGGCTGTGCTTGAGTTAAGCTCTGAGGTCAGAGTTACTTATCCTGTTGCATTTTTGGAGAAAGACTCATAACTTCTGCAACATAAAGAACACACAGGTGACGTTTGATGTTAACATCAGAGAAATTGTAGCCCACTCAGTTGCACCCTTTTAGAATTATACAAGAAATAATAACTCAATATTTTACTCTGAGGCCTGAGAGCTGACATAGTTTAAAGTTAAAGGGTCAAAGTGGAAGGTCAACTGCAATGGTCTGGGGTTCAAGTCCAATAAAACATAGAGGACTCTATTTCTTTAGCTCAGTTTGAGTTGAGTTTTGCTTGAATTTATTTTCACTTTGAGCATGGTAATCAGTGTGGACAGCTGACAACGAAAGCCCCCTCACTCATAAAGTTCAGTATGATCATCATGTCGGGTAAGCTCGAAGGACACTGTTAAAAACCTGTTCACATTTGCACATCTACCTTGTCTGTGAGTAAAGCACGCACGATGGGTTCAATTGCATGTTGCCTCTTTGATGTGTGAGGATGAACGACACCGATTAAACTGTCAGACCAGAGCGTGATAGAGGCCAGATGAGGCAAGATGACAAATCAAGGCCTCTGTGAAGCACTCAGGCAGCTTGCCAAACCAATAATGTGTGCGTCTGTGAGCTTGTGTGGGTGTTTGTTCATGGAACGGTTATGGTCGTTCACTCTCATATATGTTTAAACGACGGGAAACCATAGGGATGTGTTGCCATTTATGTTTTTTTAAATTCTGAGAATGACGGGAATGTTAAAGAGTGACTTCAGTTTAGCGGTGAGTTATTTATAGCTGGAAGCCCTGTTTAATATTAGACATCAAATTAAACTCCCTTTCATTTGCAAACTCACACTCCCAGTGGGTGTCATTGGCTAACAAACTCAAGATTTACTTTATTACATCACTAACTTACTCACATAAACACATTGTCACTCTGACACACACAAATGTACACATAAGCAAACACGGACACAGTTCCTTGATCCCTCTTTCTTGATTTTGTATGGGCCCCCCCACACAGAAACAAACTGAATGCCAGAACACATGCTCTGGTTTTCCACCACAAAAACACATACAAGACATGTGTTACAGATTCCACTCACCGCTTTCTTATTCTTCCAGCTCATATTTGCACACCCACTTAGATAAAGCATACTGACTTGGCTTCCATAACAATTTATTTTAACTATCAAAAAAAAAAACTTCAATGAATTTAACAGAAATGGGGTTTGGGGTGTTAAAAAGGGTAACCAGAAGAACAAAGCTAATATCATTCAGTATGCTTGGGGACGGCGGCCAGCACATTAAATCTGTAAAACAAATGTAATGTTTCAGTCACATGACATAACATCACTGCGATGCCCCCGCAATGTTGAAATACTTTTATAGAGTGTGGTGTTTGGCTTTGGTTCCCCTCCTAAATGAATGTCAGTAGCAAATGAGAGGAAAAATCAAATGCAGCTGTTTTAGGTCCTGGGCCTCAGGTAGGGAGTTCCAGTCCGTCTGTCATGTCTCACCACTTAGCTTCTTTGAGGTCCTTCAAAGTCAACCTGTGAATCACCAAAGCCATATTGGCAAACTCTAAGAAATGCTAAGAGTCACACAGGCAAATCAAATAAAGCTAGCTGCACACATATGTTGCTTGAATCTGCATGTTCTCCTGTTAAAGTGTCCTGCCACTAAAACAGCGGGAGATTAACGTAACTTCTGCTGCCTTCAGGCTGCCTCTGTTTCATCAGTGACCTGACAGCAGTGACATTAATAGGCCACAGTGGTGTTGGCCTTCAGATTGGAGAATTTCACAGCCTGTGAAATTAAAAAAATGCTTTGAAAATGGAATGCAGTTTTTAGTGGTAGGTTAAAAAAATGTATGTTCCTGTTTCTGTCCCTGTCTTGTCCATGTCTTTTTAAGCATAAGAAAGACTTTACAGCTGATCCCTGCATGTTTTCCACAGTTTTTTAATGTAAACAAGCAACATTTCAGTAAAGTATTTTTTTTTTACTGGAAACAACAGCATGTGATTGTATTTCCACTCCTCTGCAAATATAATCTCACTGCAATTTAAGGGTGTGCCCACTCCTGTGGTTGGATTGTGGGTTTAAAGGAGAAAAGAGGTATGTGGGGGTATGGGCGACTGCCTAACCCTCTTGGCTTGCCCAACAATGTGACAGTAAGAGGGGTACAGCCAGTGTTTGATGGTAGTAGCCAACATCTGGCCCTCGGGGGGGAGCTAAAGTTAGCAGCACATGCTGATGTCATTACTATTAAATGGGAGTTGTGATCACGAAGACATGACCTTCACAACATCCCATTACTGTTCAAGTAAGATAGGGAGTAATAGAAGTAAAAGTAAAATATGAGGAATCCAGGATAAAGAGCCACATCTGTGTGATTATGTAAGAGACTCAAATTGAAGTTTTCTAATGGTTGAGGCTGATCCTGATCTTTCATATCTGCTGCTGGACTGAGAAGTGATGCTCTGGAAGAGAGGGGTAGAGTAAAGGTAGGATGAAGCTGTAACAAAGTTGGGTTAAAGGGTTTAATTTGTTCCACTTAGCCTGGGCTTCTAGCCACATCTGTCCAATCAAGTCCCATATCATGGTGGGCTCCTGGCTTCAGAGATGGTTATAGTTCTGCCAACCAAGCTTTGGCGGGGACCATGTTTGGAGGAGCTGTGTGGTTTTAACAAGGTCTTTTTGAAGCCCTTTCTGACCAAGATCTTCTAGCTGCTTTAATCAATACCATTAGACATGTGCTAATGTTTAATGAACTGCTGTGGTCAGGATGATTTAAGTGCTGAGGCAACTCTGATATGATAATGTCATTATTAGATGTGGGTTATTTAGACCCTTGGGGAAGTCTTTCATTTGGGGTTTACGCCTTCTCATTGGTTGAGGTCATTGCTTTTGAGACTGGGCTCTATTGAGGAGACGCCAATGAAGCGGAAGGTCTATTGCTCAATGTTTCCAGAGGCCTACATAAAATAGGGACTAATTGAAGTACACATAGCATCCAAATCACAACATGCTGAGTGTTTGAACTTCACTCTGTTTGCAAAGCCTTCGTTAATGAGCTTCTCACAGAACTGTCATGGTCCTGTCTAATCTCATCAGGCATGATCAGATTTTCTTAGCACTAAAGAGAGACAAATCATTTAAAGATACTGTATCTCCCCTGGCATCATCCTAGGATCCAGCATACCTTATGGAATCAGTGAGTTATATTTGATCTGTGTATGTCCTTTAAATTCTTATAAAATGGTGTTTTGTAATTCAGGCTGCATTTGTAAGTCTCTAAATACTGTTCAGTTGCACTTCAATGCTGCAGCATATGTATTGAAAAGAACAAATTGAGAGATAATATCTCTCTAAATGTGAGCTTCTCTGCACTGGTCCCTATGAAATCTTGAATAGAATTAAAAGTCGTTATTTTCCAACTGCAAAAACTCTCGATGGTAACGCATTGTGTTGTCATCCATTGTCTTAAACATTGTGCAGGCAGAAAACAGCCTTGCTTGTCATGTGTAAAGTCTCCAAAAAATGCTTCCTTATAGGTGTAGCCTATGCAGAGCTGTTTTAAGGATAGTTTCTTTGAATTTGAGGTGCTATGTAAGTTCCTTAATTAATAAAATTAACCTTTTCAGCAAGTTGCCCCATGATTGTTAGGGGTTCAGAAATGCAGTTTTTACCGGATATAGTCTAACCATTACTTAAGTTTTAATGTTTATCTCCAAAGCACTTAGTGTTGGTTTTACTTTCGGCTTATATCATATACTTTCAAGTTCAAAATATTTTTCCAACATGTTAAAAAATAGAGGAAAACTTGAAGCTGATTTGTGTGAATGTTATCCTATATTTCCTTGTTCTTCTTTTGGCCTCCATGTAGCCTGTACAGTGGATGACTGTGGAAAGTCTTTTTTATAGCTGCAGGAGGTAGCCTGTCTACAACTTGTGACTTACAAATTTGGTATTTTCGTTTCAAATAGGCCAAGCTATTTTGTTAATCTGTAAATTCTATAAACATCTGGATCTGGTGGTGACCACAGCTGTTCTTCCAGTTGCATATTATTGTAAATCAGAGGTAGCCTATCAAGTGGCAAAACCGAAATAAACTGAAAAAAACAAACAAAAAAAACAAACATTAAAAGTAGCCTAGGCCTACGCTGAAATTGAACCCTTAATCATGCACGGAAAATAACCCTACAAATTATGGTAAGTATATAAGGCCCCTTTTCCATCCCCTTTTAAGTTATTTACTCTTTCGTTTTCCTTCTCCTAAAACTGTATCCCAAAAGGAAAGCTGTGAAACATTACGGAGACAGTGATGGTCCTGGCTTCAAGGTGACTTCGGTAAAGATATATATTCACAGATTCGGCTTTCCCGGATCAATAACTCATCAGCGGAACACTGCTTTTACAAAACCGACACCTCTCTGCAATCACAACAAGATAGACTGCGAGCTACATTCGTATTTTCCTCAAAACGAGCCGTCCTCCGCGCTGGGGAACTTGCATTGGCCTCTATGCAGAGCCGGCTGGTGCTCGAATGCGCAGGCCGCAGGGACCGTCTGCAAATTGCAACACCGAAAAAATATGACACAGAAATATTCAATAACTTCACCCAGGAGAGGTGTAGTGTCATGAAAATCATTTTACACATATGTGATCTCACTTTTTTCATACTACATTTCTCAAATTGGAAAATAATACTTAAAAAAAAAAATTGAGCATTTTTTAATAGCCTATAAATAATCCAATGTTCAATAAAATCCCTTTTGTAAGGTGTAGGGTAAAAAGAAATCCCATTATGAATAAATGTCCCCCTGCTCTATACACTACATCACATTGCTTTGGATAAAGGGCTTTCATGTAATTTCAGTGATTTTGTATCATTACATTTGGTAATAAAATATGTAATAACTGTAATATAACATGTTGTAGTGCCATCAAACTCACAACACACA
This sequence comes from Labrus bergylta, assembly GCF_963930695.1. Classification (NCBI taxonomy): domain Eukaryota; kingdom Metazoa; phylum Chordata; class Actinopteri; order Labriformes; family Labridae; genus Labrus; species Labrus bergylta. Next base: position 17,230,761 of record NC_089199.1, on the reverse strand, counting down.
TAAACCATCTCCTCCTGATTATACTACAACTCTTAGTTTGGTAAAATGTGCATAAATGTAATTTTACTGAATTTTTAGCATTACATTTGGTAATAAAATATGTAATAACTATACCATAACATGTTGTAGTGCCATCAAACTCACAGCACACATAAACCGGCCTGAGATCTGAGATGACCTGGGATCCAGAAGAGGTCACAGCCCCAACCCATCCTGAAGTTCAGGGATCACAAAACAACACATTGTGAGATTGAACACATAAGTCCTCATTTAACTGATAGTCAATTGATTTTTAATAAAACACATTTCTGTGTAAAAACCTGATCTTTTGCACTGTTTTCCTCACTTTTGTTTTCTGACTTCTTCTTGAATGAAGATACATCCAAGGTTCAGCTGCCCTACCAAACAACTCCTGGGCAGATCCCCCGCAAGTTAAAGATAGAGAGGTATGTATTGTTTGTGTTTAACACGTATTATAGAAGAGGGCATTTATTTTAGTGGTGTTTGAGCTTTCCATTTTAAACATGTAATGTGGTGTACATACAGGGCAGATTAAGTGGTGTAATGTTTATGTTACTATGAGACTCTATCATACATTAACTTAGCCTACTTATTTAGTATGGTTAGCTGATAAAGTGTTGTCTGTGAATTTGTTAATTTGTGAATGTTTAACTTAAAGTGCTTTTTATTGTTTGCATAGATGCCGAAGGGAGTACTTGAAGGTGGACTTGGAACAGCTTCTGGAAGAAAAAGGCACATGTACCAGTCACCTCATGAGCAGCAACGAGCCTGTGACTACACCAGACCATTCTGTGTCACCCATAGACTGTAAATATTGATGTCACCTTACCTCCCCCTAGAGGTCAGTCTGTGTTGCCCTTATGGTATTTGTTACGTTTTTAGACGTAGCTTTTGTGACACGGGCTTTTTCTTAATAGTCACAGTTCAGTAGGCAGTACGTACTATTCAGTAGGGAGTTTCAGTATACTGAACTTTCTTGGTCATTCAGTATGCATATTTTGGGTCCACCTCAGTATACTGAACATTTCAGTATGGATACTAACTTCCTTTCAGCCCCTGGGCTCAGGCAAGAAATGTGAGTATAAGTGTTTAAGTGCTTCTGCTGTCATTCTCTCCTCATTCAGTTTAATAGCAGTCCATCTGAGTTGAAATGTAAACGAAGTACTCGGTTGAATTGAGATGTCATGTGTGCAGTGTGAAAAAGTGTTTACGCGACCTGGAGGAGGAGGTCAAACTAGATTATGACCGAACAATGAATGGCATGATCTTTGACAAAGTTGTTCAGAGCCATCCAGAGGATTTTTCACACATCAAATTGCCACAGAAGGACCCCGAGTCTGTACCCCAAAGTGATAAGGCTGTTTGTCTTGAATCTATTACTTTGAGTTAATATTAAACAAATGAATTACCACCAAATACAATTGTTAACATTGTTTTGTATTTTTCTTTGCACAGGTTGCGTTCCAGTACCTTACTTTGACTATAAGAAAAAACAAGCTGCTTTTGTCTTCCATTCCCTGCTAACAAAGCCTGAGGTGATCTGTGTGTTATCTATAATATGGCTGGAGTGCGACAAAGTAGCAACCATGAAACTGTTCAATGTCACTTCAGTCAAACCTCTGCGACTCGACAAGTTTGAAGTCATACAGTTTCAAGTACATGGTGTACATGATTGTTTTCTGCAATGACAAAGATAGTATTAGTATGTAGAATAGCACAATTTACATCTAATCAATATGCCTTGTTGTTTTAGTTATGAATTATTGTTATGTAAAGGCAAGTAACCCAAAGAGCACTTGCAGAGACAACACACGTTTTTATAATATATATTTATTTACACTCATTCAGGTACCCTACAAACAACTTATTTACACAAATTGAATTAAGTGTCTAAATGCACTTGCATACAGTGCAGTGTATTAACTCTCACCTTATTACAGAAAATGAACACTGGAAGCTTAATTATTAAATCATTGTAGTAAGTACATTTGTTTTAAATTGTTTATTTATTTACAGCAACCTGACCAAGTGCTTTAAAAAACATTAAACTAAAATGAAATGTAAAACATACACCTACACAAATATATTCCAACATCAATAGAAAATAATATGGGAAAAAGCAAAGAATATCTCTGACAACGTATTGAAAGTAGGCCTAAAAGGCAAAATAATAAAAAGTTTTCTTTAGTCTAAGCTTGTTTGGCGTTGGCAAAGTAGAAAGTTGCTCTACCGCAGTCATTAACCAGCTAACGCTAACGTTACTTTAATGAACTTTTCATGCTTGTCGAGCTGGATAAACCATCTGAGCTGTTTACCATCGTGTTGAGGACTTTTTTTTATTGGCGTGTTGGTCTATTTATATTCATATTGGTGATTGTGGAGAGAGGCGGCCGCAAGCAAGTCCCGTTTTTGTTTGTTTTAGGCCTAATCTCAATTTTATGTAGGCTAACTTTTTGTTTTATTACGTTATTGCCAAAGACTTATCTTAGTTTCGAATTTATCTTGATTTAATTTGTTAAGAAAGACACATTTTTTATGTAGGCCTATTTACAATAAATAAACATAGATTTGATCCTCAATACAATACACATTTGAAGTTGTTAACGTCAGTATGACGATATTAAATGTCTATCTTAGTTGGAGCAGTGTTTATAGGCACTTGCACGGAACTCACAGGTTGCTTCATCCATGACGACCGGAAACAACAAGTTACTTTCGGAATATTTAGTTTTGTGTTGGTAATTATAAAATCATTCCCAAAAACAAGGCCAAAGAAGAACCCTCTGTTCCTGGTGGACTTGGTACTGGATCAGACTGGGCTCCATTACAGCCCTCCTTTGGAAGATTTTGAGCCATCCATCATTAACCTTTTTGATAAGGGTATTTTGGCCACAAAAAATGTACCACAGCTTGAAAAGGTTAACTAAAATCTGCAATCACACGAGATACAGATAGTTGAATTAAAGATGTGAATATGAGGATGTGAAACTTGTTAACTGGGAGCTCCTTATCGATTGATGATAACAATCACATACAGAATATGCTCAAAGTGGCGATGATGTTGAGGATTCAATTTGACCTCTCTTGTCCATGACAGTTTGTGATGAAAAATGTGTTTATTCGGGTATGATCTGTTGCTTGAGTTTACGGGAATCAGAAGTAACTGAGCTAAGAGAGAAGGTCTGCAGTGCCGTGGAACAGGCAACCATTCCACTCAAGGCTTACGCTGCTGAATGTGAGAAACACAACCTGGACATAGAAACTCATCTGAAGTAAGTCTGTTTATATTACTTTGGTCATTTCTCCTACAAGTGTATAGAGGTAGTCATTCTGGTTTATGTTCTACTCTGCTAGTTTTCCTCCTATTAGTAGAACATTTCGTCTTCTCTTCCAGATTGAATACAAATGCAGAAATTACATCCCAAATAGTGAAGAGAGAGGTGGAACAGCATCTAAAAGACCAGGAATTAGTCGAATACACCCTGCCAGCCTCGATTGTCATCGGCCCATTTGTAGTCCATGTCGAAGCTGTGCGTCAGGCTCTCGCAAACAAAAAAAAGTCTTTGGCCAATGCTATGTTGGAACAGCTTGCTCACAAGTTACGCAAGCAGGTTGATTACCATACGGGCTGTACAAAATCAACATTGATGGTCAAAGTGCAGCTAAAATTTTAAGATTTATTTTCTAACTTCATAGCTGCAACTCTGTATACAATGCACACAAACAATTGTATTGTTATTTGCACATGTATTCTCCAGGTTTTCAAGCTAAAGTAGCCACCAGGAGCGTTGCTGTGAGAAGCACAGCATCCTGAGTTCTTCCACTCTTCTCGTCTACGCCACTCAAGTGGAAAACTGCATCACCTGACAGCCCACCTACAAAATGACCTCTCTTGGAGTTTCCGTGACAACAGTTCCAACTTTGCAGATCCTGATGACACCACCTACCTCCCCAGTATTTCTGAACTTGTTGACACTTATTTGTAGATATTGAAAAAAGAACTAATGGGTTAATTTATTCCTTGTCATTTTTTAATTTGCCTGTCATGACTGAAATTTGTCTGCCATGTAATTGAAGTATGAACGTAACATATTAGCACTTTGTGACAACTACTTTGTTGTCTTTTATTTTCTTTCTCAACAGAGCACCAGTCAAGGCAGTGCAGGACATGTTGAAGTACTTGGTGTTTGAGGACTGGCTCCTGGAGCTCTTTAAAATCTGCCCCACCTGCTCCAGACTCTGTGAAGTTGACAAGTTTGTTAAAGGAACATTCCTCTCTGTAACCCAGAAAAGTCTACATGAGTGTCTCTTCCTCAAGACTCCACAGCCCTGATAACACCTGCTGAGAGTGAAAGGAGGGGAGAGGACACCAACTAGAGAACCCAGAACTATGAGGATGGGAGGAAGCCAAGTAAGTAACATACATGTGTGGGAATGGATTTGTACAGAAAGAGAGGGAATGGAGGAACGTATTCAAAGTTTATTAAATAAATGAAATAGCTTTATATAAAATACATGTCCAAACATAACAATACATTAACTTGGAAATAATTTAAATTGGAAGCCTAAAACCGGTGTAGTCTTCCTCTTCATCAGGGTACCCCTGGTGGATACGGACAACAACGCAGGAAGGTATCACTACCCGGTTGTGCTTTCCCAGGTATCCCCAGCACCAGGAAACAAAGGATGCCAGGTAGTGAGCACGCCTATAATGACAAACGTAAAAAAGTAATGTGATTATATATTCATCAAGATTTATTTGGGGTTAAGTGGTCTTATAGTCTTCTGTTCTCATTTTGTCTGTCTTATACAGCACATCATGATCCCTAGAAGATGAAAGATGGATCAACCTGCAGCGTGCCTGAAATCTATTTGGCTGTATGGATTGGCCTGGACATCTGTTTTTTTTCTTTGTTTGCTTTTTTTCTGATTTATTTGGCGTTGGTGGATGACTGCTCTCTACTGAGTATATTCTCTAGTCATTTTTGGATGTTCACTATTTTGTGTTTGTACTGTCCAGAACTTTTGTGAGTGGAAAACATTATTTTTGATTATTTACATTTATCTGTAGGCACCACATGAGTGCAGGCTTTTTATTTATAGCTCAGAGACACTTTACATTCTAATTGTTTGGCTGTGCATTGATCCTGACAATAGCAAAACTGAGTTAAACTAACACTAAACCATCTATGTATTTCCTAAAACTCCCAGCTTATTTTTAAGAAATGCATTCAATTTGACTAACATAACTGTTATTTTGACATTCCTAAATAAAAATGTTTTTTTCAGACTTGACACAGCTCTCTCCTTCATCTCCAGCGGTCCATGGTCTGCCTGATAAATGTTCAGAGCATTCTGCAGGGAGTAGGCGTTCAGGCAGACAGGCTCAAGGCCTGGATGAAGACTCATGCAGTGTGGCTCCTCTGGAGGCTCCAGACATTTATTCTGAACCTGTTGGAGTATGTGTTAGAAGGTGTTTCAGTTCTGATCCAGTATTAATCTTGTGTATTCATACTTTGAATGATCATTTTGTATAAGCATCTATTTGTCTTTACATACGGCGTTAAGCTGCTTGCAGCACACACTTTCCACAGGTGCACCTGTTCAAACATGGTTTAGTTAACAGTGACTATGATATCATAAATATTATGGGTTAAACTACAGTATATACATTAATCTCAATACTACTGAGTATATCCGGTTGCATAGCTTGTGTGTTGTAATTATGAAAATCAGCGGTTCACACATCAAGCATGAGGACCTGCAGGTATGTAAAAAACTGACAATGGACCCTTTTTTTATTAAATGGAAATGGAACACTAGTTGTCCCTTATTATTGATCACAAAAATGTTAAACTTGACCAAATAGTAATAAAAATCAAAGGCAATTATAGTGTGAGGATGGCTGCCTGGTTAATAAATAGACGCAAAGCAAAAAGTGGTTACGTATTATTTTATTGTGGTAAGCTAAACTTATTTCATTTGGCTAGCTATGCTATTGAGAAACAGGCTTCCATTACACATTATAGACTAAACCAAAACGATGGAGAAAGAAAATGACCATTGTGTGACAGACAGGTCTGATAGAGGAGCTGAGGCCTCAATTGTCATGTCATTTACATTTTTGACAGTTGAGAAGGGAACGTCTCAAATGTCAGAGGAGAGAGAAAAGCTACATTTTTCATTTATTTTTATAAACTTATACGTTTTTTTCGTTGCTGAAATTTGGCCTGGTGGTTAATAATACGTTCTTCTTTTGTATTCTTTTTGGTTTACAGGGACTTTAAAGAGGTTTGGAATCATATTTATGTTACAATCACCCATTATTGAATATACAGTATATTGATTTCTGTACAAATATTCTTCTTTACTTTTAAATAAAGGTTTGATGTGTCTTATTTGTTATTGAAATACCCATCCAGTGCTGAACTATTTTTAAACGATACAGACGCTGCTCTGTTATTGAAAATAATTTAGTGTTTTCGTGCCTCTACTCTGTTTCAGTACATGTTGTTCATGCTCTGATATTTCTTCAACATATCACTGAAATCTTTTGGTCTGCCGAATGTTTCAGTACAAACTCCTACAGCATATAATCATTTGTTCAAGCCTGGGTTTCTGGACAGTGTTTTTCTGAATTGGAGGGAGAGGGGACTGTGCTGTATTGGAGATCTCTATATGAACAACAAATTTGCCATATTTCTTCAGCTTCAAACTAAATTTAATCTCCCTTAATCACATTTCTACCGTTACCTTCAAGTCAGGCACTTTATACAGGAGTCAATCCCACAGTTTTTAAACAAACCAAAGAGCCAAATATTTTATGATATCCTTATTTCAAATCCAAACTCTAAACATCTGGTCTCCCGCTTTGTATCTCTTTTTATGACACCAGTGAGTGCAAGTCATCTCAAGGAGGCCTGGGCTGAAGAACTGGGTTTACCAGTGTCAGACGAACTGTGGGAGGAGGGCTTGTCTAGTATAAAGAGCTGTTCTATAAACTCTAGGTATAGGTTAATTCAATTCAAAGTTATCCATAGACTGCAGTATTCTAAAACTAGACTAAGTCAAATTTATGATTCAGTCTCCCCCTTGTGTGATAGGTGTGGTACTGCAGAAGGTTCACTATCACACTTGTTCTGGCATTGTAAGTAAGTTCTGGAGTGAAATATTTAATTGGTTTTCCAAACAATGTGAAACAAATATTCAGCCAGACTTCAACTTGGCAATTTTCGGCAGCTCTGACGTGACAAGGTCCTTTCCCTCTCACCAAAAACATGCTCTCACTGCAGGCATGGTTGCAGCTAAAAAATTGTTTCAAAAGGTGGCTCAATGAAATGCTTCTTATTGCTAAGATGGAGCAGATTCATTTTAGCAAGCAGAACTCTGATAGTTATTTCATTAAGGTGTGGAAACCCTTTCTGATGTTGTTGGATAAAACTTGAATGTATTTGTTATGGTCTGTGCTGCTATGTTATGTCTATATTATGTGCAAACTCTTCCTTATTTGGCATAATGACTGATGATTCTGATTGACTCCCACCCATATGTGTGTGTTTTTGTTTTTGTTTTGTGTTTTGTTTGTTTTCTACCCAGGACCGTTTTTAAAAGAACTTTCGAATTAGTTCTTGCTGTCTGCTTTGGACATATAGATGTGTGCTCCTTGCCTCTCTTTTTGCTTTCCTTTCCATCATCTTTTGTGTTACTGCTGGGTGTTCTTGTCTATCTTGTATGTCTGTATTGTAAAAAAAAAAAAAAAAAAAAGAAGAAGCTATAAATAAAGTATTAAAAAAAAAAAATCTGCAAAGAGTGTTGTTATCACCCCGGACACAAGCTATGCTGATTTTTGTTTAAAATGAATATTGAATACTTACATAAATATTGAAATTATTTATTTCCCTTGAAAAGTCACCATAAAACCAGATTGGTTGAAGTTCTTGGCTTTCATTTCATTTGGCTTTCAATAAACGTACTGCTGGACAGAGCCTGAAGTATGCCTTTTGGACAAAAATGTAGAATTACGACTTCCAGAATGAGGACCCTTCACAGACCATTAAATTACTTTTACAATTTAATGTGTGTGTGTTCCAGGTGCTCTGTATTGGGCCCACAGGCACAGGAAAGACCCTGACCGTGTCTGACAAGCTGCTGAAAAACATGCCTGCTGTATACGTCACACACTTTCTCATGTTCTCTGCCCGCACCTCAGCCAACCAGACTCAGGATTACATTGACAGTAAACTAGATAAAAGCTGGGCTTTTACTGCTAGACTTTGTCTAGCCCACTACATATCATCTACATTAAAATAATATACTTGTGACCAACCATTTCAATCCTTTATGTGCCTGTTTGTCAGGCGGAAAGGTGTGTTTGGACCTCCACTAGGGAAGTACTTTATCTTCTTCATCAATGACCTAAACATGCCAATGTTGGAGACCTATGGTGCTCAACCTCCTATTGAACTGCTGAGGCAGTGGATGGACCACAGAGGCTGGTATGACAGGAAACAGATAGGTTGGTATTTAGCGTCTTATTTATCTACCAGTATGTGTGGCTCTAGAGTGCATCTTTATGCCTAAAAAAATATTCCTCGTTACTATTAGAGATAGATCCGGATTTTGGTTTTCATTCCTGAATGTGAAACATCTCATTAACCCCCACAGGGACTTTCAAACACATAGTGGACATCAATTTTGCCTGTGCAATGGGACCCCCAGGGGAGGCAGGAACCCCATCACCCAGCGTTTTACACGCTACTTCAACTTCCTGTCCTTAACTGAAATGGAGGATGCCAGCAAGAAAATTATTTTTGGGCAGTTGGATGGGTCAGTTATGGGTACTAGTCTGTTTGGATTTACATGCAGGCCAGGTGTTGCAGGGTAGAAAGTACTGTCATTAAAAAGAAACCAACAACAGCTTTTAACTGAATCTTTGCTCTTTTACAGATGGAAATATGAGTAAAAAGGAGCCAGGAAGTAAGTCAGGGACACAAAGGGAGATAACAAACAGACAGAAATTTATGTATGAGAAAATGCAGTTTGATAATAAGAATGAGTTGGTATAGCAAGTAAGTAAGTAAGTTTATTTTTATAGCACCTTTCAAGAACAAACGTCACAAAGTGCTTCACAATAAAGAATTGAACAGAGAAAATACAAACAGACAGTCACATAAAATCTAACACAAACAGTTCAAACTAAGGCAAGTCTGAACAGATGGGTCTTTAGCTGCTTTGTATAGCACACATGGTATAAAACATAAAAAACACATTAAAATAATTGTAAATAAAAGTATTTTTTATTGCTGGAGCATACGTTCTGTTCTCTGATGTAACTGTTTCAATCTTCCTCATGTTAGTAGATTTTTTAGTTCTCTCCTATTAGCAGCTGCTTTCACCAGGACCCGTGCCAGCAATCCAGCCGCTGAATGATTGCCTGGTAGATGCTACTATCAGAGTCTACGCTACCATTACATCTCAGCTCCTCCCCACACCGGCCAAATCCCATTACACCTTCAACCTCAGAGACCTGTCCAAAGTCTTCCAAGGCATCCTGATGGCTGAGGCTGGAATGATGGAGGTTGTCTTATCCCACAGACTCAAATTCATATAACACAATCAGATGACTTTTATGATATAGATTATTTAAATTTACTTTCAGGTTTAGCCTCTTGATCAATAGGTACAAACAATCTGAGCCAACAGCAACTACTAAAAGCGTTGATATTGTATGGCTTATGTCACCTAGAGGATAGGATACACGACTAAAAGGAAATGTTGGAAGAATTGAAAGGGTTCATCTTTATATTTCAATTGTAAAAGTAACATTATTTGGGTGGTTTTAGGACAAACTGCAGCTACTGTGGCTGTGGTACCATGAAAGCTGCCGGGTATTCCAGGACCGCCTGGTGTGTACTGAAGACAGGGACTGGTTTAACCTGCTCCTAAAAGACTGCATTCAGAAGTTTGACTGCAGCTTTGACGAGGTTGTGCCATTCCAACCTGTTTTATATGGAGATTTCATGATTCCTGGAGCTGACAACAAAGTCTACACACTCATAGAAGACAAGGAAAAGTTGACCGGTTACCGGTTACGGTTTGATATGGTCTTATTTTAAGATTTATTTTTCTTTTTGCCAAACAGCTGACCAGCTTGATCAAGGGTAGTTCCATTGTTCTTTCTACCCATCGTCAATGTTTTTGTTCCACTCAATGTTTTTGTCCCACACCAACTGTATTTCACAACAAAATGGTTGCTTTTTAAATTTCTTTTTAAATGATTTATGTATTAGTTGGCGAAAGTGATGGAGGAATACATGGAGGACTACAACCAGATCAGTACCACCAAGATGAAGCTGGTGCTCTTCATGGATGCTATTGAGCATGTGTGTCGTATCAGCCGCATCCTGCGCCAGCCCCTGGGCAACGCCCTGCTGCTTGGAGTGGGCGGCAGTGGACGCTAGTCCCTTACTAAGATGGCCTCATATATGTGAGATTCACATTCTCTTTGCAACACCTACACCAAAATACAATTATCATTCAAAAAAAGTTCTGTGTCTCCAGATTACTGCTGCTGTAAGGATCCCATTGCTGTTTTTTTTTATATTTTCTTTTCTAAGGTTAGGTTACAGATGAGCTTTTTTTTCCAAAGCATGTTCGGCTTTTAAGATCGATGTACCTTCAATCTATGCATACTATGAAATCTGGAAAAACATAGAATTAGATCAATCATCACAGGGTTGCCTCTGTTTTTGTTCAGAGTGTTATTTCATGACAGTGTAGTTAAAGTTCATATACAAGCTAAGACAAGACTCAAAAAGTGTTGAAAAATATTTTTTATAAATTATTTTTGATCAGCTGAAAACAATGAATTTATGGATATATTTAAATATTCTTCATGCATAAGTATGGGACTTAAACATCTTGTAGCCAACTTATGGAGCCTTGTTTTCTACAATCAGGTCAGAGTATGAGTGTTTCCAGATTGAGTTGGCCAAAAACTACGGTCAGACAGGTAGTTTTTGGCTGGTCCAGGACCAGCAGATCACCTTCCTCTTTGTTGACACACAGGTAAACACAATCTGTGTCTTATCACCTTCTACATTATACTCTATATAACCACACAGTCCTTTAGGGTTAGGGTAAGGGTTATAGACTGTACTGTGATTTTACAGTATGAACTACGCAAACAGCAATCCTACACGGTGATTATACTGACTGCAATTATTTGGGGTCAGTTTGTTTGAGAGTATGAACTTAAATTAAAGTTGATCATCTGTTCTACGCAGTAATGTTTGTCTGTTCTCACCAGGACAGAAAGCTTATCATTGCGTTTATGTTATTCTCCCAGATTAAGAGTGAGTCATTCCTGGAGGATATCAACAACATTTTGAACTCTGGAGATGTTCCCAACCTGTACGCGTCAGATGAGCAGGAACGCATCCTAGCAGCCATGAAGCCAGTGGTGCAAGATCTGGGCCAAGAGCCGACTAAATCCAAACCTCATGGCTGCTTACATCAGCGAGAGTCCGCATCAACATCCACACTGTGCTTTGCATGAGGTTAGCAATTGTTCAAAACATACACGATCAAACGTTAACCAAGATAATTCCTTTGAGCTTGTCCATCACCCTCCTCCATATTCTCCTTCCCCCTCTCCCCTTCACCTTCACTTTTTCCTCCACTGTCCTATTGGTGAGGTGTTTCGTGGCCAGCTCAGGCAGTTTCCCTCCCTGGTGACATGTTGTACCATAGACTGGTTCAGTGCCTGGCCAGAGGAGGATGTTCAGGCTGTTGCCACATCATTTCTTAATGAGTTCCCTGAGCTTGAATTAAGCCCGACAGCTACAAGAGGACTGGTGAGGGTGATGTTTGTGTGTTTATTTGTGTGTGGATGTTAGAAAGCTTTACTGGCAGGAAGTTCTTAGCAGGGAGGTACTTTACATTGAAATATTTACATCCTTTGAATAATATTGTATAGAAACCAACTTAATCATTCCATTAAACAAAACAACAAGGTGAATGTGATATGACAGAGAATAGTCTGCACTGTTAGTTTGAGCCAGATTTATAGTTTGTGTTGACTCTGGAGTAATTCAGGCCAAGTAACAGAAACAAGAGTTTGCAAACAGTTGAAGCAGTAAGCGCACGGTGATGGAAAACATTCTCGAGCAACTTTCAAACCGCTGAAAACAAAATATTATCTCGTTAAATAAATACGAACTATTGGCTGCTTACAAAAGGAAAAATAACTCCCAAAATAAAAATGATCATAAAGCGTTGTCTTCTCCTGATGGATTCCCATCTTCCAGACACTGATGTGTGTTAAGATCCACCAGACAGTAGCCATGAAGTGTGAACAGTACCTGGCTGAGTTTCGCGACACAACTACGTCACTCCCAAGAGTTACCTGGAACTGCTCAAAATATTCTCAGATCTCATTGGATGTAAGAAGCAAGAGTTGTGTGGTGCTCGTCTGCGCATGAAGACTGGCCTGGACAAGGCAAGGCATCTTAATAATGATTATACAAAATAAACATAAAATAAGAAGTTTGATGTATCATGTGTCGTGCCTGAGTTGTAAGCATTCTTATCTGACTACCTGCTGTCTTGTAGCTTCTTAGCACAGCTGAGGACGTGAGTAATATGCAGGAGGAACTGGAGGCGATGAGACCTCTTTTGGAGGAGGCTGCCAAGGACACAGAAGTCACTATGGAGACCATCAAAGTAAGAAATAAAAAGAAACATTTCATAGCCAAAAGCTTTTCAGTTTAAATTACTTTTGGTTTTGAAAAAATCTTGAATGAACTGAAACTCTTTGTTTTCATGACCACGAAATTTAAAATCATTGATGGTGGAACAAAAGAGCGGGCAGCACTGGACACTCTAAAGCGTTTGTCCCATGTATGTTCATTCATTTATAATCTGTGGTCCTTGATTGTCATTTCTTCTGTACACTGCCAGGTAGACACAGTGGTTGCAGAGGAAACCTGTAAGTCAGTACAAGCCGAGGGAAGCCGAAGCTTCAGAGAAAGCTCGTTTTGCAGGAGCCATCGCTGCAGATATACCAGAGAGACTTGGATGAGGCTCTGCCAGCCCTGGATGCCGCTCTCATGAGCCTCAAGTCCCTCAACAAGGGTGATGTCACCGAGGTCAGAGAGTTTGATGATGATTGGTTTTACATTCTTGAAATGGGATACTGTTTGCATGTAAAAGATATGCATTCATTGTTTTTTTTTCTTTTAGTTATGAGCGATGCAGCGACCTCCACATGGGATGAGGCTGGTAATCGAGGCGATGTGCATTATGAAAGGCGTCAAACCCATAAGAGTTCCTGGAGAGAAGCCTGGTACTAAGATTGATGACTACTGGGAACCTGGCAAGGTTCTGCTACAACAGCGGTCACCAACCTTTTTTGCGCCATGGACCGGTTTAATGTTAGACAATATTTTCACGAACCGGCCTTTAAGGTGTGGCGGATAAATACACAAAATAAAATGATACGACCGGCATAAAAACTGTGGTATTTTCTAAATATAATAATAAACATGAATCCACTGTGTACTCTTATGCAACTTTATTAGCAGCGCCCTCGTAACATCGCGCCAACAACATAACATGAGTAACATCCTCTCTGCCCCCTTACACTCTCTGGTCGCTATGGTAATGTTTAAACATACCTTCAAAATAAGACACAACACAAAAACAAATTTAAAGTGCATGAAAAATACAATTCACCATATCGCTAAATCAGTTGGAGCCCTGAGCTTGTTTCTCTGCAACGAGACGGTCCCATCTAGGAGTAATGGGAGACAATGACACCCGAAGTGTGTTGCTTATGTCCAGTCTACTCCGTAATTTTGTTTTGGTTGCTGTCACTGCAGAAAATCCCGCTTCACACAAATAGGATGTCGGAAATGGCAACAGGGTTTTCAGTGCCGTTGTGGCGATCTCAGGGTATTCTGCTGTGACTTTAATCCAGAACACCGGCAGAGTTGTTGTTTCGAACATACTTTTAAGGCCGCCGTCATTTGCGATCTCCACCAGTTGATCTTCTTGCATAGACATGCTGGATTACCCTGGTTTGTTGACAAATGGGTCGCGGATCCATTCCTTGGCTGTTTGTGGGTCTTTCGTGGTTGGGAAGTAGCGCTCAAACTCGTTTAAAAGCAAAGACAGGTGATCGTGCACCAGCTGGGTGAATGAAGGCTCGGGCTCAGTCTCTTCCAAAATCCCTGCGAATGTTTGAAACATGTCAAATATACTGCTCACGCGCCGTCCCCACAAATCCAGTTTGGCTTTAAATGCAGCTACTTTATCTGCCAACTTGAAGACAGTTGTCATTTTCCCCTGAAGTGACCGATTGAGTTCATTGAGCAGGTTGAATATGTTGCACAAGTAAGCGAGTTTTGCAACCCATTCCTCGTCAGTGAAATGTGCTGCCAGCGGTGACTTTTTTTTCTGAGAGAAATCTCTGCAGCGACTCTCGTAATTCAAACACTCTGGCCAGCGATCTCCCTTGGGATAACCATCTTATTTCTGTGTGTAAGAGAAGGTGTCTGTACTCCGCATCCATCTCCTCACAAAGCTGCTCGAACAGGCGCGAGTTAAGGGCGTGTGCATTCAATACGCTGTTAAGTTCCGGTGGTATTTTTCGGCTAGCCAGCATTTCCCTGTGAATGACACAATGCGTAGACTCACATTCAGGTGCAACCTCCTTAATCCCAGTAGTTAAACCAGACAGCCGTCCGGTCATGGCAGCAGCTCCGTCTGTGCATATGCCGACACAAAAGGACCATTTCAGTTTTCCTGATATATAATCATCATTGTATAGTTCTGCGGCTGTGGTTTTGGTTGGCAACGATAGTGCACATAACATATCCTCATGCACATCCTCCTGATAAAGATATCGCACATAAACAAGTAGTATTGCCTTGTTGTCAATATCTGTAGACTCGTCAACCTGGAGTGCGTACCACGGTGATGTATTAATCCTCTCCAACAATTGTGTCTCAATGTCCTCTGCTATTTCCTCAATGCGCCGAGTGACGGTGCTAGCTGAAAGAGGCACCTGTGCTATCTTTTTAACCGCAGCCTCTCCTAGAAGTTCACGGCAAATGTCTTTAGTGGCGGGCAGGATCAATTCTTCACCAATGGTGAATGGCTTCTTAACCTTAGCAATACGATTAGCCACCAAGTATGATGCTCTCAGTGCACTTGCATTTGTTGATGTGGTGGCCCTCAGTAATTGCTTCTGTCCTTCTTGTTCATGCTTTTTTCTTTCAAAATACTCCGAAGGCTTGTCTTTTAATGCAGGGTGCTTGGTCTCCAAGTGGCGAAGCAGTTTTGAAGGCTTCATTGCCTCATTAGAGAGCCGTTCGCGGCATATTATGTAGAGCGGGCTTGGTGCGCGGGAATCACCTGTCGCGATAAATCCATATTTTAAGTAGGACTCCTGGTATTGTCTGTTAAATGCAGCTTTCTTTTTCTTGGAAGTCGTAGACTCTTCTTCCGTCTCCTCACTGGGCCTTTTCCCCTTCGCAAAAAAACTTTCCAAAGACGTTTGTTTTTTACTCATTTTGCTAGCTTGTGGGTTTAATTTGAGCGGCAACTTATCGCGTAACCGAGACAAGCGACAAGAGTGCGTTTTAGACAGATGTAACAGAGGGAATCCGGTCATTTTTCAAAATAAAACATCGTTCATCGTTTAATAAATAAAACGGAAATGATGTAAGTTATTTATTCTTTCTCTGCAGACCGGTACCAAATGACCCACGGACCGGTACCGGTCCGCGGCCCGAGGGTTGGGGACCGCTGTGCTACAAGACCCTGGCAAGTTCCTGGAGAGCCTCTTCAAGTATGATAAGGTAAAGCACACATCAGGTTGATTTATTATTGACATGTTTTACTATTAATGGGGAATCTTTCATGTTTTCTTTTCAGGAAAAAGAGTTATGTCTCTTTTAATTTGGTTTTATGCTCTTGAATTCGATTACATCCGGTGTTTGTTGCATCATTTCCTGCTTGAGTTGTATTAAGAGCAGGTTTTTTTTCCAATTATCAATTCTGCAGGAGAATATCCCGTATAGTGTGATAAACTTAGTCCAGCCATACATAGATAATGAGGAATTCCAGCCAGCCTCCATTGCCAAGGTTTCCAAAGCCTGTACCTCCATTTGCCAGTGCCATGCATGTTTATCATTTTGTGGCTAGGGCTGTGGAACTTAAAAGGGTAAATACAAATATCTACATTGTTCAATATCTTGTTTAAGACACCTTTTTCCTAAATGTGTTCAAATAAGAGAGTCATTTTGTCACTAAATTGTAAATATTTTCACAGCAAGCTCTCAAAGAGGCTCAGGAAGACTTAGCGGCTACCCAGCTCATCCTGGATGATGCCAATGAAAAGCTGGCAGTTTTGGAGGGAGGCATTGCCACTCTGCAGGCCAAGTACCAAGCCTGTTTGGCAAAGAAGGACGAGCTGGACAATAAGTTTCGGTTGTGTGGAGCCCGCCTCGTCCGAGCAGACAAGGTCAGGGCTATGGATGAGACAAGATAAGATAAACCTCTCTTAATTTAAAGGAAGAAATGTAAGCATTTTTGTGGCACAAGAAACAGAGTGATGGTGAACAGGGTACACATAGGTAGAAAATAAATGAAAAATAACATTTCAGGGAAAACCAATAATGAAGTGCCATAAGATACATTAAATGTAGGAATAAATGTAGACTATTTTCTGTGGATAATCAGTGCAATCAAGAGCACAGTGCAAATGTGTTTTAGGAAATATATAAATATATAACTGAATATGTTTTTTCATTTTTTTCATGTTTATTTTTTCTCCAGCTTATAGGTGGTCTTGCAGATAAGAAGGTGCGTTGGAAAGAAACAGTACAACATCTGGATTACATGGTTAATAATGTGGCAGGTGACGTGCTGCTGTCTGCAGGATATATAGCATACCTGGGACCCTTCACTGTAAGTTGGTTGTACCTCAGTGATTAGAAAGTTGCATTTACTTTATAGATGCATGTATCGTATCATATATGACTGAATATGATTCATTTAATTTAGTGATTGTTGACTAATCAAAAGTAAGTTTTGATAAGTTCCTTTCTGCCTGTTGACATAACTCAAACTAAAACTTGATTAAACCAGAAATCTGAACCTTACTGTTTGATACTGTTGGAGACAAAAGTAGTGTAGATTTTAGTTGGAAAGGCCTTCTGTGTGACTGTCTCTGTGTGGCCCTTGACTTGCAGTACATATATTTGTGCTCAACAGTTCAGCATTATTGCATGATTTCATAAAGGTTCATTTGTGTGTGTTTAGGGAGAGTACAGGGCAGCCATGGCAGAGGAGTGGCTGATTTGTTTCAAAGAGCTAAGTGTCCCGCACACTGAAGAACCAAACCTAATCAGCACTCTTGGAGGTCCAGTCAAGATCCATTCCTGTCAGGTTAGAAACAAGCTTTCATGATCTGACTTTCAGGGTCTACACTTCTCAAGACCGATCTTGACTGTTACATGAGAATAAGAATAGTCAGACCATCAGGCAGACTGGTATGTGCTTTTAGACCCTAATTAACTAGGCTATTTTATTTTATTGTTATCACACTTTTGAGGATAGCAATGATTTTCAAAAGGTACAGGGATGAGGGAGAGCTTTAAGAAGGAACAAAAAAATAAAATAAAAAATAATAATAAAATAAATATAATAACAATAATAAAAATTGGGTTTACAAGTTTTGTATACACAGGTGTATGTCAATGTGTATTATATATATGTAAATTGTACATATAGTAGCCTATATCAAATTGTATATATATATATAGCTATAGAATGTATTAAATGTATAATTGTAAACATACTGTACCAAATCGTATAGATATATGGATTGTATAAATATATGAATTATAAAAATTTGTATATATGTATGGAAAATCATTGGATTGTAAATATCAAATATAGTATCATAAATATAGTATAGCAAATTCTATATAGATAGATTGTATATATAGAGCGATTATAAGGAACACAGGAAGTTAATTTAATTTAATAAATATTAATTATTGAGCTGTGGAAAAGGGGTAGGATTAAATAAGTTTTATACTTCTTCCTACTCCTTTTCAGGCATATCAGTTGAATATATGTAATTTGCTTTTTCTTTTTTTGTGAAATAATTTGAACATTGTTTTTTTGTTTATTGTATTTTTGTGCTTTTCATTTTGTTTTGTATTTTTGATATGTTTGATTTTATTTGATATGTCTGAAATAAATGTAATCAATCAATCAATCAATCAATCAATCAATCAATCAATCTTTTGAACACTGTCATTTCTATGTGCATATATATCAGGATTGCCAAAAGACAACCGTTCAGTGGAGAATGGTGTGATTATGCAGTACTCTCTGCGCTGGGCACTCTTCATTGATCCTCAGGGACAAGCAAACACATTGATCAAAACCATGGCAAGAACACTTTTCTGTTGATCAGACCGAGACTGCAGAGGGTGCCAGTGAGACAAAAAAACTCATCAAAGACACCACATCAAGATTTTAATTCATCCCTTCCCACCACATGTGAACCTTATTCACCACTATCAACAAATGAAAAAGCAGACTATGCAGATGCTAAATATGATAAACAAGGTTCAGTACAAACACGGGTGCCTGCTTTGGTTGTGTATTGTTGTTTTTTTGTCTCTTACTCACATCATCCACAACTACTATGGAAAGCCTCTTTATATCTGAAGTTTTATTTTATGCACTGTTCATTCATTCTTGCTTCCTTTCATGATGCAGGAGCGAGACAATGGATTGGAGGCTATTAAGCTTAGTGACCAGAACTTCCTACGCAGTCTGGAGAACGCCATTTGCTTTGGGAAACCCTGCCTCCTGGAGAATGTAGGAGAGGAGTTGGATCCAGCCCTAGAACCTGTCTTGTTGCAACAGGTAAATACACACACATATGTTCCAAATAATCATTACCCGTATTGTATGTTAGCGTTATGCAAATATCTACCATATACTGATCTGTTATGCCCATTTTGGGCCTGTAGACATTTAAGCAGCTGGGCAGTACAGTGCTGAAGCTGGGCGACTCCGACATCTATGACCATGAAGACTTCAAGATGTACATTACCACCAAGCTACCTAACCCACACTACTCTCCAGAAGTTTCCACCAACGTCACCCTTATAAACTTCACTCTTTCACCCAGGTATGCATTTTCAGACAAAAGCTAAATGTATTTCTTCATAATATTGATCTTATTTTGGTAGGTACTTCTGTCTGTGTCACATGTATGTATTTGTAATGATGCTATTTAAACAAGCTACCTAAATTTGTGCTTATGTATTAATGCTTGATAAAAGATTTGGTAGATCAAGAACAATGGTTGTGACTGTTTTCGGGACAGAAACCCCTCGTTTTTTCAGATCCAAGTTTTTTTGTATATTTACAGTGGTCTAGAGGACCAGCTGCTGGGTCAGGTTGTGGCTGAGGAAAATCCAGACCTTGAGGAGGCTAAGAACTAGTTGATCGTCAGCAATGCTCAGATGAAACAGGAGCTAAAAGAAATTGAGGATAAGATTCTGTTCTGTCTGAGCTCCACAGAAGGAAACCCTGTGGACAATGAAGCGCTCATCCAAGTCTTGGAGGCTTCCGAGATTAAAGCAGGAGAGATCAAGGTCAGTTCGTTGTTCAAACCTTTTTTTTTATTTTCAGTGCTATCCCAAAACAACCTCATGTGTGATACCTTTGCCATCAAATAAATAATCCACTTTTGTTGTATTTTCTTTTTACACGATTATTTGGGCAGGCTAAAGTGATAGCAGCAGAGCAGACAGAGAAGGACATTGATGCCACACGTTTGGAGTATGTGCCAGTGGCTGTGCGCACACAGATCCTCTTCTTCTGTGTATCTGACCTGTCCAATGTGGACCCCATGTACCAGTACTCTCTCTTTACTTGGAGAAGTTATGAATCATTCTGAAACAAGAATTTGCATGTAAAAAAAAACCAGAAGTGGTCTTACCAGCTTAAACTTGATTTCCTGTAAGAACCCATGCAACACATTAGTCAGTTTATTGTAAGGAAATTTGATAAGTGTGGTTCGTCTCCCCCCACTCAGCCTGCGCCAGGCTGAGTGGCGCTACCCGCTATCAGGAGGGATGCCGATGCAAGAGCTGACTAACCCTGCAGTGAGTTGGCTGTCAGATCAAGCCTGGCTTCAGAGTTTCAAGAGAATTTTTGATAGCAACCACCCTCACAGGTGCTCGCTTGTTACCCTCATTTGTTCTGTGCAGAAGCTGTTATACTGTCTCTAATACGGTGTGCATGTAACTTTGTTTTTGACAAAGGGAGCCCCTGCCAGGCGAGTGGGACACAGAGCTGGACTCATTCCAGAGGCTGTTGGTCCTCCGCTGTCTGAGGGCTGACTGTCTCGTTCAAGGCCTGCAGGACTATGTTTTAGCTCAGCTGGGACAACGCTTCATAGAACCTCAGGTAGAACACCTGTCCTTACTCTTCCTGCCTTCCTTACTTTTATGTAAAAAACAGTTCCAATGTTTGCTGAAACACACATCTATTTTCATACATTTTACATTGAACACCTAGAAGTGTCGCAAAGTTCAATTTTGGAAGAGTTTGCTGTGGTGTAAACTTTGTTTAATAAGTAAAGAATTTACTTTGCAAACCTGGCTGGTCTAAAAATGATTGCTGGCTTTATGGCTTGTAACTTTATATTTTTCCTGTCTCTCTCCAACAGACTTCAGACCTGGCTGTGGTCTTCAAGGATTCCTCCCTCTCCACTCCCCTCATCTTTGTGTTGTCCCCTGGCACTGATCCTGCAGATGATCTTTACAAGTTTGCCGACGTCATGCAGTTCTCAAAGAAAATGAATGCCATCTCTCTGGGTCAGGGCCAGGTCAGTGCCAGGGGGGATGCCTTGGATTTCTTTCTTTCTTTCTTTGACACTCTTCACTGTCTGACCCTGGAGGAAATCACTTTCTCACAGAACCAGGCCATTCTCCTTTTTCTTGTTAAGAATGGCCACCCTGGTGCTAATTGTTTCCCCTATTTGTGACCACAGCCATGGACACTGTAATGTTCTTCTTTTACACATGGTAGATTTCATCACCCCACTACAACTTGTGCAGTTTTTGTGATAATTGCTGACTCACCTGCCAAACCTGAAGCACAGGAACCAGCCAAACATTTTCACAGCAATACGCTGTCCCTATGACTGTTTAATGCATGTCAGTGTGTTTGTTTCATATCTTCCAATTATTTGAGCC
The DNA here is from genome assembly GCF_963930695.1 of Labrus bergylta. Taxonomy (NCBI): domain Eukaryota; kingdom Metazoa; phylum Chordata; class Actinopteri; order Labriformes; family Labridae; genus Labrus; species Labrus bergylta. Next base: position 17,209,444 of record NC_089199.1, on the reverse strand, counting down.
CAAATTGCTGTTTCACGCTTGGCACTTGCAATATCCTGTCCAAAATTTATGTCTGCATCAAACTAAGCACTCCAACTTCCTGAAAGTTTCTTAGAAGATCAAACTGGTTATTGTTAGATGAGCTGAATCTATGCTGCCTGCTCCTTAAATAAGGATCACACTTTAAGGAACTTGGATTTTTTTACATATCAAATTAGAGGCTTACGCCTTACTTAGTAGTTTTTAGCACAGCTCTTCTTGTTGTCTTCACGTCTATACCTTCTTTCTTCTTCTGCTGCTTGTGTGACTTAGGGCCCCCGGGCTGAGACCATGATGCACGCTGCAATGAAACGAGGTCATTGGGTCTTCTTCCAGAACTGTCACCTGGCTCCCAGCTGAATGCCCTCCCTGGAGAGACTCATTGAGAACATCGACCCAACAAAGGTCAGAACATCTGCGTATGTATAATGCACACCCAGGTAATACTGTGTGTTAGACAAACCTTTACTGACTTTACTGATGGGCACCACATTTATCTTAAACTATCAAACAGGTGCACAAGGATTTCCGTCTGTGGCTCACAAGTCTCCCAAGCAACAAGTTCCCCGTCTCCATTCTCCAAAATGGATCAAAGGTGACCATCGAGCCTCCAAGGGGAATCAAGGCCAATCTGCAGAAAACCTACCTGAGACTCACCAATGACTTTATCACCTCTTCAACCAAAGTCCTCACTCACAGTCCTGCTTTTTAAATTGACTTTTTATTACACGCCCTGCTATGAAAACTATGTCCAATTATGTCTTCTGTATTCCTCTCTGTTCTTCTCAGGTGACACACTTGAAGTCTTTGCTCCTTTCTCTGTGTCTCTTCCATGGAATTTCTCTTGAGAGAAGGAAGTTTGGTCCATTAGGCTTTAACATTCCCTACGAGTTCACAGACAGAGACCTGAATATCTGCATCAGCCAACTCAAAATGTTCCTGGATGAGTACCAGGACACACCATTCAAGGTGGGGGAGAGTTTATATTTCATTACAACCAATCAATAACAAATCTAAAGCCGCACGATTTAAACAGTGTTTTTATTTTGTCCCTCTTTCTGTTTTATCGTCATCACTTTAATCCTGTCCCAGTAATTCTTCATTTTCACTACATATCCATTGCTGTTCTGGCAGTAGGCATCATGAACATACCAATGAAAATAACCTTCTGGCTCACCCTCCTGCTACTTCATATTAACTGGCTAAGCAACTCCCACCAAATGTGGAACCTAAATTGCACTCCAGCCACTGTCACAAAAAAACTGTCTTATCCACTCTGCTAGTTATGTCACACTTAGAGGACAGAAACACTGACGTCTGATCAATACACCACACTTTTAAAAAAAAGCGGAAAAAAGTAGCAACCGGTGTGTTCTGTACACCATTTGTGCTCTCAGCCCCACGTGGCGAGGAGAGTGAGTGAGAGAAAGAGAGAGAGAGCTGCCACTAACAGACACATGGAAGCTTGATGATGCAGTTTTTGCATCATCATGATTGGCTAATGTTGTGCAAGCTAACCCTGATTGTTTTCTGTTGTTCCAATCAGTTCATTTAAAATGCAATAATACAAAGGGGCAGGAGCTCACAGACTCAGATCAGATCAGCATTCATTTAAAGGAAACTTTTAATTTAATATTGTTGATAATGTGCAAAAATCAAAATTTGTTATTGGAATAATGTTTCCCACTGTAGCTTTAATTGCTGATGTACTTTTTTTCTTCTGATCACTGTGGAGAACTGATGTGTGAGCTTCCAGAAACACAGTCCTTTGTAAGTTTCAGAAGTTTTTGTTTTAACCAGAGAATGTGTGTCACTGCTTGTTTATATGTCTGTCTTCTCCTGTCCAGGTACTACGATACACTGCTGGAGAGATCAACTTTGGCGGCCGTGTGACAGATGACTGGGACAGACGATGTTTGCTCAGTGTGTTGGAGGTTTTCTACCGGGATTCTACTTTAGAATCAAAATTTGCCCCTCTTTTCAATCTAAGAAAAGGTTGTTTGCTGCACTGTCTATTGCTTCAAGTCCCGTGGGTTAACTCTGAACTTGGAAAATCCGCTTTTAGCTATTTTGCTCCAAAAATGTGGAATAATTTATATCCCACTCTCTTGTTTCTCTTGGACAAATTAAGACAATTATCTCAATCCACTTTACCACAGTGTGTGATTTCTATCTCGAGGGAAAACCTCAATAATTTTTGAGGCTTCAATCAACGTTTGAAATGAAATGTCTGTGCTGGACTACAGTGATGTTTTATACATGCACTCCTCCTCACTAAGCTAACACACTATTGATACTGTGTAATATGGAGCTCTGAGGTTCATCACTCATTTTAAATCCCTCTCTCATCACTGTTTATTGTATGCAAATGTTGGATGGACTTCACTTGGACAACAGGCTGTAAAATATGCACAACTTGATCAAACTAATAAACCAAAGTGACGCCCATGTCCAGTTATCTAGATGAAAACTAGAAAAACATCAAATGAAAACATGAATAACATAAATCATGAAAACGTCAGTACTAAGGTGGTGCTTGTATCTTTTTTTTCTTTCAGATATAACAAGTTGCTGGAGGTCATCTCGCAGAGTCTGGGTGATATTGTGAAGGCTCTGAATGGTTTAGTGGTGATGTCATCAGAACTGGAGCTTATGGCCAACAGTCTGTTTAACAACCTGGTGCCTGATATGTGGAAAGCTAAGGCAAGACGCACAGCACTTTTACGATGCTCTTGGTGATACCAGTGGGCTTATGATCACTGTTTAACAAACACACTTCAGAGTTTGAAATCTTTTTTTATTTTTTTTATTCAAAAAGAAATAAAAACACAAAATGTCAGAGTACAGACAGCTGCTGCTTGTCTGGAACTGAACCTTAAATATGATCTCCATCTTTGTTTGTTTGCATCATGTTGGAGATATTACTCAGATATTCTACCTTAAGAAGCTTTATAATAAACATTTTGATAAAAGTTCTTTAATTCTGTTACCAATGCGGGATCTTCTTTCTAACAATAAATACCTCTGGTGGTGTGCCTCTCTCACCCCAGGCCTACCCGTCTCTGAAGCCTCTGGCCTCCTGGGTGTCAGATCTGCTCCAGAGGATCAATTTCCTGCACAGATGGGTCTATAATGGCATTCCACCTGTCTTCTGGATTAGTGGCTTCTTTTTCCTCCAGGCTTTTCTCACCGGAACCCTCCAGAATTATGCCCGTCGCTCGGGCTTCTCCATCGACACTATTGGATTTGACTTTGAGGTGAGACGTAAGCTGTTTATCAGAAAATCTGTCATTTCTACTGTTTCTGTCTCACTGACAACAAAACTGCTCACTTTTTGTCAGGTGTATTAACTCTGCACACACATATTTACCACTCTGACTGAGTATATCAAATACTGTAAAGGAAACTGCCAGGTTTTGTGTATTTAAAAATGTATTTTTTATGATTTATGCTGACTTTTCTTGTTGTCCCTTTTCTTTCTGTTTCTTTTTTACCTCAGGTTGTAGTGAAGCCAGTGTCAGAGATAACGGAGAAACCAAGCACAGGCTGCTATATCCACGGTCTATTCCTGGAGGGTGCTCGCTGGGATAAGCAGGAATGTCAACTCACCGATTCCCGGCGCAAGGAGCTCTACACAGAAATGTCGGTCATCCGGCTCATCCCGGAACCTAACCGCAAACCTCCACCCACTGGGGTCTACGTGTGCCCCATCTATAAGACCCTCACACGTGCTGGTTAGTCTGCGCAAAGTCCGATTTAAAAATGTATTCAATGTATTTTCCTTTTGGCAGGGAAATAGGCAACTAAAACTTTTGCTGCATCATTAACACTTTCTTTAGCATGACTTAGTCTCAGGCTTCTCGCTCTTGTGTTTGTGTTTGTGTGTATCTCCTCTTGGTGGTTTTATTACTCACCAAAAATAGACTCCAGTTAGGGTCCTGTTTCATGAAGCGTCTAAATGTGCAGCTCTGTTTTTTCCACCCACAGCATGAAGCTGACACCTTCATGTTGGCACATTGGACCGGCAGAGAACTCAGTGTAGTAATGGAAAAATAACTTACTATCTGAATTTTCTCACTAAATGGCTTTGTTTACTTTGTAGGGACTCTGTCTACAACCGGTCATTCAACCAACTATGTGATTGCAGTGGAGCTGCCTACAGATCAGCGTCAGGGACATTGGATCAAACGGGGAGTGGCCCTCATCTGTGCATTGGACTATTAAACACAAATACACACATTTTTCCTTAAACAAGAAAAAACACCTGTGGTGACTGTGTCTTTATTTTAAAGCTCACATGGTAAAAATGGGAAATGGGCTTGAGTTGTATAGCTCTTTTCTAGTCTTCTGACTACTCCAAGTGCTTTTACACCGCATGTCACACCTACCCATACACACGCTGATGGCAGAGGTTGCTATGTAGCGAGATCATCAGAAGTAACTAATCCCATTCATACACATGCATACGCCGCAGGAAAGTGTCTTGCCTAAGGACACATTGGACATGTTGCTGCAGGAGCTGGGGATCGAACCCTCAATCGTTCCACTTGAGAGACTATGACCTGTAGTTTAAAAGACTAGAAAAGCACAATACAACTCAAGTCTATTTACCATTTCCTTCTCTGTGACTTTATACATCCACATAGCCTACATCTCCTCCTTTAACGACCAGTTGTAGCTGTTATCAGATGTTGAGAAAAGATTCAGAAGCGTTACAGAAATTAAGGATGGTGAAGAAAAACTTATCATAAGAGTAACATCTTCAAGTTAGTCTAAAATATATAAGAAAAGTAAAAGAAACACATATTGAGCAAATAACTCTGGGAAAACATAAACTTATAGCGTATTATTTGTGTAAAAACATTTTATTCTGAAACACGGGGTTACTGTATCCTACTTTATTTAAGTATTCTGTGTTATTAATATTCTGTCTTGAAGATGTTTTGAGAAGTCAAAACTGCTATTTCTCATTTCGCTTTTCTTTTAAGAATGGTGGTAAAATAAAGTTCAAAATGACAGCCAAAGAAAATGGTCAAGTGTTAGACAACACATCTTAACTGATCTCTCACACACCTGCTTCAGTAATAATTATGGCAACAGAATGAGAGCCTCAGGCCTTTCCAAATTTCTCATTTGCTCTCAAACTTGACCCAAGTTTCAAGATTTCAAAAACCTCTCAGCAAAGAAATTGGAAATCCTTATCCTGAACTTTGTCTGCAAGACAAAATCTCGAACCCCTGAAGAGAAGAAGACCACCTGACTGAAAAATCATCAAATGACTTTTCAGCTAAACTCACCGGCTGGACCCCCTGTGGAGGAGACCCTGCAGACCAAAGTCAGAGCTGCTGATTGTCACTCACTGTGGTTGAAAAAAAGATGAGTATGAGTTTCTGACTGAAATAAAAAATGAAGTACTCCAAATGCTAATCGTGTTTGAGTGGATTTCATCACTAGTGAAATACTTCTTTTCAACTTTCACCCTATAATATTATTGTATTTTAATCTGGTGCTTGTTCATCATTCTAACATTTTTTTTCCTACTCCACCACCATGCTGCTGCCATTCACTGTACATACAGGAAGAATGAGCTACTACTTTGTGAAGAAAAAAGTAACGCAGAATACTTTAAACCAGCATAGCCTGGTTATTTATGTGATATAACTGATTAACAAACTCAGAGATTATAAATCTGACTAATCATCATTTATTTTTCTCTCCTTTTATCTTACTCGACCTCATGAGCAGCGGACCAGTTCTAGCCCCTGATTTAGCTCTCACTGTAAGTTTAATTATAAAGACAAACCTGTTTATTCATGTAAAAGTAAATTTAATCAATCACATTTTTTTTCTCATCTTACTCCATCACAGCCAGAGCTCCTGCAGTTCCCTTGTGGTGGTCAAAACAGTAAAACAGGATGGTATACAAGGACAGCAAATTCAGCACATCCATGATTTGCTTGATGGCAAAGATAAAGCAATGACCTCTGACCTGCAGGAGTAGTATACTGATGATTTTTCTAATACCTAACCTCTCTCTCTGGACATGTGATTGCTCCAATCGTCAGTGCAAAAGATAAGGCCTGAGTCGCCGTTGGTGTAGTGGTAAGTTTGCGTGCCCAATGTACAGAGGTCCTGGAACCACACGGCACAGGTTCATATCCAGCCTGTGGCTCCTCTCCTGCATGTCATTTCCACATCTTTCTCTCTCCCTGATTTCTATCCACTGCCCTGTCCCTCAAAAACCATAGAAATTGCAGATCATTTTTTTCCTGGATTCTCTAAATTAATAGTCCATTTCGTATAAATTATTTTATATTAACTTATTGTTGAATACAAATGGCTAAGAAATATGTATTTCTTGTTTTCTTCTATTTCATAGATCTGGACTTGATCCTGGATCCCCTGTGATTGGACGTCAATCGAACTACACAAAGCATGTATGTCATCATTCTTTCTAAACCTAACTGGTTTGTTTTAAATTCAATAATGCACTCACACATCTGAAGGAGTATTGGTATTTGGTGAATTGATTTCCCTCGAGGGTGTTTGGCTGGTTGAAGATTTGAAGATGTAATCAGTTGAAAGTGTTACAAAAATGTGTAGTGGTTAAACTACTCCTAAAGTCCTCTTTTCAACAAGAAGTTACACAGAGTCATCTAGATCACTTTGTAGAACTCTGAACAGATCTATTTAAATCATTACTGCACAGAATGAAAGCATAGAAACAAATCAACAGTTCAGAGGAATCATCACAAATCAGTGCAATTCTTTATTTCAAATGTTATTGCATAGAAATGTTTTGGTGCATGCAGTTGTCCCCTGTATAAAGAAAAATAACATTTCCTCTAGCTTCCCATCATTGAGCCTGATTAAGCATCCCTGGCTGGCTGATGGTCTGATGGTTCTCAAAGCTTGTTTGATGTTAGCTGCAAAAAACCTGGCGTGGACTGAGTGAAAAAACATCCTCATGTTATCTTTGTGCATTTTACACCTGATGTTTGTGCTCTTAATGATGTATCAACCATTTCAAATTTCAAAGTTTTTCCTTCCTTGCTGTGATTCCCGGACTGTGGGAATTGTCATGACACACTTGGTCACAACTTCAAACACTTCATAGAATTTGAGTTAAGGTGTTTTTGTTTTTTACATACAGCACATCTGCTATTGATCATGACCTGTAGGATGTGACTCATGAACAGTCCACTCTTTATTGTACTATGAAAGTTTGAGTTTGTTTTGTTTCTTTATCTATTACAGTTATTTCCAACACATGTTGGGTAATACATGAAAAGTTATTGGCTCATCCTTATGAAAGTGTTTTGTAATCGTGTCTGTCCTTTATTACACTTTTTGTTTTAGCAGGATTTTGTCATAGGACAACAATATAAGAGTCAGAGTGAAAATCACAATCCCATGGGTTGCAGGCTGGATGAGAAAAATGGTGACAGTCATGCTCCACAAAAGCTTTGCTGCAAGGACAAAGTGTCTTACATAAAGAACACTATTAAAAACACAATGATTTATTCCATCCTTCCTTAAATCTCCAAACCAACAAAGCTCACTGGACACTAAACATAACATACGTCCTGCTCCTTTAAGACGACCGCATAGTGGCTGTTGAGAAATATGACTTAACTGTAGGTGGGTGGTGCTTAAATCAGCAGTGACAGTGACTGGCCATGTGAACACAACCACAGGACTCCCGGTGAACGGGAAGCTGAGCTCACCAGGATCAACAGAAAATCCCCACTGTTGCTGTCTCCTCCACATACTGACTGGAATTATCCTTTTGAGACTTTCAGATGTTTACTGTCTTTGGATTTCTATGAAGAGACACATTTGACAAAGAATACTTCTTAGGTAGATGGACAAATATTTAAGTCGGAAGAGAATGAATAGTTATTATTAAGTTGTGCAAACAATGTTATTGGTTTTCTGTGCTACACTCTAGGTTCATTTGAATTAACCTCTGGAGTCCTCACAAGTCTGCGGCGCCAGGACAAGCAGACGCACCAGCGGGTTCTCCCTCGCAGCTTTTACAAAATTACCGGAGGACAGCAGGAGTCATCGCATTGATTGACTCACGCTTTCTTCCTCTGCTGGTAAAAACAAGCCGGTGTGACCATGCTACAAAATGAAAACGAAAAGGACAAACCGCTGCAGGCGCCGAAGGCTGAACCTGAACCCGACTCCCCGGCCGACGGCCCGCAAAAGCAGCAGCCCGCTCCTCCAGCTGCCGAGGGAGAGGACGCAGACTGCGGCTCCGCTCACTTCCCCTTGCCCGTTCATCCTAAACTTGAGATAAAGCGCAACGCAGTGACAGACGATTATAAGATCTCCACTCAGGTCCTGGGCTTAGGGATCAACGGAAAAGTCCTGCAATGCTTCAACAAGAAGACAGGAGAGAAGTGCGCACTGAAGGTAGGTTACTCATGTCACCTGACACTATTAGGCTTTCAGGAGTTTATGATAAACAAGTTAGAAAACAGAAGAGTCCTCAGCTTAAATCCTCTTGTAAAAAATGCACTAGAGTAGAGGCCAGTCTTTGACTATAGCCTAAAACTTAATGATTCAATCGTTTATTTACTTTTGGGATATAAACCTGCATCTCTCTTGAAGATAAATCATCTTTCTTTATTTCCTAGATTGTCCTCTTTGGAAGTAGACATTGTTAGCTGTGCTTTTACAAACACCAAGGTGTTCATCTGTGTGAGAACTACTTTCAGTTTCTCTCGGTTGTCTTTTCCTGTTAATCAGTTCAAAATAACAAGCTGCAGACAAGTTTTTATATTTGTTGTAGTGAATTAATACATCAGTTTTAACTGAGGAAATCCAATTATCCTTCAAAACAACCAACACTTGGCTACATTCCAAGTATTGGTTTCCTATCTTTAGTGCTTTATATCTTGATGAAGAATCATGTTTGGCCTGTAATTACCAGTTGAGAACTAAACTTGTACATCTAGCTGAGATTAAAAATCTTTGACCTTTATTGAGGTCGGCGTTGTGTAACAGAGCTACAGGACTCAAACCATCACCAAGGCTTCAAGCTGTGTCTACAGACTGGTGTAGGTGCATGTCATGTACATGCTCTGCATATGTGAAGGCTAAAAGTGACCACAGCGCTGTGTTTCGTGGAATCTCAGCCTATCTTTGGAGCAGATGGAAGTTGTGGGGCACACAGTCACACAGCCACATGCTTTAACATGTTACTCTGCTCCATCGAGGCACATGGATTTTGACAGTGGCACCAAATACTTGGAGTAGTGGTAACTTGGGTACGCCTTAAATCACGTCTAAATGCAAACAAGCATGGGTCGTAAGGCTGTCACCACAGACTCGAAGATTTACTGGCTTACAGTAATCTTTCCTAACCAGGCCACAGTGTCACAGGCAGAGCTGTTGGCCCCGTCTCTGTGATAGAGACAGAGGATGAGAAAAACTGCAGCAGAAAATAGGGAGTCACAAACAAAAGGCCAAAAGGGGTAGAATGCTCGATAGCATCATGTCAGACTGGGAGAGAGAAGAACACAATTAGTGTCGGAAAACAGCAGCAGGGAGACAATGATATGTTGCTGAAAAACCTTGAGGCAACTTGGTGGATTGGATCTGAGATATATTTTTATATCATAGACCAAAGCACAAGCTTCAATTTTTAAGAGAACACTGGAGTGAACCTGATACCTGTCAGCTGATATTATCATGCTCACATGGACATATCATAGCACTCATGGTCTCAGATATTCCCTGAAATGAACTTTTTTCTTCACAGAAAAATAAAATGCAGAACATAATGCTTGGAAGGGTTTTTGAGAAGGTTTCATAACAAAGTAAGTCAAGTGGAACTCTCAGCAATGTTTGCAGCCCATGAAGCAGAACAACACAGTCGACAAGACAGCACACAACACTAAACAATTTGAGCTTGTATACGATTTTCTAGTCTTCTGACTACTCAAAGCACTTTTACACCGCTGGTCACACCTACCCATTCACACCCATTCACACACTGATGTCAGAGGCTGCTATGGAAAGTGACTGTCAGAAGTAACTAATCACTTTCATACACTGCTAGACTTTTTGGACAATGTATAATAACATTACATGTTCTCCTTTCAAAGTTTTTTGGTTAAGAAATATGCTGTCTGAGCACATTTGAATAGTTAAATCTTAAAAAGGGTCCTTAAACTTGATATGTTGGAAGCCTTTTCTTTGCTATCATGAAAAAAAATGTGTTTTTCTGTCTCACAAAAATCTGTTCAGTCATGTAATGGCCGACTGCTTTCATATTGCATCACCTGGTGCTTGACTTCAGCTTCCAGCATAGTTGGTGGACAGGAGGTCAAGGTGACCCAAGCTTAGAGAACAACACAAACCCCTCATATTTATAATTCTTTTCCCAATAGTTCTTACTGACATGCGTGCTGTTCTGAACAAGAGGCAGTGTTTGAGTGTACCTGATAGGGAATTTATTCTGCTTTATTGCTATTTAAGCTCATTTAAGACTTCCCCTGAGTTTTTTAATCTCAAGGCAAAAGGAAATAATGGAGAGTGCTGAGGAGAATTGACCCGCTCACTTGCTTTTTAATTAAGTGTTGCTCTGAGCGCTAAACGTAATGGATGGGGATAGGTTTAATCCACTTTGCAACAGCGCTGGAGAGTAGCCATCCTTTTAATGTAATGCTGTTATAGTCATCAGGATTCTTTTAACTTGTGTGACTCCTGGGAGGAGAGGGACCTAGGAGAGCCCTGAAATCTAAGCAGTCCATTTGACAACCATTATACCGCTGGAAGCACTTCTTTGGCCTGTGATTGTTGAATTTCAGTGTTTCAACCGTTGTTTCAAAGCAAGATGTACAACCTACAGGCCTATGTACAGCTTATGTTGTCAAAGTCTTCCCTTGGACTTGTTTGTGTGTGTTGTTCATCTCTGGACTGTGGAGCCATTTGATATGCTGGTGGCACAACTGGGTTTCCTGTTGGATCCACAGAGAATAAACTGAGGTGAGATTTTTCAGTGTGGTGGTCTGTTTCCGCTGAAAACTTTACTCTGATCTTATGCAGGCTCACTTTAGGCAGCTGGGGCTGAGCTAATTGGTCTCAGAGTTTTGGGCTTAATCGTCTCCATTGACTTTAAGGCTTCAGCTACTTGTTGCTCACTTCAAGTGCATTTTGTGCACTATGGAGAAAAGCTCTACAAGGTTGTCTTAAATGAAAATAACAGGAGGTCCCTCATGGCTGAGGATCTTCTTGGTACTCTTTGTACTTTGTACACACCAGTTGTCTGATGTTTTTGTGTGCTGTAGGTATAAACTAAGTATTTTTCTCACAGGGTTACCTTTGATGTTTAGGATAAACTTGTATTGTGTGTTTTACTTACTTAAAGTGAAATGTTGAAGTGTTTTGAGTATGTCATGTGAGATTTAATATTAGTTTAAGTTAATAGGTGCTTTCGGACCGCGTAGTTCTGGGGACTGTTTGAAGAGGAACTATCCACTAGGCAGTTCCCTGAGAACTTCACACCATGGGGACTTTTTTTTTCTGTCTGCATTTGCACCGCCATGGTGCTGGGAGAGTGAGGCTGGAGCTAAAAAGATCCTTCAAATGGGTTTCAAGGACCTAAAATAGTGAATAGTTCCTGCGGTCAAGAATCAATAAAAAAGGGGCAGGGTTCCAATACTTCCTAAGACTATGAAAAAGTACCTGCAGTCTGAAAACGCCTTATCAGTTTAAGTGTTAAAAGTCTATAGTAATTCTGAGAGGTTCAGACAATCATTACACACTTCATAGACCACTTGTTGTAGACTTTATGAGGGAGGCTTTATTGCTTTCAGTTGTAAAGATAAAGCAGTTTTTTTTTTAGATAAAGACTACAGCGCTCTGACGGCTGCTAATATTAAATACAGAGTAAACATGTTGGAGCAGTGACCTGTTTGTGTGTAGTAAGAGGGATCGAGGGAGAGTTGCTGTTCTGCTGAACTCATCGTCCATCATTCAGATGTGTGTGTGTGTCCCAGACTGTCCATCAAAGACACAGATCTGAATGGTTAAGAGGAGTGAAAGGTTGCGGTTCAGTGGTTTACAGCAGATTTTTTCCAATACTTCCTAAGACTATGAAAAAGTACCTGCAGTCTGAAAACGCCTTATCAGTTTAAGTGTTAAAAGTCTATAGTAATATCTTATCATCCAAGCTATGCTAGCTATTGGGTTGGTCTGAATGTCAGTCTGTCCAACCAAATACCTGTTAAGTATTTAAGTAAAAAAACGAAACAAACAAAAACAGACAGAGCACTTCCTGCGGGGGAAACTACAACGCTAGTTTCTCATATTTTCGACGACTGAAGCTACAGACCTATCACAGATCAGTGGGTGGGAAACACTCCCAGAATCTAAACTTAACGTCCGCCATATTGCTTTGAAGCTATGCTAACAGGCTCTATGGAGAAAGCTGATAATGGTGAAAAAAGCTGATATGGATGAAGGGGATTTTGTAGGTCTTGGTCTTTTGCTCGAATCGGATGTTCGTGACTATCTCTACGAGCCGCAATATTGCAGCGAGACGGCTGCTGCTATATTGCTGGATCCCGCCGGGGCGGACTGATAGTGTCGGTGCTCTCACTGTTTGCCTGGGGGCAAACAGGGAATTTGCTCCGTCTGTAGGGACTTGGGTTGGGAATCGGAGAGGCACCAGTTCAAGTCCCGGTGCGGACCAAAAATGGAAGTTGGTCTGGTAGCTGGAGAGGTGCCAGATCACCTGCTGAGCACTGCCGAGGTGCCCCCGAGCAAGGCACGAAACCCCCTCCCCACCATCAGCCCAGGAGTGCCCGCTGTGGGCCGCTGTGTGACTCTGACATCTCTCCATCTATAGGATCCTGTTTGTGCATGTGTGTATATTTCAACCTATGTGTGTACATATATGTACATTTCTACTACATATATGACCCAATGTCAATACAGATTCATGTTTCAACGGGTGAAGTATCCCTTGAAGTTTTTATTTGTCCACACTGAAACAAATTTACCTTTGAAACCTATGGTATTTCCATCAGGTTCATCTACCCTCTGCGCTAAGTGCTAATAAAAGTTAGCATGATGAACTAAGCTAGAAACCTAGGAGGCATCCATAGACTGTACATAAACATGGATAAAGCCTGAGTGACGCCACCTATTGGTTACTCAAGTGGGCTTTTGAAGCCCATTGATGGCCGTCGCCATGCTGGAAATGCAGTCTCAACTTTATTTTCAGTCAAACATAGACAGTGTAAAGAGCTCGAGCTGAGGCTTGTTTTAACCCTCCTGACAAACAGCTACAATGCGAAGTTCCCGATAAAGACATGAACTATTTTGTAAAATAGTAAAAACAGGCATTACAAATGGGTGTGTATGTGACATGGGGCTTCTGCAGCCCGCTTTAAGTGGACACTCCGTGAACTGCAGGGTTTTGCACTTCCCTATTGGCTTCATTTATCAACACCACAGGTTGCTGCTTGTAGACATCACATTAACATGCTGGATGCTACCTCAGCTAGCCTCCAGCTGACATGCCTATGTTAAGCCTGACAGAGCTGCTAATTACTGTGGACAAGTGTATTTAAAAACACATTTTTTAACAATGTATCAATCTTACATTTTATTAGTGGTTTTATGAAATAACCCTTACTTATCAGCTAAATGTAGTGGAGTTGTAGAGCGTTACCTTCAAATGCTTTAATTCTGAGAGGTTCAGACAATCATTACACACTTCATAGACCACTTGTTGTAGACTTTATGAGGGAGGCTTTATTGCTTTCAGTTGTAAAGATAAAGCAGTTTTTATTTTTTAGATAAAGACTACAGCGCTCTGACGGCTGCTAATATTAAATACAGAGTAAACATGTTGGAGCAGTGACCTGTTTGTGTGTAGTAAGAGGGATCGAGGGAGAGTTGCTGTTCTGCTGAACTCATCGTCCATCATTCAGATGTGTGTGTGTGTCCCAGACTGTCCATCAAAGACACAGATCTGAATGGTTAAGAGGAGTGAAAGGTTGCGGTTTAGTGGTTTACAGCAGATTTAGTGACCCTGCATTAAGTCCCAATAATGCTGCCTCATAAAATAAAAGAGTCCTTTAGAAGATTGACTGTACGTCCCTCTCATTCCTCTCTCTCTCTCTCTCTCTGCCTCATGTTGTCTCTGTTTGTGTTTAATCCACATAGTCCTTTTTTTATTGTAGGCTGTTCTGGTTCAGTGCAGGAAATTAAGGAAACCAGCTCACATGCTCTCTGTTCTAATTAAAGTCATAAAGATATGAATGAAAAAGCCTACACAACAGGTTCCTGTAAAACCTCTACTTCTACTTTCAACACGCTGCTGCTCTGAAGCACGTCCCCTCACTTCCTCTTTGACATTAGCAAGCTAACACTCAGCGTTGTGTGCTCTTTTGACATTTTGAGTTCACAAACAATACGATGTTTCACATCCACCTTTACTATTGAACCTGAAAGTGTACAAATGATCAGTTAAACTTTGAGAATGAAATCTGTGTGTGTGTGTGTGTGTGTGTGTGTGTGTGTGTGTGTGTGTGTGTGTGTGTGTGTGTGTGTGTGTGTGTGTGTGTGTGTGTGTGTATGTATGTCATGTGGCAATGAGTCAGCCCCTCCGTGTTTTGTACACCGGGCTTGCCTTGTGAACAGCAACACACTACTCCGTCAGTGTCACATCCAAAAATACCCACTGACTGAAGATCTGTGCTATGTTAATGTCCCCCCACCTGCTGCATGAGTGTGTACGGGTTTGTGTATATTTATCTGCTGAAGTCAAACATACATCCTGTCTTGTGACCACACGGCAGCTTGAGGACAACATGTACATACGTTAGGACTTTAACGTCTTTAGCGTGAAGACAGTCAATATTTTGCTTAGTAATAGTTCTTTGATATCATCTTTATGGCTGTGATTAGCAGATATTCTCCTTTTTTTTAGTTGTTTGTTTTGTTTATTAAGATCTCCATTCACTTCTTTGTTAAATAGTAGCTACTCTTCCTGGGGTCTCCATATCTTCATTGACAAGATTTCATAAAAACACATCCATGACATTCATACTCACAGTACACGAAAAATCATCAAATAACCAATGCAACAAACAACAACACAAACTCAAAACACTGAAAAAAAGAAAAGTACCTGGCAACTCGTTGGTGGACGTCCTGCCTGAACGCCCTCCTTTGTACCTATCCTTCTTCCTGCATCTTATCCCATCTCCCTCTATCCCATTTTTCAAGCCCTGCGCAGTTTCAGTAGATGGCCGTTCATCATGAGCCTGGATTTGCCTCGTGGCTAAATGTTGCTAAGTGCTGTGCTCATGGTGGCTTAAAAGCTGGGTCTTTGTAATATAGCAATGAGTATGGTCTTTTGACCTGTATTTTTGGAATTTTAAATAACAAAGAGTAAGGTCTTTTACCTGCTCTTTGTAAAGTGTCTCGAGATAACATTTGATTGATTGATAGATCACAAGAAAAATCTATACAATAGTATTTCTTGTGTAAATCAGAATCAGAATCGTTTTTTATTGCCAAGTACATTTACACGAACAAGGAATTTGTCTTGGTGTATTTGTGCAAAAAACATTTGAATAATAAAATATGAAAGCAATTACAATAATAAACAATTTAGATGTAAAAATATAAGAAACACAAAATGTGCAATGGAGGATCTGTGCAGTTGACAATGAAACAAACCTTACAGTGTATATAAATCTACTCAGAGTTTATAAGGAAAATAAATTTAGAGTCCAGTGGGCGTTAATGTAAAGCATATAAACAGTTCCAGCCTTCACATTACGTTGATGTTTTCTGACTGTGGGGCTGATGAGAGTCTGTGTTATGTGGGGGGAGAGGGGAGGGCAGGGACATGTTCAAATAAATACAATCTTACTTTTTTGTGAAAACATCTTGCATTACGACCATGGACTGTAAATATTACGATTACTACATGCCATCACCGCTCGATAATGCTCTGTCATTTGCATTAAACTAGTTCTACAGGGTGGCAACAAAAAAACGGCCGTCTGATTGCTGTCGAGTAGAGTGATATATTTCCATCCCCCAAAAAAAGACAGTTTACTGTAAAGTATATCTGGAGTTTTGGTTGTAATGATATTTCTAATAAAACTCATCAAAGGAAAATGCAAACTACTTTTTTTTACATGTAAGCAGGCCAAAGGCTTCTTCATTAAAGTGACTCTTGTTCTAGATGATCAGTGAAGAACAGTATAAACTGTTTTGTTCTGTGCTACTTTCAGTCTTTTCAAATAAGTTTCTGCTTTGATAGACCAAATAACTGAACAATTATTTAACTGTGATAACACTAACGCTCAGACTGGTTCTTTAATTAAACAGTCAGGCAGTAACATCCTGCAGTGCCTTACAGTAACCTGTTAATCATTTCTTGACCCTGTTCTGTTCAAGCAACATCCCATTACTCATATTGGACATGAGAAAAAAAATAGGAAAAAGGATAATTCTGCTAACCGGAGAGCAGCGAACCAGTCAGTATTCAGTTTTGTCTGAAACATTAGAAAGAATGCAGTTGCAGAATCTTTTGGTTTAGTTAAAGTTATAGAGCTCATGAAAGTACTTCATAACAGCATGTTCTGCACTGTTATTTATATGTAAGATTTATTACAACAAAGACAACATGTTACTAAAGTAAAAGGGATGACAGTATTGACAACAGTATTGAAACAGTTTGGAATACATCATACTTCATGTACAGTAGTTGATCAGTCCTGTCATAGAAATGTTGTTCATTTTTTCCCATCTTTGTTTCACTCCAGATTCTCTACGACAGTCCCAAAGCCAGACGAGAGGTGGAGCTTCACTGGAGAGTATCAGCAGGACCTTACATTGTTCGAATCCTCAGCCTGTATGAGAACATGCATCATGGGAAGAAGTGCCTGCTCATCATCATGGAGTGGTAGGGTTCACATTTCACAGCTCTACTTATAACACCTATCTGAAAACCAGTTTGTTCTTACATTGTCTCCTTATTTGAACACATCTAGAGTAATCAGGTAAACTAATGGTCACATTTTCCTATAAATAACCAAAAAATAAAAACAACGCTGTCTTTAAAAGAGTTGATATGAAGTAGATTAATGAATTCCAGCACAGAGTGATGAGTCCTTTCTGTTTTCAAATGAAGTCCCATAAGTCACAGCACTGCTTAGGTGAACTAATCATGAAAACGAGTATTTGAATTATTTATTGCCTCTTTTAAGCTAATTCCAATTCCTGACAAGTTAATGGAAGGTTCCAGTTTCTCTGCCCAGTTTCAGTTGTCATAAATTAAAAACCTCAGGCTTTGTAGTGAATAAAAACTCACAACACTACATGTTTCCTTCAACAAGAAACTGTGATCTCTACAAATAAATAAGAACACAAACAGTGAAGAATAAAAGCTGAACCGGTACCAGCCTAACATGCACCTATCATAGGTGTATGTTTACACTACACATAGACCTCCTAAAGAGAAATGGAAATTGATTAAAACCATTCTCTTTGTACATCAAATGATAATATATTATCAGCCAAACTTGGGTCTTGAGTGTGTGTGATGGTTTGTGTATTTTTGTGTCCATCTGCTGTGAAAAAGCTTTTTTACTCGTCACTGATGGGCAGAACATGTATACATGGTAAAGGTCAGATATCAGACGTGACACTCAGAGGAGACAAAGAGCAGACGCTGGCACTGACGAGGAGATAGAAGGACACAATTCCACCTGGGCTTCATGTTTCACCACAAGATGTCCACAACAATGAGTTCCTCCAATGACGGTGTTAACTCAAAGCAAGTGTGTGTGTGTGTGTGTGTGGGTGTGTGTGTGTTTGAAGTGCATACAGGTAGTTGATCTTTGTACTTTTTTTTATTGCCCTCTCTCACTTGAAGTGGAAAAAAACTCAGAAGAATTCAGAGGAAAGGGAAAAAACCACAGAGGATGAAATCATTCTCTCCTCTGTTCAGAGGAATTTTAAACTGAGACTACTGCTTCTCATCATCACATTTTTTTTTTTTTACACAGCCACTGTTTGTGTGATATTGTTTGTAGTGACCTTGTGTGTGCGTGCTTGTGTGTGTGTGTACATTCTTCCGGTTATGCGCGGGTGAGAGGAGGAAGGCAGCACAGCCCACTTCAGTCGCTTGTGCACAAAATCACACACTTTTTCTCTCTCTGTTATCTGCTCATCTGTGACCTCACCGACCACAAAAAGTACACTCTTACTTCACGAGCAACAAACACATTCATATGGGGTCAAGAAGGGAGAGTTTCTGACACTAGCGAAGACTGATGCTTGTGTGGTTGTTAAGATTAGTGAGTGAGATGATTCTGAAATGTTAGGGTGCTGAGAGAATCAGGTCAGAGGTTACTCAGTTACAGTAACATGAGAGTTTGTGTTATAAATAATGAAATACAGTATAATATGACATAAACATCGTGGTGCTTGGTGCTCTTTTCAAAAATATAAAAGCTTAAAGAACTCTCAGTTGCTCATAGTGCACAAATTTGTTCACAATGTATTGAAGAAAACTAAACAAATATATACTTTGCTTAGTTGTATTTATTTATTGTTGTTAGTTGTGATTTTGTATGCACGTTACTCGGTCAGTCTACTTTGCCCATGCTGAGTCCACTGTTGCTGAGCTGCTTGTTCTTGAAGTCTAGTCACGTTGTTGTTTCACAGTTTCTTTGCTGAACTGCTCGAAAATAAAGTGAAAACACATTCATTTTGGCATTTATAAAAGATGTCTGACTTACATTTGTTCAGTAGAAGGTGAACAGTTCAGACTGGAAAAAAAACAAAACAATTTCTCATTGAAAATCAAAACAGGAAAAGCTGAACTGCTCAGTGATAGACATTAAAAGCTTGCTGGAAATGTCGGGAAATTTCAAAACATGAGTCAAAGATAATGGTTTTCATATACAGATGATAGTAAGTGTATGAGAGTCATTTGTTCTACTTTCTAATTTGTTCTAGTTCTAATTTTTGTACGTGTGTGTCCTCAGCATGGAGGGTGGAGAGCTGTTTAACCGCATCCAGGCCAGAGGAGACCAGGCCTTCACTGAGAAAGGTGAGGACTGATGGAGGGATGGATGGTGTTCAAACACATGACAGGATGTTAGAGAGACGGAATGAACCATGACTTCCAGGAAAGAGCAGTAAAAAGCAGACATGTTAACATAAGTAACAGGAAGTAGTGGGATAGAGAAGAAAATCTTTTTACTTCCTGTGTTTTTTCCTTTGCAACGTCGGTTGTTTGATAGTGGAACTGATTCTGGTTTGAGAGATGGTGTTTTTTTTCCCCCTCTTTTCTTCCCAGAGGCTTCTGAGATCATGAGGGACATCGGCACGGCCATCGACTTTCTCCACAATATTAACATTGCACACAGAGACATCAAGGTGCAGAATGATCACCACCCCAACCTTTAACATTATATGTATTGTATACTGTTCATACATCAGGTGCGGGTTCTTAGTTAAATGTTGTTGTATTGTTTGGTTCTTCCTCTGTCTTCTAACCAGCCGGAGAACCTGCTGTACACAAATAGAGAAAGAAATGGCGTCCTCAAGTTAACAGACTTCGGCTTTGCTAAGGAGACGTCGCTACACAACCCTCTACAGACCCCCTGTTATACCCCGTACTACGTGGGTAAGTTGTTTTACATTATTATTCTTATTTACTGGGAGCTTTGACACATTTTGAATCCAAAAAAAGTTAACTTCTCTAAAGCATGTTTTTCAGTCACTGATCCCGATGTCTATTTTAGTCTGTAGTTGTTTAACTTTGATCTTTGTTTGTGTCTTGACGATAAGCTCCTGAGGTTTTGGGTCCAGAGAAATATGACATGTCTTGTGACATGTGGTCATTGGGCGTGATCATGTACATCCTGTGAGTACTGTGTGTGTGTGTGTGTGTTTGTGGGGAGGGGTTTCCACATGAATGACACTACATATTTATTTTTTTGCATTTGTATGATGTATCTGTATATAGATACCTTAACAAAGCATAGGTAAGTGATTTAAGTGTCTCACCATTTTTCTCTCTGTAGGTTGTGTGGCTTTCCTCCATTTTACTCCAACACAGGCCAGGCCATCTCTCCAGGGATGAAGAGGAGGATCAGGATGGGCCAGTATGAATTCCCCAACCCAGAGTGGGCTGAGGTGTCACAGGAAGGTAAAAATGCCACTCCAAAAATGAATGCTTACTTTCTGTTTTGTAGTCCTTTTTGTGAGTGGACACATTTTTGGTCAGAAATCCACAGCAACACAACCTGTAGTTACTTGAATATCAAACCATTTAAATGGGGTCAGAGGTTAAAACATTTAACTTTTCCTGCAATCTTACCAACCCAACAGACATCCCAACATCTGTACAATTAATCTCCTTAAAACGTGATTCACATTTCAAATCTTATTTATTGTGTGAACAGCTTCGAATACTTTCAGGATTTTTTCTGAGAGAGCTCATCATTCAAATGTTTTTCTTTGTCCATAGTAATTATTTTGGAATAACTTGTCTGTTTGATTTGTGCAAATAAAAAAAACATTGTTGAGCACAGGTGTGATTAATAGAAATAAAAAAACAACTGACTCTGCCTCTACAGGCTTACATGATAACCCAGTCAGAGTAGCTATCGTAGAAAAAATCTCAGAACATGCTCATTTATGTACTTCTGGATAGCTGGCAGTGTGAGGGGTAAAAGGATCAACAACCAGGTTGCAGATTTCTCAGTTGAGGCAGAAATTCATTTGGGCCGGCCACATACACACACAATAAATAACATAACATCAAAATGTCTTCTTTCCTCTAGCACATGTCCTCTGCAGACAAAAACAGGAGAGGTTGGGCAAACAGAAAAACTAGCTCTCCTCACAGCCTTCTCAAAAGTGACACACAACCACCAATCTGTTGATCTCACACATTAAATACCATGTTACCTGTCCTCTTTGGCCAACCAGAGAGGAGCTCTGTAATCTGTGCCAGATTGACTACTCAATCTCACCTCCAATGGTAAAGTATACAAAGTATACATATTAAAGAAATAGATAACTAATACATTCTGTTTGCTTTAACATTTTAAAATCATATTAACTGAAGTACTTTTAATCACACATATTTGTACATAAACATTGACTTATAAGTGAAAGGAATGTGCACCTTTCTCTCGGCCTAAACATCAACATTTCTCACACAGTATGCTCCATTACAGTCATCCTCAGCTGACACTTCCTGTTAGTCAAACGCTTTGATTTTAGGCTGCACCAGTTTACATCAAGTGCTGCATCAACTTTTTTTTGTCGTTTTACGTGTCTTTGATGTATTTTGCTAAGTGCAGAATTTGCAAACAGACAACATATTTTGGCGACGGTTTAGGTAAACTACAGTATCTGTTTGCCTTTGCTCTAAGTATAGGTCACTCTGGTTCATCGCCCACGCTCACTGACTGTTCCTGCTGCTGTCTTAACCGTAGGTCAGAGACAACAGCCTGCTTACCAAAGGCAGTGGCAATATGAGAACATGCTGGTTTTTTAAAATTTAATTTCACTTTTCACTCCTCATTAATCCGATTTGCTGTTTAATTAGGCCAATCTGACCCTGAGAAGAAGAAACACTTCATGATACACAAGATGTGCATGTGTGTGCGTGTCCCGCAACTGCTGCTAAAGTGATTTCCTTTGTTTTTTCTCCTCCAGCAAAAGATCTGATCCATCAGCTGCTGAAGACAGACCCAAACGAGAGAATGTCCATCACTCAGTTTATGAACAACCCCTGGATTAATGTCAGTATCTGTGTGTCTAGTATAGACATGATATACTTACAGTGTTGCTTCCTGTTATCTCTGTGCTCATATATCCATCTGTTTGTGCTTGGTGTGTGTGTCTGCGTCCGTGTCTTCAGCAGCAGTCTATGGTGGTTCCCTCTACTCCTCTCCACACCACCCGGGTTCTGACTGAAGACAGAGAGCTGTGGGAGGATGTGAAGGTATGAAGAAAGCAACACTGACCCCCTCTGGTCACACATTTACATTACAATATGTCACTGCTTAGCTGTCAAACTTCAGGTTGATGGCAAATGATAATCAGGTTTGTATTTTGTATTTCTAATCTAATCCAGACCACTCAATGTACAGGTCACATTCACCCATTCACACCACATTCACACACTGATGGTAGAGGCTGCCATTTAAAGTGCCCACTAGTTTTAACTAATCCCATCCATACACATTCTGCTGGTGTAGCAGCAGGGGCAATTCTGGGTTAAGTGCCTTGCCCAAAGACGCTGAGACAAGACCGACCATACCACTGAGCCACAGCCGCTACAGGGACGCACCAGCTATGAAATGTTACACATCAAGTAAACTAAGGGGGGGGGGGGGGCATCTTAAAAAAGGTCCAAATCAATACAGCCTACAGGGTTGAGATAACTGTGAGTCTCTTTAAAAGGGAAAGTTTAAAAAAAACAATTTGTCCTACATTTCCCATTTATTATTAGACCGTGCATGCTTTTTAAAGACCAAGACTTTAAAACACCATCGCTCAGTTTGCAGAGCTCTTTGATCCTAAATGTGGAGGCTCCGTACCCAGGCAGACGTACCCTCGACGACATAGTGGATTATTATCACATCATGAAAGCCATCTGAAGAAACTGTCACTATAGATTTTTTAAGTCTTCAGTGACAGTTATTTACATATCTGAATTGTTAGATTTTTACCACCATCTTCATAATATCCAAACAGCCAATAGGGGGAAGCAGAGGTCACAGTCTAGCAGTCAAATCAGTCAGTACAACTATATAGAGTCACATTTAATACACACACAGAGTTCAGCCTTTAAGACACATTTAAACACAATGATGCTCAGTTACCCTATGACGTAATCTTCAAATCTTTTCTTTTCTTAAGTCACTGCTGGGTTAATTCTCCAGAGCTGTACAAAATGTGTCCGATGTGCTATCACAGTTTTATCACAGTGGCTTTAAATGTGAGCAAAAATCACAAGTGGAATGTCACATTCCTTCACATCAGCTGAATAAACTAATTTTGAGCGATAAGGTCTGAAAAGCAAATTTTTCCACAATGATACGCTAACAATATGCCACTGTCGTTCAATTCTGCAACAGTTCAAAGCTGCGTTGCGTAAAAAGGTCAGAGATTGCACTCTTAACCAAGCGCTTCTCAAAAAGCACAGAAACAGGACGTTATATTCTTTCTCCATGAGCAGTAGAGATTACAACTTTTGCCTGAAGTCATGAAACATATAAGAGGAAGTTTGAGGGTTATTACTTCAGGACTGAAGCTGTAACACCTCATTGTGCAGGACCAGGCCTGACATTCTACTGCATATTGTGTGGTGTAATGTTCATATCTGCTCCAACTTCTCTTTTACTTTGACCAGGGTTGACATGCCCAAGATTTCTGCGTCTTAAAATAAAGTTTGTTCTGCCAATGTAACTTTTGCTAAAATACTGCTAACTAAGTGCTACGCTCATGATGGATTAACGCTGAGTCTTTGAGTAAGGTCTTTTTACGTGCTCTTTTGTAATATTTAAAAACAAAGAGTAAGGTCTTTTACCTGCTTTTTGTAGTGTCTCGAGATAACACTTGTTATGAGTTGATTGATCTTCCCTCAACTCGGAAAAAATGCTATCAGGATTTTTATTTTACCCAGTATACCTTTATTTTGCTTAAACTACAAATGAATGTACTTAAATATAATAATTAACAGCTGAAGAAAATTCAGCTGTACATTTTTCCAAGCATGGGCGGTTCTAGGCAGGGGCCAACAGGGGCCAGTGCCCCTGTAACACTAAGCTTGGTCCCCCCCCTGTGGCCACCCCTCCAAAAGGAAGAACCCCCCTAATAACACATACAGTACACAGTATTTGACTCAACAACCGGACTCACAATCTAAGTATTAAATACTGTTACTGAAACAAATATATATTATGGCGTTTTATTTTGTGCGCTATTATTTGGCATAATATATATATATATATTTTTTTTTTAAGCAATCATCTTTGTCTATTTTTCACCTGGGTTTAATTTTCTCCTCTGACAAAACAATTGGCCCCAGTTTAGCCCCCTCAGTAAGAGTGGTCTAGAACCGCCAATGTTTTGGAGTATCATTGATCCATTTTTTTAAGTGTGCTTTGATAGATGACATAGTCCGTGTTTCAAAGTGAAATATAAGACCGAAGGCAGAAGTCATCTTGATTTATACACGGGAAACAGCTGGCCTTGCTTTGGCTCGAGGGAAAATCTATCCACCAACACATCTAAAACTCACCGATTAACATGTAATTTCTCATGTCATGTCATTAAGTAAATCATTACACAAAGTGAACCTAATATAGTCTTTACTTGACTGCTGTACTCTGTTTGTTGTTTTTATTGTTTTTTTAAAGACCAAACAAAGATATAATAGTTTGATAACTGAGTTAGAGAAACAGGAAGGCAGGTGTTTTTCCCCACCATTTCACATTGCCAGGCTAGCTGTTTACCACTGCTACCAGTCTCAACGCTAAGGCTAAATTAACTGGCAGCCTGCAACATTCACATATGAACAGGACAGGAAGGACACTGGCATCCATCTTTATCTTCTTCTCTGCAGGAAAACAATGATTGCACTATCCAAAATGTCAAGCTATTGCTTTGAACATTTTTGCACTAATGAGTTCAGATGTCTTGGGTGTTGAAGGTTATGTCACACAATAATGTATAAAGATTGGAATTATCATTGATGTCCCCTGTATAGTATTCTCCCCTTCATTTTAAAATATACAGGACTAGTCTTCTGTGAAATAACACACATGATCCTCTCACCTGTCTGTCACAGGAAGAGATGACCAGCGCTTTAGCAACCATGCGTGTGGACTACGACCAGGTGAAAATCAAGGACCTAGACACTTCTAGCAACCCACTGCTCAACAAGAGACGCAAGAAGGCTGCTGCTGGGGGCAAGAGTGGATCCACGGTGTGCCAAAGTCAGTGAAACACAGAGGACTGTTGATGGGAATCTAGGCCCAACTGCCAAAGATGTAAAAAAATAAATAAATAAATAAAGCAGCTCAGAAGATTGAGTCAAGTTTGTGCTCTCAGGAGAGGATTGGAAGAGACCTGCTACGGACTCTTGACAGACTGAATGTTGGAGAGATGTTGTTTGAAATAAGGGGACAACAGTCAAGAGCTGGACATTTATCAGACATATCAACACATGATAGCATCTGTTTCCCCTGTCAGTGTAGAAATCAACACCTCTGATAAGTGTGGGCCTTTCTCTTTTTGATTTTTTTATGTATGTACGTGAATTTGAAGTATTGCCTGTTTGTATGCAGACATGATGTATCTGTAGTGATTTGAATGCTGTGTGGTATTTTAGGACACCTACGTACTGTAGCTATGCACTAGTGTCCACATCACACACACACACGGACAAAGCGACGGTGGTCAGACTGTGAAACTAGAACACTCACTTTTACCTGCCTTGTCTTAATGTCTCCTGTCTTTTGCTAAGTCTGACGTTCACTGTCTTTTCAAAACAATGTAGCCAACATGATGACCTGCAGTTTAAACCCAAGGGAGTGGTTTACATTGAAGCATCAATAAAATGGCCTCAAACATACCATCAAGCATCATGTTTCACTTTTTGTCACTGTAGATCATATATGTGTGAGGACACAGCTGAATGTAAGCAGTGAGGTTATTGTAGGTTTTGCTACACGGATGAGTTGTGACACTTTTCTCGAGAACTATCTTGTGTGTGTGTGTGTGTGTGTGTGTGTGTGTGTGTGTGTGTGTGTGTGTGTGTGTGTGTGTGTGTGTGTGTGTGTGTGTGTGTGTGTATAATGTGTGTTAGCCTGTGTGTGTTTACGGGGCTTCCTATAAATTCGGGCTGCGGTTTCACTTCACATTGAAGGATGAGCAAAACAACACGGTCAAAAGTTGGGAATGGTAGCAAAATAAGGGATCAGTACCAGCCTACTTTTTTGGTACCCTTCTGTTGGGGTGCCAAGGGTACCTAAAGGATCCCTTTTGTTTACTGTTCTTCTTCTTCATTGAACTTAATTAATAGCGGGCTACACTGTGTTGGGCTGCTATGATGTCTCCATCTGGCTTACACTCCGCTTACCAGATAAGGGTACGGTTGGCTGCGGCGATGCAAGCAAGATCAGGGTTTACCGTACCGAACTGAACCAAGCTGTACTGAACCAAACCGGACCGCTTGGTGGAAACATGGCTGTAACGTTACCATTGTTTTTGGGACTGTGCCTTGCATGCTTTGTGGGGCGGCTTTAAATAGCAGCTGTAGTTATTTGGGACGCAGCCATATGACTTAGTGTTCGACTGGAAAAGGTCAACATTATTATGCTTAGATTATATGTTAGTACCTTTCCCCCACTTTGATCACATGGTCCCCTGCAGTATTTAGGGAAAAGGTTAGGGGAAGCTAATCATACAAACTCCATGGATTCCCTGCTGTCAATATGGGATGTCAGCCATGATAAGATGTGGCCCAAATAAAAAGCTTGTCCTCTCAGCTGTTGTTTGCTGCTACAGATACAAGCTCTCAGGATAAGACTATAGAGATGTACACAGAGTATTTCTTTGAGAGTGGAATTTTACAGTATGTTGCAAATTACATATTTTCTCATGAGGAAGCAGTATGTATTTTTCCTTTGTTAGTCAGCCATTAAGCGGACGAGTGTAGTCATGATTACAACATGGATCTGTCAACACAAACAAGATGTTGACATAACCTTGCTTTTACACTTCCTGCTTGTGTTATTTATTTTTTTTAAGTCACTGATCCTGCCCTCTCGGGAGGTTGACAAGCTCCACAGTCCTTCACACTGACACCAAGAGAACATCTCAATACAGCAGCAGCCAACAGCAGAAGATCAAGATTCAGATGAACGGGTCAAAAATAGGTCAGTTGTTTCCGCACTATTCTCATGAGACACAGGGATGTGTCTGAAATACTTGTTTATTTGTAATTCTTGTAAGATATCTGAACTGTCCCTCTCTTGCCTGGGAAGCTTCAGTGCAAGTCCCAACCTGTGCAGTCGTTATCCTGAAGTTAAATGTTCATTATTAATGACAGCCTGACTATATAGGTCAAAACAAAGTGGTCTCTAAATAAGCCTCATGGTGTTTGGAGAAGAATGAGATGCAAATATTGGATATTCCAGGGTAATTAAAGGCGCCTTTATTGGTTATTTACATATTTGTAAAAAATAACATTTTAAAATGGTACAGGGAATGGAAGCTCTACATATGGTCAGACCAACTTATACCTCAGAGCACAAAAAAACAAAAACAGGTCTGAAATCAGTTTAATTCTGCACAGGACTATTCCATTGGTGTTTCTCCTGCTATAGGCTCTGTGATAAAGAACACTGTGACAGGTCTGACCTGTATGTTATACATTGGGTGTGCATGGTGTGCTGCCTAAGGTGTAGGTGTGAGAGGTACAGGGGTAGTGTAGGAGGGGTGGTGTTGTGGTGGAGAGTACTAAACTTTGCTCTTTCGGGAGGCATGTGTTGAAGGTCGGCTGAGAGCAACCTAACCTTCAAATGAATCTTTGTGAGTTCTAGTTGTCTCCTATGTTTATGGCCTTCACGGTGTGTAGATCATAACAAATCCCTGATGTCCCTCTTTACGCTGTATTTCTTCATTGAGTGTGTGTGTGTGTGTGTGTGTGTGTGTGTGTGTGTGTGTGTGTGTGTGTGTGTGTGTGTGTGTGTGTGTGTGTGTGTGTGTGTGTGTGTGTATTTTTTTGGTTCATTTATTCACAGTTGTGCACTTATGGGCTTTGTGTTTTACAATAAGTGTCGTCTCTATCATTGTTTGCCAACAAGGGTCACTTGACACTTTCATAGAAAGATTAGGAGAGGGTCTGAGCTTTCTTTCATATCACACTCAGGGTTTTTGAATGGAATATGATCTAAGATCTGTGACCTCAAATCATTTCTTAAATGCATAATAAAAAAACATTAAACTGAACTGTATCCACCTTTCCCTTTTTTGAGTTGTTGTTCTGCAATTTTAAACCAATTGCTGATGATCCAGTTAGCTGTTATTGCTCATAAGGGCGCATCAGTTTTCATTTCAGTCCGTTTCATAATCAGTAATGGTATGTGCCATCGAACAGTTCCTCTTTCAGACAGATGTCCACATGTATTTTCTTGACCACTAAGAATAACCTATGCAATACTCTTTTAATCTGTATGTGACTCATCTCACTGTGCTGGATAGGCCCTGGTGTTGTTTCTCAAACCCTCACTGGGATTTGTTTCTTTAGCTTAATGATCACACCTTGATTACACAAAGACAGTCACTCTTTGACATATAAAATCCTCTCTCCAAACAATAGGCTGCACTAGTGATGTTCATGTGTCATATACAGTCCACAATTATGCAGTCTGTACGGATTCTGTGGGATTTAGATTTTCTTCAAGATTTGCATTAGTCAGATAGAATAGAGACTGTTCTGCTTATTGTTTGTTGAAATGGAATATTATTAACATGTTGAGCAACCAAACAAGGAAAACAGACAAGGAAATAATGTTTGTTTGAAAAACAAGTTAAGCAAGTATTTTGTTCCTGGAATACTCCTGCTGTTAAATTCCTGTATTGACCTTACAGCTTTACATTTAGAATTGACTGGTAAATGTGTTGTAACTCAACTTGTACATGTGTGCTTATAAAGTGCACTATAAAAATACAGAATAATCCTTTATACAACTCTATGTTCATTTAATTTAAAGGCCTATAACATTTGGTGTATGCCTATTATGGTTCTAGGACTTTCTGTGGTAGTTTTGGTGCATGACTATATGCTGTAATGGATCCAGAATTAAACAGAGTCATATGAAACCATATAGCCTGACTCAGTCCATGTTATCAGCTTGTGAGGGGAGGAGGAGGATGTTTGGGGCAGGTAGGCTGCACCTCCCTCTTTCCAGTATTGGAGACAGCCTTAGAGAACACGCACATTCACAAACACACGCATACAGAGTGGGTGTGTGCACACAGTGTGCATCAGTGTGAGCGCTCGGCAGGCTGCTGCTGCTGTTGGACGCACGTACACATCGCCAGGCTGCTCCGCGCTCCATCAGACAGACGCCCATGATGAGAGGCTGCTCCAGCCGACCAAAGCTTGCGCAGAACCAGGACAGAGCGGGTAAGACAGCTCGCTTTTGACGCTCAAATAGACTGTGCAGTTTTCTATTTGGCATGTTGATCCGAAGGACAGAGAGAGAGAGAGAGCGAGAGAGAGAGAGAGAGGGTGTTTGGAAGAGCAGCCATTCAAGACGTAAACAAGCGCCGACGTGCTGCGCCTGTGTCGCTGTGTTGACGCTGCCTCCGAGACCTTTCCCCTACATTTCAACTACAGGCGATTATCTAGGTTTTTAGAGGAAGTTACCAGTCTCATCTTACACCGCTGTAATCGTAGTTTAACACTGCTGTTAAACTGTTGTTGGTGGGACGGTGGCATGTTTATTTGGATGCAGAAATTAGAAAACACAAACGTAAGCTTAGCGGAGGTTTCTTTATTTTTTATATTAGGCTGATTTCCCCACACATTGATCGTGATGGACAAGCTGTTGCAGAGGATGGTTGGCGTTTTCTGGTCTTTTTTTCTTTTTTTTATGTTGTTGCTTATAGGCTATTTTGGCTGCTGCGATGCGTAGCCAACATGAAAGTCTTAAAGACACTGAATGCTGGGTTCATGAGCTGAATATGAAGCGGTGGGTCTGCAGACTGCTTACCCGCTGATTGTTATGTGTACTGTACAAACTGTAGCCTACTTGAGGATGACTTTGCCACTATATACACGCTAAAGTCTGCTAGCTGCAATCAGAGCCTGGAGGAGGAGCACTGATCTGTTTCCTGTTCATGTCCTGGTGTGCTACAGTGTACAAGAAACCTCATTTAACCTCAGTGGAAACCATCATACACAGTCCATACAGTGCTTCAATGAAGGACTGTCTGCTGCTGTTTATGTCATGTCAACAGATTAGACAAGCTTCTTTAAATAGCCCAACAAATAATACAAGCTGTCCAACAAACTTGTATGTTGCTCAGTTTGTATGGGTTTTTCAAATGCATCCTAATGTGGGTTTGTTTTTTTTTTCCAGCTGGAAAGGCTGGAAATACAACCTAGCATGAGTAAGTGTGTCATTTATATGTGGACCTAATGAACCTGACATTATAGTCTGCTAGCAGTCAGGGAATTTGAGAAAGAAGAGAGAACTTTTTAATTATAACCTCCATCTCAACCATATTTAGGTCACAGGCCTGTTAATCTACCAGCACAGACTGAATCTAAAGCCTCAATGTGTGTGCTTCAGATCTATCTCCGTAAGGGACAAAAAACAATAATAGATGAGCTTTTTATTCTGAAAATATGTTTGGCACACCTGTGCAATGAAAGGTAATCTGACAAAACGTCCTGGTGAATGTTTTACTTTAAGGTTTGTTGTTGGGAATAAGATAGAGATACATGAATGTATCTTCTCTATCTTCGTGATAACTACTTTTTGTTGGTGTGATCAAATCTTTATCTTTATAGTAATGTCTAAGGCTGTTGTTGTACTAAAGGCACCGTGCTCATTGGAGATGGACAGAATATTAGAAACCCATTTATTCAGACACAAAATTCAAACCTTTTTAAGCATGACATCCTGCAGAGGAAATGTAGAATCTGTTACAAGGCAGCTGAGTTGTATGACATTCCAAGTGTTTCTGAGCCAACACACAAGAGTAGACTGCCATCTCATGGACACTGTCTGCTCATGCAAAAGGTGTTGCTTCTCTAAGTGCCTGTAAGTCACAGTTTCTGTGATGTTTATTAAAGAATGGCATATATATAATATTGATGTTACCTGTAATGAAATCAATAGAAAACGTGTGTGTGTGACCAAGAGATGGTAGGACTTGTCATTATAGGCCTTGTTTACGAGAGATATCTTCAGTTCTAGGATAAGTGCTGTTAGTTATAATATTAACTCTGCTTATACTCAAGTACACTGAGCCAGCCTGCAAACACCAGGACCTTAAAGGTGAGGGAGATACATGGTATTCCTCAATCCTTCATTTAATATGTGTTGTTATAGCCTGTTTCTCTGCTCTGACCTGTTAACAAATCTCTTACATAAAAGGGCCTATTGTCTGTTTACGAAACAAAACATTGTGATTCATAAAAAAAAAAACGTGATGTGCATATCTCCTTTTTTTAAACGCTCCTATCTATCCCAACATAGCAAATAACAAGGTCTCTTTGTCCCTTAACTTTCCATAACAAAGTAAGATAGAGTTTTTCTTCAGGGCAAAAAGCCATTTTCCAGATTTAGAATCAGCCCATATTTTCCAATTGAAATGCTATAGGAAAAGAACAGCAGAATCTGGGATATTAAATAATTCATACAAAATAGAGAAAACTTCTTCCTGTACTACCAGAATAGCCCTTCCCCTCTTGACTGAGTCATATTAATGATAATATCTGTGCCGTACTTAAAGTGACAATAACCCTGAATGGTTTTGTAGATAAACAGTACATTTTGCAAGCAGTCCTGTGAAATAGTCAAATTCAACCAAGGGTCATGTATTTTGCAAACCTTTGTGCTAGGATAAGGCCAAACATAACGCAATCTTTCTGCCATGTCAAACACATGGTGAAAGCGTACAACCACAGGTGTTCGATGCAGTCAAGCTGATTATGCTTCTGCTCAGGTTAAAGAGGCCAAGCTGTGCTGGTCTATGTGTGGTCACCATATCATGAGGATCATTTTTTTAACCTTATTGATTTATATGTCCCACATGATCATGCTGTGCCTCCTTAACTTGCAGAGCTGGAGAGATGGCATAATGAATCAAGCAACATTCTTAGTCATGTGTTGAAAACCAGGTTGTGCTGGTTGATCCTGCAGGCCTTTAATCCAACATTTGTTGCTTTTTTCTCAGCTGCTATTGCATAAAAGGATGGAGTATAACTCATTCTTTTACTAATAGAATTATTTTTGCACACCACATTTTTAAAGATGATATTGTAAGTACAATGAAACTGAAACAATAGCTAATCTTTTAAAAATGCACTTGCAACTTACACTCAAAGAGGTGTAACCTTTTGAAAAGGCTTTTTACATGGATTGAGCAGATCAAGCCCCAGAAAGTTAAGGGATAGAAACTTTGAGTTCATGTTATGCTGTGAACTCCTCTGTAGATGCAGAACTGTAAAAAGGAGCTGAACCGGAAGACTGGAACAGCTGTGTGAAATAATTGCAGCAAATTAATTTGAACTCAATATTAATTTGCAACAAAATGTATAAATGTGGTGAAATGAGTTCTCTCTACTGAGCCATTATGAGTAAACATTTTATAAAATAATACAATTTGTTTATAGCCGCTTTGAAGTTCATAAAAACATACACATGCATCTTTTTCTGAATTAACCTTCACATTTAATTTGTTTACATTTTCAGCTTAAGTTTCAATAAGCTTGAGTTTAAAAAAAAGAGATAATTTAAAATGATATAAGAGACCTCTGGTTTATCACAAAACGGGGTTTCCCTACAGTTCAGTAGTAGCCAAGCTCTGATCATAAATAAACCGATTTAACTTTAATCTTTGTTGGCTCAACCTCATCCTGGTGCCGTAATGCTCGAAAATACCCAGCAGCACAGTTTATGTTACTTACGGTTCAGCAGAAATATGCTGCGCCCGTACTGCTGTCATTACGGTCGAGCAAACCGGATCACGTGGCCACAGCACAGGGGAGAAAGACCGGGGGGTTTTTCTGCTGGACTATCTCCATCCTCGCAGAGCTGAGCTGATGAAACACCGGTCACCTTCGGAGCAGCATCACGGGAAAAGGCCCCGTGTTCCCGCCGCGGCCACCTCCACCTCCACCTCCACCTCCACCTCCTCGCAAGACGGAATGGGGGACAAAACACCGACAAATCCGCGGGAACTCACTCAAAATCCGCTGAAGAAGATCTGGATGCCGTGCGAAAATGGCCTTCCTGAAAAACACATTTCTCAAAGAAAGGGTGCGGTATGAAAACGTGGCGACACTTGTTAGCATCTTTATGTACAGCTATTCACCTCGTAGTTTTCAACAGGTGTGTCTAATTTATTAAAAGAGATTGTTTGTTCGCTTTTGCCGTGCACGCAGCCAGACCCTCTGTTGTGGACTGAATAATTAAAGCTACTCTGTCACCTGCATTTAGCATCATTTCACGACCTGCTTTAACCTTCTTGCTAACGCTGCCACGGTTATGAGTTCAGGTGTCTTGCTGTGCTCGCCTGCTGCAGCCATCTGGTCCACTGTGTTATATAAGGACTGACTGAATGCTCATGCAGATGAAGGCAGCTCGCATCGAGGAGAAAGGCCTGGTACTGGGACGTTCATATCATTGTTACTGATTGCCAAGTCAATCACCAGCTGTTGGTAAACAGGAATTGTGTCTCTGCAGTCATGTGAGTGATTTGCACAGCGGATGAGCTTTTGCAATTGATCTGCGTTTACAGTACATTGGTCACTTCACTGTGACCAGTGTCCCCCCCACTGTGGAGTGACTGAGAAAGGGGTTTTTGGGGTCATTCCACTTTTCTGAACTACATAAATACACAAGTTTACAGACTTAATCTTTTAAACCCTGCCAAAAAAAACTATTGTGCTCTCTCACCCGGAAAGCTGTGCAATCACACTGAGAGTCTGAGTGTTGAAACTAGTGTCTGTGAGGTGTTTCACAGTTTCTCACACATGTCCTGGTGCCACTGTGACCTCTGCTCTGCGTGACAGCTTTGTCATGGTTGTGCAATGTGACGTTTTCTTCATTGCCCACAATACTGGATTGCATGTGAAAATAAGGACAATGCAGTGTTAATATGAAACTTTTATATTATCATCCTATTGTGTAATATGCAAGATTGTGTATGTGCAGATTTCGAACGGCATGGAGCCAAACCTGAGGCTATGAAAGAAATTTAAGAAGACTTTGAATATCCATACTTTTTCTGTGAAGTGACGCACACAGCAATCACACACTGAAAGTCACATCTTTCATGTGCCTTTTATGTGTGTGATGAACTCATGACTGAAGCTACATTTTTCCTCGCCTTTCGTTGCAGTATGCATGACCAACTGTCCCACCCTGATTGTGACAGTGGGCCTTCCTGCCAGGGGGAAGACCTACATCTCCAAGAAGCTGACCCGCTATCTTAACTGGATCGGAGTGCCCACCAGAGGTACCACTTTTTAGGATTGTCTGATAAGGCAGAGCCATTTTCATTTTGTCTTGAGGTGATCCTAAATGTTCTTACCTCCATCTTTTCCACAGAGTTCAATGTTGGGCAGTACAGGAGAGAGTTTGTGAAGATCTACAAGTCCTTTGAGTTCTTCCGTCCAGACAACGAGGAGGGGTTAAAGATCAGACGGTAAGAGCGACAACTGTCCTTCAGCGGCCTAAACAAGTTACTTCACACCAGCCATTCTATACCTTTTTGTTTTTAATTGACTTTGGACAGTGCCTGGTTTTTAAATACGCCAGAATTAGCACAATAGCTACATTTAATCTGTAGATCTAAGGCAGGTACTTACAAAATGATGTGGGAGATATTTGGTAGCTGTCAGTGTTTAAAATGTTACACATACTGATCTTATTGCACTAGCAGAAATGAAAAGGTTTCTTGTCCAAAGTCCTTATTGAAGAGGGACCCTATGGGTTTTTACGTGCTCGTTATGTGACCAGGTCGAAAGACAATACATGAGGAAATGTCATTTTGTGCACTTAAGCCTGTGCTTACTGAGAAGTGAGAAAATGTCTTGAGAGGGGTACACACTACAAGGTAATCGGGCTGATTTTGGACCCGATTCCCCCCCATCTGACCAAAGTCAGCAAAGGCCCGATTATCTATTGCTCCAAAGATTATCTTGCCAGATTATCCTGTGGTGTGAGGTGTGTTAAGAGTGATTTTTACCTCTCCGATGTGCTTGGAAGACCCGATTTTAAATCAGAAATATTAAACGTGTTCAATATTCACGATCGTGGAACGGAACAATAGCCAATAGGGAAGCAAGCTGACTAAAGCAGGAAGCACAACAAACATTACCATGGTGACAACAGCAATTGTGAAGCATAAAGTTAAATGGATGTCATGAATTCAGGACCAATTTGTTGATTTGTGGCAACAACAAGAATTATATACAACGTGTCCTGTAAAACAAACCACAGTCCAACTGACAAGGGAAGGAGTTGGACCAAAATGTTTACCGTAATGGACGTACCAGCTAACAGCTAGCCACGTTTAGCTTTCCCGTCATGTTTGTATATTCTTGAATGGCGTCTGACAGCGCGAGATTACATGTTGTGATAGTCGAGACTCTGGTTGTCGGTGAATGAATGAATGAATGAATGAATGGGTCGGTGTGTGGTGTGCTGAGTTGATCGTCTCGTTGCACGCCACACACTCTGAGATCTGAAATGTTAATTGGTCATGATTGTTGTCGTGGGTGGGGTCTTTCAGATTTTCGAAATCGTGTAAGATTTTAAAAATCGTTTAGTGTGTACCAGGTCTTGTGTGATGGAACTGTGCCAGTTTGAGCTTAATAATATTTAAAAAGAATGTGGTGTCTGTTTTATATTAACAGACAGTGTGCTTCAGCCGCCTTGAATGATGTGCGACAGTATCTCACAGAGGAAGGAGGCCAAGTTGCGGTAGGTAAAAAGCTGTTCCTGGTTTAAATGTAGTCGTGAGTACCCATACAGATTACAACTCTTAGAATCGTATCCATATTTGTTCCGTCCTAAACAGGTTTTTGATGCAACCAACACAACCAGAGAGAGGAGGGAAACCATCATCCAATTTGCAGAGCAGAATGGCTTTAAGGTAACAAATCAAAGAACAGCGTGAAGTGCATTAGTTGACATTCACATCAAGCTTGATTCCTTCCCTCTTGTTCTTCCCCCAGGTGTTCTTTGTTGAGTCTGTGTGTGAAGACCCAGACGTCATCCAGGAGAACATAGTGGTGAGTGTCTGGAGTTTATCTCATTTGTTTGATCTTAAGAGGCTTATTTCCCGTTTTTTTTATTTCTCACACTCGCCTGCTTTTTCCTGTGTTCAGCAAGTGAAGCTGGGGAGCCCCGACTACACCAACTGTAACACAGAAGAAGCAGTGGAAGACTTCATGAAGAGGATCAAGTGTTATGAGAACTCCTATGAGACGCTGGATGAAGTCTTGGACAGGTGAGGTGAAGCTGGGCTCCAAAATGTTGTTTTAAGAACAGTCAAAATCAACAACAAAAAAAAACAGCAATCATTAGTTAAGCAAATTGACCTTTTTTGAAGCACATTCTGGTCTTAGTTTAATAAACAAGATTGTAGAATTATCTGTCAGTTAAGAAATCTGATCAGCACCAACTTTTGTCGTTAAAGCCGCCATTCTGTAAAATGGTCTTTTCCCAGTTTTGAGCTGAATGATTTATGTGTCTGTGTGTATCTCCTCAGGGATCTCTCCTACATTAAAATTGTAGACGTGGGTCAGAGGTACTTGGTCAACAGGGTGTTGGACCACATCCAGAGCCGGATCGTCTACTACCTCATGAATATTCACATCACGCCACGCTCCATCTACCTATGTCGCCATGGTGAGAGTGAGCTCAATGTCAAGGGTCGAATTGGAGGAGACTCGGGCCTCACACCTGGAGGCAAAAAGGTATATTTTTCATAACAGAGATAGGTGTATCTTTAGAGCTGCTTCTTTTTTTTTTTTTTCTCTTACCAAACAAAACAAAAGTCACATTTTGCCACACACAGAGTTGCATGTTCCACATGTTTTTCTCCATGCAGTTTGCTAAGAAGCTGAGCAACTTCATCCAGTCACAGGTCATTAGCGACCTGAAGGTTTGGACCAGTCAGATGAAGAGAACTATCCAGACGGCCGAGGCTCTCAGTGTGCCCTATGAACAGTGGAAGGTCCTGAACGAGATCGATGCAGTGAGTGTCACGTGTTTGACTGCTCATGCGACTGTTTTCTACAATGTGTGCTGTCAGCAAAGCTTAATCTAGGTGTAATGTCATTTTAGGGAGTGTGTGAGGAGTTGATGTACGAGGAGATCCAGGACCACTATCCTCTGGAGTTTGCTCTGAGGGACCAGGACAAATACCGGTATCGGTACCCGAAAGGAGAGGTCAGTCAGTATGGTTATGTAAAGGGGGGGAAGTGAGATATCTCTCTCAATTTTGAGGTTGCGTACGATGGTTTTTTTCTGTTAGAATTTGAGTTTTTCCAATTTAGTGTCGGTCCTCTTTTTGTGATCAGAAGGAAACGCACTCTGTCACAGAAAAAGACGTAACCAAAAACACAATTAAGAGTTATCCAGATGGCCAACGTCCAATAACTCTCTGCTAATGAGTCTCAAAATGTACCGGCAAGCCTCTAAAGACGGATTTGGCCAAAAAACAGAACCCAGTTAGTAAAGACTTCACTGTAGTGTGTGTGTGTGCTGTGGGTTTGTTTACTGTGTGTCTGAATGTCCTCTGGTGTGTTCTCACTTTAAGTCCATCCCATTACCTCTCCATTAATCTAACACAGGAAGATGGATACGGGCATTAGTTGCTCCGCAGGCAGACGCTGCTGTTAATGTTTGGCTCTGGGGAATATGGTGAAGCTAATGTTGGTCTAGATGGCGTAAATAGATTTTTTTTTTTTTCCACCTTCTAAAATGTGAATGTATTTACCTGTGATTGATTATTCACCGTGTGTAAAGAAAAATGTACTGAATGGAGGTTTTAGTCAACAGAAGCGTTACAGCTCTGGCTCTGTTTTATGCCACCTTCAGATATAAAGATGATTTCTCTCAGGGTTGCTCTCACATTAATGGATTGATTTAAGATGAAATAATCTACCCGGCCTCTACATCAAGTATATTGTGTCGCAGTCAAACAGCAGTCTGCATCTGTCTTATTTGTTTCTTTTATGACTCAGTCCTATGAGGATTTGGTGCAGCGCTTGGAGCCTGTGATCATGGAGCTGGAGAGGCAAGAGAACGTGCTGGTCATCTGTCACCAGGCCGTCATGCGCTGCCTGTTGGCTTATTTCCTGGACAAGACAGCAGGTAAGCCCTGTCACAGAACCTCATGTTTAAATAAGGCAATTTAACAGGCATACACAACGAAACACACATGCTGTTTAATTCACTTCTTAAGAGCTTATTCAACAGAACTGTGGGAAATGTAGGAGGTCACTTACCTCACAAAGTAGATCACGTTAACTGAGGGAATAATGTTCTCCCATATATGGTTAAGACCTGCACAAAGAAACATTCAGTGAGAGTTTCTGTAAGCCTGAGGAATAAGAGTAGCTTAATCTTCACTTATATATTTGATAATGTCTGTTTTGAAAAAGGTATTGGATGAAACATTGTCTACAGACATTTTGTGTTTCACTGACCTGATCATAATCATGGTTTTCCTTGGATCCCTTCTATAAAAATACTTCTTTGTAGTTTATCTCTCATGTTTTGTTTATTTCAATATATTAACTCTTAATTTCCCATGACAATAAGAAACAACATCTTCCACCTTTTTTAAATCTATATTATTCTCCCTGTCGATGAGTGAACTTGCACATGAATTGAAAAGTCAGCAACTCTCGTTCATAATGGTAAACCATCTCTCTGTAGTACAGCCTATGAAGAGTGGCTTGTTCAAGTGTCTGATAGCCTGATGAGTGTGCTGTGGTGTTGACACATTAGTGGTTAGTTAGTGGACACATCTGACGCCTCACTTTGCAGGTTCATGTTTTAGGTATTTTGATAAGTTACTTGCTTTAAGAATGTAACATGGTATGTTGCCAGATACAGAACCCCGATGATGGATGCCTCCTTTGACTACTAGAAAATTAATGTTTTCAAATAAAACACCTCAGGAGTGTTAGTTTTCAAAGTGAGTTTCATGAAGTGTTGTTGTGCTATGTTTGCCTTCCCACAGAGGAGCTTCCGTACCTAAAGTGCCCGCTGCACACCGTGCTGAAGCTAACGCCGGTGGCCTATGGTAGGTGTGGTCTCCTGATTGTATATAATGATAGTAGTCTGAATAGTTGTGTGAAACACCTCTTTGCCAACTCAGCTGATGAAACCAAACTTGTGTTTGAATGCTCAGGCTGTAAGGTGGA
Organism: Labrus bergylta; assembly: GCF_963930695.1. Lineage (NCBI taxonomy): Eukaryota > Metazoa > Chordata > Actinopteri > Labriformes > Labridae > Labrus > Labrus bergylta. The sequence goes on along the minus strand of NC_089199.1, from coordinate 17,170,215 downwards.
GTCCATTTGCCTGAATGTGGAGGCTGTCAACACACACCGAGAAAGACCAGAGGTGGGTATAACAACAACATGCAAACATACACTCAATCGAACTGACCCACTTACTGCAAGGTACAATGGTACAGGTTTGTGTTTCAGCCTCTGGTGATGAACTGTAAGTGAACATTTGTGGCAGCATATTCTGTACAGGTTTTACCCGCATTCTTTCTGATGAGAGCTTTTCATAATCTTCATAATCGCCGTTATGAAGAGAAAAAAAAACTGCTCAGAGCAGGTGTCTGTGATGGATTATGTGTGGAGTCTATGTAACCATAGGATTAAAGAAACGAGGCTAAACGACACACCCTTTAAATAAATATGCTTTTCTGAGTAAATGATGTTCCAGTGTCTCAATGCGAATGTCACCTTTAGCAGAAAGTATAAAGACTGTGGAAACACTGTTTTTGTAGGTGTGTAATGTGATGCGTTTTGAGAATGAAGGATCAAATGTTTACTTGCATTAGACTACAGATAATCAAGATGAAGCAGACATGTAGCCACAGTCTGTCCTTACTCATTTGCAGCATCGTGCTCTCCCAAAATTCACATGGATTCATGAAGACGGAACAAACTTCTTGTGGGCACTGGAACACTGCAATGATAGAACAGCAGGAATCGAAAGTTAGAGTCTAGTTGTCCAGACCACTCGTGAGTTCTCCTCTTAAAGCAGGTACTATCATCTGATTGTACATTAAGTCTCGGATGGACAACAACAAAGGAAAAAATACTATCTGGGTTCACCTTGTGCTCTTGTCCACTAAACGATATCCAGTTTACTATCTGCCTGAATCAATGTGAACGAAGCGTTGGCCTAAGCCATGCTGTGGCATGTTATGCTCAGTTTGAGCCAACTTCAAAATTAACAAAAATACAGTAAAGATAAGTAATCGGACCTTAACCAGAACAAATAATTCAAGCTTACAGGTTAAGTTTAAGAACTTGAGAAGATTATTCATAACCATGCAGCCCCTGCAGGTTCTAAAAGTATGTCATGTTTTGAAGCTGAGAATAATCTGTTTGAAGTGTAAGCATGCCATGGTTCAGTTGAGATCATGTGACTGACAACAGCAAATTAAACCATGTGAACAAAACAGCATCCTCTTAATAGTATCCTTCTTCCCGATTTGTCCGGTGTGTTGACAGTTGACAGTTGATATCATATATCCCATGTGTTTTGATTCCCTCCCCCTCTCTGTGCTTTTTGTTTTATCAAACAGAACGTAGAAGTGTCGCGGATGTCAGAGGAGGCTTTGCTAACTGTGCCAGCTCACCAATGAGGCAGTGCCCCTCACCCCACCCCCGACCCCCTCCTCCATTCCCCCTCTGTACGCACACTCTACCAAACTGAGCATCCCTGCATTGAATCACTCCTCACTCTACGTCGTTCTTGTGTTCTGTTCGTCCTTAAATTCTATTTTTAAGAAGTGATAATGGGGATAATTGACTGGAATCCAGTTAAGAATTTTGATTATTAATCCTTATATGGCACAAATCTCGTGTCGCACATGTTCTCCAATTTTTGGAGCTTGCTTAAAAAGCAGATTCTTGTTCTAACTGAAGTGTCATCCAAACTGTGAAGCAACGAAACTCCAGCCACACCCGTTTTTTTTAGGTTTTTTTTTTTTGTTGGAGCCGTGATTAAGTGTAGTTTATTGTCTCATCCAATCTGTCTGTGAAGTTGATTTAGCTATTTTATCTTAACAAGTGTCTGTTCAGTTCATTTTTCTGTTGGAAGAAGTCAGGACACAAAAAAATCTCAGTTTCACAAACATGCACAAAAACCAGATTGTTCTTATTTTTTATTTTGCACACAGAATAAACTTTTTATTTCTTTTCAGCATGTCTAATTGTACAGTTGGTCTCTGGTTTAAAGGTGTCAAACACTGTCTACTAATCCCAGGAGACTCTGAAGTAGAGACACACTTTTTTTTTTTGTTTTTGTTTTTTTTTCTTGAGCAATGTGAAGGCTCTTACAGTGTATTTATATCACTGATCCAAAACAAGAGAAGGATTAATCTGTTTAATGTTTTAAATAAACACTCTTACAATTCATGTATCCTTTAAAACTCTTCTTGTGCATCATTTTAGCAGGTTTGAAATGAACGCTTTTCCTCTGTAATGTTGGAGTCTAGATCTCGGGGGGTGGGTATATGCTTTTACTGTGAAGGACAGTCTTCAGCTTACGTAGGTCTAGCCCACTGAGCTGGACATCCATTACTCATGTTACTCATGCAGATCAAAAGAGTCTGCATATTTCCTTCCTGTTCTTACTATCTACTGATCAGATGTGTTCAGTGTACTTCCTGCTCACTCTTCTGTGGAGCGGTTTGCTCATTCATTCATATGCAAAGACTCTGCTGGGATGCATAATGAAAGTGCTGCCATTCATCAGCCTGAACAGAAGTCTTACTGTGTGACAAACACACATTTCCCTCTGGCTAGAATAACAGTTACTACAAAATGTATGTGTGTTATTCACAGCTGGAAATACTTCAATTTTTCTCAAAGGCGTTATCATTAAAGAGGTTATGCAATGTAAAAAATGTACCAAGCCTTTGTTTATATAGCACTTTTCAAAAGCAAGAAGTGCTTTACCATTAAAACAAGCAAATAAATAGTCAAAACAAATACAAAAAAATCTACAAATAATAAAACAAATAATTTGGTTCACCAGCTCATGGTGTGATGATAAAAAACACTGAAAAACGTGCTTAAATCACAAGCATCTGTCAACTGTTGGTCTGCTTTTTGCATCTTCATTCAATTTAAAATGATCTCCAATTTGGCAAAATGTCTCCAGAACCATTTCATGTACATTGCATTAACAAGTTGGAGTAACAGTAACTGCAAGAACAACGGGATAAAACAAAATAACATTGTGTAGCACTTTCCTTTGTTTATATTTGGTTCCTATCCAAATAAAAGCTGGTGTTTCCTCTCTTCGTGAACGTGTTGGCACACATTTATGAAATTCCCCTGACACTGATGTGTTTCCCTCTGCAGAATGTGAACATCCATCGTACCACTGAAGACGCCCTGCAGACCGTCCCTGCTCACCTCTAACCGCCTGCTGCAGCTCCACCTCCATTCTCTTCCCTCTTTGGACGCACTCTGGTGTTTATTCACTTTTCCCGTCTGCACAGCCTGCTCATAGTGGTGACTGCCTGGGTGATGTGCCTTGTTCTACCCCTAAAACATCTCCACCACCTTTTCCTCGTGACTGTCTTTTCAAGGAAATTTGAAGGAGCCCAACCTGAACACGTGTGTGAGGGCCTTTTTTCCCAAAGCTGCTCAATGTTTTCACTGAGCTCAGCAGGTCCACTCCATCAGTCAGGTGGTTGTCTTGCACTGAGGGGATTCTTTACACCTGACTCCTGCGTCATTGTGTCTATTTTCACTGAGGTGTCTTTATTTGTGCAACAGTGAACCTGGCATTGAAGCTTATAGTAATATTTTAGTGTATTAACCGTGTGGTGCCATCAAATGACCATGTGACTTTCTGCTTCATGTGTGGTGTGGTATTGGGTTGTGCAATCATTGTTCAATGTGAAGGTGTCTTAATAAGTTATCATGTGCAATGAGATTTATATCTACTTGTAAAGAAATACTAAAATATGACTATTTAAATAATGAATACCTGAACAAACTGGCTTATTAAAGTGTTCTTACATGAAGGGAGTGAAGCCACTTTCATTTTATACTTATGGGTTAAATAAAGTCTCTACGAAGGATTCTATCAACAGACCTTTAGTTCATAATAAAAAACATAGTTAACACTTTTTAGTGAAGAACTTACCAGAGGCCAAAAGAAACATGTAATATCAGCTCAAAGATCAAATGTACCTCCCTACTCAACTACAATAAAGATATTTTTATAAACCAACCTGTCTGTATCTCTCTTACTGTGGGTAGACTCATTTCATACATAACAGTTTTCACCCCTCCCCCACCTAAAAAAAGAAAAACGATATTGTTGCACATATCAGAAAAAAAAAGTTTGAAGTTAACTTTCGGTTGCCTTATTATTTACTGTTAAGTGTCAAAAAGTGAAGGAAAGGTGACTTTTACATAATTACTGTTAAGGTGTAAGCTGAGCAGTGTGATGATCCTGAGCAGTGTGCATTCAAAGGTGACTTAAATATCTATCTTGGCATTGCCATGGCTAAAAATGTGGCCACAAAGCTCCTCTTCGACTTCAACCTGAGCTTAAAAGTGTAACAGTGGCAGAGTTAAATAAAAGTATTTTTGTAAACATGTACCCCAGAAGCAGGTGTGTTACTAGTTTTAATGAAAAAAATCAACATGCACATCCCTTAGGGGGCACTGGGTCCAAAAACACCAAAAAGGTAAGGAGAAGCAAACAAGATCTTCACACCAAGAAGCTCCCGTTTGAAGGATTTATTAAAAAGTGACGTTTTAGAGTCAACGTGCTCGTCCTCAGACTTGAAAGTGTATTCTCATAAAATACACTTTCAAGTCTGAGGCTCGAAACGTCACTTATCAATAAATCCTTCAAACGGGAGCTTCTTGGTGTTGCTATTTTTTGTCTAAAAGAAACCACCTCAGGAGTGTAGTTACATTTAAAGGCAATACAGAACTGTAAGCTAAAGTTAAACCATTTGGTTTTAGTTGTAAATGTGAAGAAAGACTGGTCAACAAAGCAGTCACACACTGCCTGCAGTGTCAAGGTACCACTTCCCCTCTCTCACAGATGAAATAACACCGTAACTGTAAGTGCTGACTAAAATCAACTTCCTGAGACGCAAACCAGATCCATTTATAGAAACAAGCAGCAGCAGCAGAAACGTACACCTTGAATCAGAGAGAGCGGCAGTATTGAAATGAGAACACCAAAGCTATAAAACAACAGAGTTTTATTATCTTTTGTTATTTTCTACATGGGATTTGGTGGTTTGTTTTCAGACAGCTCTTGCTCCGTGTCCTTGATTTGACCACAAACAGACTCCCTTAAATGGGGGTTTGAACAGAGACATTTTGACATTTTGAAACAACAGTGACAGATCACACACTCTCACATACAGAAACATACATACACCTGGCCGTTCTGTTTGCATCAACACAATCTCAGTGCCCCCTGTATTCATGGCTATCAACATGATTAATACTTTAAGGACCCGCCTTTGTTGGGGATTTGTTCTAAATGGCTGAAAATGAAACTGGTAAATATTTCATTATATACAGTCACTGATATTCATGATTACAGGGAAATACTTGAGACAGGTGCTAATGGTATCCTCAGATTGGTGATATTCCGCTCATCTTCTTGATTGGCTGTTTTCTCCTTTAGTCCTCCACTCCTGGGCTGATTGGCCCTCGGAGCCGTTTCCCAGATTGTGTGGGATCATGGACAATGCCGTCCTCAGAACTGTGGAGAGAAAAAAGGTCAAATTAGAAAGTCGAAGTGGATTTTTCCGACATGCCAGTGAAGCAGCTTTGAACCCACACAGCTGAGAAGTTTCTTACATTTTTCAGGAATTCCTCTGCAACAATACGGGCCCTGGCATTAACGGAAAGTTTCATCTCGCTGATCTCTTTGTCAATCTCTTCCATGAAGTGGATCACATAGTCCACCAGCTTGTGTTTGTACATCTGCTCCGTGTGGAAGTTGGTAATCAGGAAGCTAATGTCATATCCCTGAAATCACAGTGCAAGAGAGGAAGTAAGAAAATAAAAGCTGTGACAGAAATATCACTTCATGGCGTTAATGCGGTCAGGGAAAATGAAAAGTACATTGGAAAGAATGATATGCAATGTTTTTATACAAGTCTTAGTCCATCTGTGCATTTCAAAGTTCACACTTTTCCTCATTTACATCACTGTATATTGATTACCATTTTGTCACTAGTTTTTTCTTTTCCAGTGTAAACAACCCTCATTAGCCTTTCACGACTCACCTCTACTGGTTTCCTCCTCAGAATGAAGAAGTTCTCCGCTCTCATCATCATGAAGCGCATAAACTTGTGGCAAAGGATCTTCTCAATCTCATCAGCCTGCAGAGAAACAGTTTTTTTTTTTTTTAAATACACATTAGACTGTTAGAGAAAAATATGAACAGCCCAAAACAATCCAAACCCTGCTGTTTAAATCACCTGTTTGACAGCAATGCTGACTCTGACCGAGTTGATGGATCCCTCAATGAGAACCTTCTCCTTGTCATTGCGGCTGATGACCACAGGCTGAAGAAGCAGCTCTTTACTGCTCCTGTAACCACAACAAAATGCTTCCATCAATATGAGATCAGGCCAGATGACTTTTCGACGCATGCGTTTTGTCAATATTAAAGTCTAAAGAACCGGCTTACATTTTTAAGGCAAAACCTTGATAAGGGATTAGGAATACACCTGCAAATAGCTGCTGCAAGTTCACACACGTCAGTGGCTGACACTGTGCAGCCTGCTTGAGAAATTTTCTCCCTGCTAAAATGTTTGCACAAGTCCACACTTGTTTTGACAGCCAAGGACGATCTGCAAACAGCTTAAGGGCTCAAAAACAGAAGGAAGCAAATCCAGTGGGACAACCGGAGAGGCTGCAGAGTCCAAACACACGACATAAAACCTACCTGACCTCCACTTCTGGCTTGTTGTGACGCTCCACCACCTGAGAGGAGAAGTTCTCCAGACAGAGGGCCGCCTGCAGGGTCGCCCTCACAGCGTTTAAGTAGGGACGCAGAGTCGCTGTCTGGGGATAGATAACAAGTTCTGGATGAGTCCCACTACATTAACACACTACACTTAATTGTGTATTTGGTTTTTTTTTTAAATCAGAGTCCATGAGCGAACTGAACCTCCCAGTCCAGTTAGGCTGACTCAACCTGTGGGGGGGGGGGCAGCAAATGAAGTCAGGTTTGATCAGGAAATAACATTAGCTGCATGAAGGGACACAGTGGCTACCTCTCAGTTACACATTCATACCGTGCACATAGAGCCATTTCCAATCAAAAAAAAGAGAAAGAAAACACGATCTGTAGATGCAAGTTATGATTTATTACATTTAGATGAATGATTTGCTTAGATAAACGTCTGCTGGTTGGACCGAGATTACAGCTCATCCAACCAAAAATCACTGTGCCTGTCCTAAACACATATACTAAGATTACTCGTCGCATAATAGTAGAGCTTTGGAAGATCTACCACACAATAATGTGGAAAAGGGGCCCGAGAGAAAAAAAAACAAGACAGCTCAGCTCACTTTAGTTTCTGCAAATCGTGTTAAGGATGCCCGTCCTCTAATTTCACTGCAGCCCACCAGAAAGCCAGACTGTGAGCAACACCGAGCTCATCTTGACTTGAGTGTAGCCGTGGTTAGCGGAGGTGAACGACTAAATAATGAAAAATAAAGATATATTCAGACGAAGAGACTTACCATTTTTCAGCTGTAGAAGACGGAAGTTCCTCTGCCACGCCTGGGACTCCTCTTCCGTAAATCCTACATCGCCGAGTACAGACAGGGTGCGCTTGTTTTATCTTACCCTTCGCTCGAGAAAAAGCAGATGTCACCACACAGCATCATTTCTGCCGTGTCGCGCGGTTTGCCCCGCCCGGTTGGAGTTTGTGGGAGCTGAAACAAGCGTGCACTAAGAAGCGTCCATCTACCTATTTGAATAGGAGCTTTCTCATTCAGTTGCCGTTTGTTAAGGACTTGTTTTCATCTTGCGTTGCCCATTTTTTAATAAAACTTCTAGAAAACGACAGCGTAACATAAATATGATCCAGTGTAATAGCCTTATTCCGAGTTAAGCTGTAGTTATTTTTTATAATATACCTCGGCACAAAATGGTTTGTTCCGATGAAACCATTCTAGAAAGCGGGTAATAATTTGACAACTTCTCTATTTTATTGACAAAATGATTATCTGTAATGCTTCATCCCAACTGATAATGATTTATCATTTGTGTTTTCTATGTTAAATTTACATTTTGTCAATAACATGACTTGTTTGTTCGACTACGGTTCACACCCCCATCAATTAGAAATGGTTTCTCCCATCATGGACACCATTCACTGACGGTAAATATCGTTGCTCCTAAACATGTTAGAAGATAAATTTGGTCTACATGTACATGTCTTTCGCCTTTAGGGGTTTCGAATCGCCTCAGTGTTACACATTTCTTGTACAAAATCGTGTAATTACCTTGTGCGACATAGAAAAAAGGTGGAAATCATCTTTGCAGTTTGGGCCCAGCTTGTGTTGTCGGTGCGTGCGTTCATAGACTGTATACTGTATTTATATGAGAGACACAAACTAACAGACACCGTTTGGAGACCGCTGTGTGTGTAAATCTAATCATTTCTTATTACCCTCTCTTCTTTATTAGACATTGCAAATCTCTGCACAGCAGCATCATGAGCGAGTTAAAGGACTGCCCCCCACTGAAGTACTATGACTTCAAGCCGGTTGAGCATGTGAAGGTGTGTCCCCGCTACACTGCTGTCCTCGGCCGCTCAGAAGACGATGGCATCGGCATCGAGGAGCTCGACACTCTGCAGCTGGAGCTGGAGACACTTCTGTCCTCAGCCAGCCGCCGGCTCCGAGCCCTGGAGGAGCAGAGACAGGTAGGACAGAGTTTGGATCCTCCCTCCTACATTCCTCTTTACCATGTGGTATGATGTTTTCATCCCAAGTTTGTTGACTCCCACTTTAGAACCCATGTGAAACAAAAGGCCTCTGTTTACATCAACTTCCTGGATGGTTACTATTGCTTTTTTTTTTTTTTTTCCTATGATGTATCTTAGATCCTCACAGACTGGCAGGACAAGAAGGGAGACAAGCGTTTCCTGAAGCTAGGAAAAGACCCAGACCCCGCTTCCTCCTCCCGCCACAAACCAAAGAAGCAGAAGTTGGAAGGCAAAGGCAGTCATGGGCCGGGTCCAGGTCCTGGCAGACCCAAATCCAAAAATCTGCAGCCTAAAGTTCAAGAATATGAGTTTACAGATGACCCGCAAGACATTCCTCGCACTCCTAAGAATGATGCACCCAACAGGTCAGCAGTAATTAGTCTTTGTCACGTCTTCTTTGCTACTGAAGTTAAATACAATTTCAGGGGATCCTTATGGGGGAGAAAAGGTAAGACGTTTCTACGGACCCATGACTGACATGGGCCAGAAAAATATCAGAACATTAGTTAATTCTTTATTAATATTAAAAATCAATTTATTCATAGGGCCCCAAATCCCCGATAGCACCAAGTCTCGGCATATTATTAAAATGATGACATTGATATTTTTTATTTCTCTGGATTGTAATTTTGTCCTTTTTTCCAGATTTTGGGCATCGGTCGAGCCGTATTGTGCGGACATCACAAATGAAGAGATACGATTGCTAGAAGAGCTTCTGAAACCCCCAGATGATGAAGCGGAGTATTTCAAAGTACGACATAGTTCTCCATGTACTTGTTATGTTACACCTATATTTCTGTTTTTTCATATTTCTGTAAGTTGTTATTAGATGTGTTGAGCTTTTGGTACTGTCCTTGTTAAACGTAGATACCAGCACTGGGTAAACACTACTCTCAGCGGTGGGCTCAGGAAGATCTGCTGGAGGAGCAGAGGGAAGGAGCACGAGCCAACGACAAGAAGAAGAGCCTCATGGGGGGGCCGCTGTCTGAACTGGATGCAAAAGGTGGGAGAACACTGAAGCGTATTAGAATGCCAGACTGTACATAACGCATTAGCATCTCTTATAATCTTTCCCATGTTGACTGCTTCAGATGTGGATTCTTTGTTGAAGAAGTCAGAGTCCCAACATGAGTCCCCAGAAGATGGATGTCCCTTTGGTCCCCTCACACAGCGACTGCTCCAGGCTCTTGTCGAGGTTAGTATGTTGAGGACTTACTTGGAGTCCAGAGTAACAAATGATACAACTTCCAATTTGAGATGCACCGATCGTAATTTCTCTGGCCGATTTCCGATTTCCGTTTTTTACCTGGTCTGACCTGCCGATATCGATTTCTGGCCAAAACTGATTTTCTTTCTTCATAGCACTTAAATTGACAGTAAAACCAAATGAAGTGTGGGACATTTCTGTATTGTTCATTATAAAACACTGATTGTAAAGTAATTGTTACTATTCCAAAAAATGTGAATATTAAATGCGGATAATGAAATCCATGTATAATTTTAAAAGATCGTTTAATACCTTTTTGATTGCTTTTACTTTACATATATAGAAACACTTCAATCATGAATAATTGCATATAAATACAAGAGAATACAGGTAACAAAGGGTTGACTCTCAAAATGTTCTAGTGGAGATTAGTCTGAGTGAGAAGGAGAGATAGATGCAGCATGATGCAGTTCTTAAGATTTTTTGGAATAGTAACAATTACTTTACAATCAGTGTTTTATAATGAACAAAGAACTGCATCATGCTGCATCTATCTCTCCTTCTCACTCAGACTAATCTCCACTAGAACATTTTGAGAGTCAACCCTTTGTTACCTGTATTCTCTTGTATTTATATGCAATTATTCATGATTGAAGTGTTTTTATATATGTAAAGTAAAAGCAATCAAAAAGGTATTGAACGATCTTTTAAAATTATACATGGATTTCATTATCCGCATTTAATATTCACATTCTAGAAAGATTCAAACAGCCATTATTATCACTCTTCAGCCTGATGTTTTGTTCTAACTCATTGATAAATCAAATAATAAAAACAGCAAAGTCTCTCACTGCCTCAGTGAACGCTATTTGTAGTTGCAAAGAGTTTTTATCATGTAGGCTGGGCCTAATACTATAAATCTATAATATTTCCTGCAAATTCTTCCTTCTCACAGGTCGTCAAACTTTTACATAATGTGCTTGTACACTGAGGTAATACATCTCATGTATACACTGCCGACATGTCAGCTTGGTTTACGTGTGGCCCTCCCTCGGTGTTTGTGTAGCTGTGCGTACGGCATGAAGCGGCTCGTGCGTGAGTCTTGAAATCCGCACTAAATGGGCTACACGTGTTAGGACTGACCGGTTTCAGCCGTGCAGGCTAAAAAAATCTGCAGATTCCAGTCACCCACCGATCTATCTGTGCACCTTTAATCCCAATAATGCAAAGTGTCTGATGACTGAGTTAGAGCATTTAAATGAACTGAATCTAAAAAATGTTATCACAATTAATTGACAAATGTGTATCTGTTCTCTTCCAGGAGAATATTATATCCCCCATGGAGGATTCTCCTATCCCCGACATTGCAGGGAAGGATGCTAATGATGGTGCTGGTACTTCTCCTCGAAGCCAGGGAAAAGCTTTTAGGTATTTGATAAAAACACGTTGAATGTGTGAGATCTGAGAGGCATCTAAAAGTAATAGTTCCTGTAACAGCTCTCCACATAGTCCGGTTTCTATGGCTTATACCACTTCTATGTTTCTATTTCCCCCTTCAAGTGTCCCTCACACGCGCTCTCTGGAGGCGAGGATCAAGGAGGAGCTTGTGGCTCAGGGGCTGCTGGACTCTGAGGAGCGTCCTGGACCAGGAGGAGACTCGGAGGATGAGGTCCTGGCAGAGCTGCAGAAGAGACAAGCAGAGCTCAAAGCCCTGAGTGCTCACAACAGAGCCCGTAAACAGGAGCTGCTCCGGTGAGGACAGATCAACTAATACTGTTACATATTAAGTGAAGCGTAATTTAAATAAAGTCTGATGCATGATCAGCTGCTGACATTGACTCTCTGCTGTTTCCTCACAGGTTGGCCAAAGAGGAGATGCGTAAGCAGGAGCTCCGGCAGAGAGTCAGGGTGTCTGACAACGAGGTCATGGAGGGATTTCGACGAATCATGGCAGCCAGGCAGAAGAAACGCACACCAACAAAGAAGGAGAAGGACCAGGCCTGGAAAGCTCTGAAGGAGAGGGAGAGCATCCTCAAGCTCCTCGATGGATAGGGAGAAAAACTGTTTTTGTCTCGTTTATTTCCAGAAGAAACACTGAAAAAAGGCACACAATGACACAGATATGGACAGTTGTGACAGCTGTTACATGGTCAGTGAACAGCTGTATCTATGAGGATGTATGATTCAGTTTAAAGCAGCTTGATTTGAGTAGATGTTTCTGTAGTAGTTTTTATGTTGTGTACAGCCGGATGCTCATTTGATCAGCAGTATTGAGAAAGCATCCGATTTTTCTCCTTTTGTTGATTTTTTTCTCTCTTTGTTTTTTAAATATTCTTTTGTATGTTTAATATTGTAATGTGAAGAAAACAGTTCGCATGGGTTAATAAATCAGTGCCCCTCAATCTAAAGTTTTTTTTGTGTGTATTTAAAACAAACAATCCAAAGGTGATGCTGAAATGTATACTATAGATTTTAATCACACGAGGAACCTGAAAAAGTTAGCAAACACACATACATCACTTACTGCTGAGTCGTAAATAAACACTAGATATGATGCACAAAGACCAGCAACACTATGGCTCCCAAATATATACTTATATGGGTCCATGTCCCAGTGCAGACCATAACATGGAAGTTGGTCTATTAGTTGGAGAGGTGCCAGGGCACTCCCTGAGTACTGCCGAGGTGCCCTTGAGCAAGGCACCAAACCCCAAACAGCCCTGTTGCGTTCCCTGAGTATCAGTGTGTAGCAGCCCCACTCTGAAATCTCTCCATTAATGCATGTCCACGGGTCCTGCTTTAGCAAGTGTGTATTTCAGGCCTATATGTGTTAGTAGCATGTCTCTCAATAACAGAGTGTAAACTACAGTTTTCCTCAGGGATTAATAAAGCATGTAAAATAAAAACATTTTTATTTCAGTTTAAAATTATGTGATGTAAATATTGATCTTAAACTAAGGACTCAGATCCCTCTTAATATTTGTCTAAGAACAGAAACAAGTATGGAGACCATTTGCTCAGAAGCTGGTGGTGGGGTTGGTTTATCTGTAGGTTCCACTTCCTCCACTATTTATTAATGAATTTTAAAATGATTGGATTGAAAAGTCTGTACAGTATTCCATAATTTACCATTTTTCATGTATATAGCAACAAAGCACAAAAAAGGCATCTCATGACACTTCAGATGTTTGTGTCCTTGTTTGGAGATCAAACAATCTGTAATGAGCGAGCAATTGGCAAAGAAAACTTTCTTCTAACAGACAGACATCGCAAGCAGACAGACTCTTTACCAAATTACCATTTGTTCTGACCAGATGGGCTGTGGAAGAGGGATAAAGAGAGACAAACAGTCGAATAGAAAGATATAGAGACTGACAATACAGTTTTATAGTTTTCTTATTTAAAGAGGCTACACAAAGGAGCCTTAAAATCTATACAGCGCAGACACCTTTTTATTTTGTTTCTCATAACATACATTTTTCCAGAAAGTTATATATATATATATTTTAACTTTTGATGTCTTAAAGCAATCCATTTGAGTATGTATTTTCATATTTAACACATTGTGTAGTTGGGGGTCATTTTCCAATTCTGTGAAAACATTTTTAGTGTCATGTCATGCCCAACTGAAAAGCATGCTCTTAACTGAGTAACCACTAGGTGGCAGTCATTTTCTTTAGACTGACTTGACCCGCAGGTTTTCCACAGCAAAGGGCCCTTGTTTGACATTGACCCAACATGGTCAGTATACTGGGTCCTGTCTTCATTTGAAGATATCCCCCTCTGATCTTTATCCCAGTGTTAAGGAGAGTGTGAGTGTCACACTGTGCAGCTGTTCCTGGGGGCCGCTCGGTTCACATTACAACAGTCAGTCAGACACACTCCTAACACCAACTTATAATACATGCCTGGAGCCACAATGACACTTTATCTTTGACTTGAGAAGAAAAAAAATGTTTATATTTATCTCCTTGCTTAAGAAATAGATATAACAGAACTTTTTAAATATTCTGATACAAGACAGCAACTACCACAAACCTTAACAACCAGGAGTGTAGGCCATTCTTACAAGCTAGATGTATAGAAGTATGATTTAATTCAGTTGTGCATACAGTGTTTTTTTTTATTTTTATTTTTTTTTAACAAAATTAGCTGCAATAGAAAGAGCCTTTGTGTAACATGACTTGATTTACATAATACAGCTAGAACATGTATTCAGAAATGCAGCGCTTCAACAAAGACCCATATTCGTCATTGAAACCTCCTCAGTCTTGTCTGGTGTCCTCCACGCAGATTCATCATGCCGTCAGCCCACGTGTGTGAAAGCTTTTAATAACATGCACTCCTATTGAATCGTTGTGCAGGTGAACGAGAGGCTGAATAGAAAGCTGTGGCGGCCCCTCGAGGCTGGGCGTATCACACACACACAACGCTTTTGTTGCATTTGTTGTCATTAGACCTTAACTGAAGGGCAGGTGGGTTTTGTTGATACAATGCTCATACACGCTCAATGATGCCCGTCTGCTGTTTGCACATCCCGTATTGAGCTGTTTTTGAAGAGCTAACTAGACTCCCTTTTTAACAAACCAGGTGGTGTTTCCTTGATGGACCTATGAGGCGGTAACTTCAGCCTCGGCTCCACTTGTTCACCTCACTCGCTCTGTGCTCTCCTCATGTGAAATTCAGCTAAGTGGTGAGCTTCTTCACTCCTCTCCGTCATAGCCTGTAAACCTTTATGGATGTTTAAGAAGACCGCTCTCATCTGGAGTGTTTGGGTAAATAACTTGAACTTTAGTACTTTGGAAAAAAAAGGATGGACAGAGGCTGCATGTCTGGAAGCTTTGTCGACATCTCCTCAGGCAATAACACAAAGACAAATAGAGTATAAATACAGAGCTATCGTGTGGGCAGGCACACACACACACACACACACACACACACACACACACACACACACACCCACACACACACACACACACACACACACACACACACACACACACACACACACACACACACACACACACCCTTGACACTATCACTCTTCATCTGCTGGTTGGGGGATTTCTGTACATAGACTCTTTGTGTTATCAGTTTGTACGAGCAATGTTTCTTTCTCTGGGTTCTCTCCTCCTACTCCACCTCTGTTCCTGCGTTCCTGAGCTGGCACTTAGCATGGACTGAGTGAGGCAAACACACACACACACGCAGAAACACACACACTTAGGGGTAAAGGGATTTAACATAACCCCCGTCAGCTTTCATGCTTTTTTTTTTTTTTTTTAAATGGTGTGTATGTGACTGAGATACAGAGGTTGTGACAGCTGTCGAGGGCGGCTGTTTCACTGAGAAGACCCTCTGTCCAGCCAGGCCACGCCTCAGCTCTCCTCGCGCACAGAGACCTATTGTCTTCAGCTTCCACTATTGTGATGTCATGGCATGTCCTTCCTCAGAGAGCTGCTGTCGCTGTTGTTGTAAAACCTCCTGTTTGAGGCACAAACACAAAGTCTCACATACCTTGAACACTCTTGTGTGCGCACCTTTCCGGCCTTGCTTTACCTTGGTCTGGTTTGAATCCCATTTGCTTCTCATTTGCATGGCAGTTGATGCTCTTCTTGTATTGCTCCTGAAATTGGCAGCTCTTATGCAAATCATTCTGCCTCTTTCAGCCCCACCTGCCTGGGCTTTGCTAATCAGTGAGGTGAAGATAAAGATTCTTGAATCCCTTTTTAACTCTGCTTGTCTACGGGGTATTTTGTTTATGATAAACACAATCAGCAACAGATAAGCTATTTATTTTAAGTATGAAAGGATAGACACAGAGACAGACTGTTGTTGTCCATACATTGTAAGGGTATAAGTTCATACTAAAGAGTCTATTGAGGTTGGTGGTACTTTGACTTTCCATCTTGCGACACCAATAGGTCAAAGTTATACTCATTCTGTAAAACATCTCAACATCATGGTGGTGACCATGTGTAAAATGACAGCTACTAAAAATAAGCACCTTAGCACTCCTGGACATTTTGCCATGCTAGCATTAGCATAATTCTCAAATGGCGTTATCACAGTCACAGATGTTTATGACTGTAAACCATTAGTTCCTGTTATAAAGTTTGATAATCCTAGCTATAATGTTCATGATATTGTGATGATTGGAGCCAAATATAAAACCAATTATATGTGGTGAAATCAGGATTAGGGGCTTTAAGACAAACATGAGGTTTGATGCTTATCTACCAAAGCCCTGTACAACTGAAGTTACCATAATGAGTCGTTAATACTAAGGTGAGCGAGTCTCAGCCCATGTTTGCTTAAGGTTTTATGAGTCTTTTTTAAAAGCTCAAGCCATGCCAAAATTCACAAACAACCCCCGTCTAATGCCAAAGCTTTTTCTCTTTATCACCCCTGCCTCAGACGCAAAGTCTCCTGAGGGTGGCTCGCTGCCTGGCCTGATTTTAGGATCAGACCTTTGGGGCTGCTCAGCTTCGATAGAAATGTGACATGTAATGTTCCCTGTGAGTCCATTATTCTGTTACTAAACATTTTCCGACCAATAACAACCTACTTTTTTCCTCATTTACCTCTTTCTGTCAATTATTTGTACTAAGGTAAACATGTTATCCTGCTTCCTGACAGGGAATTATCATTAAGAAGTTAATGTTTCACAACCTACCTGTGATATAGCGGTCTGAAAATTGTCAACCTACTCATTGAGGAAAAGCTAATATCGTTGGCTGGAGCTTAAGAATATAGGCTTCACCTTATTATATTACATGTTTACACATTCTTCTGTGTCGATGCTTTTCAAACAACTTCAACAAAGTTCACTATTTCCTGTCTGTTTCTGTTCAGAACTGCTGGTCCAGTCGAGCCTTTTTCTAGTTTAGCGTACGTTAGCTTCAATGTCAAATTAAGATATTTACTGAATTTCTGTCAAAATTCAAAAATCTGTTGGGGCTCCTGTTATTGTTTTAGGGGTGCTGAGATGAAATTCAGAGATTCTGAATCACCCCTAATAAGGGTCTTACATCACATATGCTCTGTGCCATTAGTGTTTAGCTACACTTTATTAGAATCACCAGGCAATAAGTTAGATAAGACAGAGAGCGTTAGGTGGATACGAGTGCACAAACAAAGTGCTGTTTGTCACTGGCAGTAATTATGGACAGAAAGGGTCATAGCTGTGCTTCCCTTTGGAAATTAGAACAGATAGCAGAGGTATGTGGAGGGGCATAAGAGGACTATGTGTTTCAATTCAACAATTTCTGCCACCTCAGACTCTCAACATACTCACACATGTGTAATCTCTCTATGTTGTATATTGTTGTACAGTTGCAAATGTAGAACTCTAAAATAGTCAATTGACTTGTATAGCATATCCCCTTTTGGAGACTTTCTGACCACTCAAAGTGGCTTCACGCTACATGTCACATTCACTCATCCATAACACATTCACTGACTGATTGTAGAGCCTGTAAAGTCCCCAACTGTCCAACAGTACTAGTCACACGCATTTACACACTGGCTATGCAGCACTTTTGGGTTTAGTGTTTTGACATTTTCCAAGACCACTTTGACATGTGACTTTAGGATTGAACCCCAAACCTGCATTTGAGAGATGACCAACTCTACCACGAGCTACAGTGGACAATTAATCATTTTAATCATTTTAAAGTTAAGGATTTAATAAACGGTTACCTACATATAGATCCCTCACAGCAGCTAATGTTAGCTTTCAACCAACTCCTGGCCAATATTATATTAGTTAACTTAACCTTCGGCAGCTTAACATATTGTATAAGATATAAGGCCTTTTCTAACATGTATCAGTATCCAATGGTATTTTTAATTGTTAGATTTGGTATCAGCAAACGTTATTGTCTTATGGTGGCTAATGAGTAAGCCAATATGTTTTCATTTGAAACATGGTCAATTGTTCCTTCAGATTTTTACGAATTAATCATGATGTGTTGACATTTTTGGAAGCTGGAACACAGCAGTACAACTTGAAAAAAATCTTCCCACCAAGGGAATGTCAGGGGAAAACGGTTGCTAAGCTATGGTTTATCTCAGGTTAACTCAAGCAATGTGACTGGAAGAGATCTGACTGGTGGTTTAGGGACACCATAGGTCCCCGGTCTCCTCCAAATTGGGTTGGATGATAACTCCTTTCCTGGGACTTCCTCCCGGCATTAAGATGTTTGGGCAGAGAGCACATCACCAAATCTGTGAATTATAGTCACTAAGCAGAGAAGGAGCCACAATGAAAAATACATCTCTCCCCACCCACCACTTCTCTGCCTACCCCCCTCTATCCTTCTCTTCTCTACCCTCTCAACATCTCTCTGTTGTTTCCTCTACTCTGTTATTATCATCCAGATCATTATCAGGCTCACTCTCCCCTCGCTGCGATGGAGAGGAGGGCCTGCCGCCCACATGGCGTTGGTGAGAGATTTTTAACAGCGCTAGCTCAGAAGCAGGGGGGAGAAAAGCGAAGACAAGAGGCCCAATAAAGTCCATCTAAATATAGAGACAGAAGGCCTTTTCCCCTTGTCCTTATAAAGAGCTGCTGGTGAATCCAGGACTATACTCCTTGCTGTATAGAGAACTGATCTCTCCCTCTAGGATCAGGAACAGAACTGCTGGTGCGTGGAAACACACATTCATGCACACAAACACAGTGCTTCATGAGACAGAGAGGACAGGCAGCTTAGTGAGTTTTTTTCTTTACACGAGAGGGGAAATCATGTTTGGTGGAACATACTAAATTAGGAGAGGTTTGAGGAGACTCCACAAAGAAATGATGGGAGACACAAGTGATGGGGGGAGGTTCCCAGTCTGAGAGTTCAAGACATAAGAGGAGCTTAGGAGAGAAGATAAGGATGGATTTGTGGCCAAAAATATCTCAATAGAAATTAAAGTGTAAAACAACAAATCTCAGCTGGCCTTCAAAGATCCCTCTTTTTAGCTCAGTTAATTTTCCACTCCAATCTTCACTCCCTTTATAGTTGCCTCCCCCCCCCCAAAGCTATACCTTTCTTATGTTTCTTTAAACTTGATTTGATTGTCACAATATCAACACCAGGTTGTAAATTAAAAATGAAGCAGCCAGTTAGCCAAGCAAAGGCCTAGCTTGGCTAGCTTTGCTAGATTTATGCTTGGTTTGCAAAATCCACTTATAAGGATCTATGAAGCTCTTTTTTTATGGTTTACATAGAGACAAGAAAGGAATAGAAGATAAAAGAGGACAGGGATTGAGGAAGGAAGACATGCAACAGAGGTCTCCAGTTTGATAACCTGATCTCCATCCTTACCCCTATCAAACAGAGGCTCCCCTTCGGCTCACTAATTAACATTTTGTGTCTTTCCTATATCATGTCATAATGTTTGGTGTTGTAATTTCACATTCTAAGGACGACCTCGAAGTTGTAAACTTTGAGTGGAAGATATGAAGAAGGCAATTTATAAATGTAGTCAAATTTCCGACACTTATATAATTGATTAAGCAAATAAAAAAGTGTGTTTGTAATTGGCTTCTTGACTTATAAATTGCTAAACCCAACACAAAAGTAACAAACTAAAGCTTGTAATTGATTTGAATAAGCCAGTTCCTGTCTTGTAATAAAGGGTGACAAGCCAAGTCAGAATAAGATGAAGTTTCCCTGTTCTTCCCGTTCTGCCAAACCTTTATGCCAGACACTTTCTTGGCCTGATATATTGTCTTTAACGGTTCTCAGACAGTAGAGTCAAGAAAAGTCAACATGTAGTCACGGACCGCGGCCAGGATAAAGTTATCTGTAACACATCATCAGCTAGCTTTTCCTGTCTGAATTAGAGAAAATAAATGGTTATTGGAGACGTGTATTGGTTTTATAAGCTTTGGACAGAGTCATGCTAGCCGTTTCAATCTATTTGCAGTCTTTGTGCTAAGCTAGGCTAACCGCTTGCGCCCTGCAGCCTTATAGCAACAGGATGGATTGACATTAAACGCAAATAAACAGAGTTATTAATCATTAGTCCAAAAAAATTCAATTACTTTCAATATATATTTTTGACCTATTAATCTATTTAATGACACATCCTTTTCCTTTCCAGAGTACCATCGTGTGTATGCAGCTGAATTTTTGGTTCCTTACAGAGCTGTAATAGAAAAAGAAAATACAAATCAATTGTAAATGTTAAGGCTGCAATCATCATCACAAAGGTGACCTCCTCATAGGACTTTCCAACTCGTGACATATTCACATATCCAACAGCTGCGTCATTAAAGTGACTAATGTGATTTACTCATACATGCACTGTTGCTGTCTGTCTGACAGTTCTGCAGTTGTTCAGCCACAGCAGTTGCACAGCACCATTAAATAACACCACACTGTCTTTACAGGTCACACATATGCACACATGCAGATAAAATGTGTGTTGCGCTCTGTGTGAAGCAAACATTTTCACAGCTGTCCTCCTATGCCAGCGGTGACAGCAAAAGTTCAGAAGTCAAACGGGGGGAAAAAAAGGTTAACTGTGTGTTTTAAAATCCTCTCTTACACCTGTCGCTTACCAACCCCTGCAGTGTGAATGTTTGTGGCCACACATTAAGACATTTGTGGACACACACATTGAACAAGCACACAGTAGCTTCAAAGCTTGCTCGGCTGAGACTGTGCTTTAAAGGCAAGCACAGAAACCCTGAATCATAGCACAGACTCACACACTGAACATCAGCACGTGTTACATAAGAGCTCCTCTTCCACACAGACAACTCCACCGCACAGTCTGACAGAGTCAATGTCAAACTCTGCATGAAAGAGAAATGGGGATAATTCGTGCATGGCCTTTTGGTTGTTATGTGCAAAGCTGAAGTGGATCGATCTGTGTGTGTGTGTGTGTGTGTGTGTGTGTGTGTCTTTGACTGTCAGTTTGTGGTCATAAAAGCCCCACTGAGAGAGGAAACTCAGCTGTCAGTAGTTGTCAGGCATTGGGCCTCTCCCCCTCTTTCTTCGCTGATCTTGTTGTGGTTAACCTCACTCACCCCCCCTTTTATTTTCTCCTTTCCAACTCTTTTCTGCCCCCCAACAGCGGCTGGCTGGGTTTTGAGGTTGAGGTGGAGGCACTCGTTTGTACAAGCATGTTGGCCAGAGATAAGGAAATATGGCCCAGGACCAGCAAACCTCCCTCGGGGCTGCATATGTAATACACACAGACACACAAACGCACAGCAAAGAAGTGTCTGGAATATTGTAGCCAAAGGTCAAGGCATTTATTTTCTGGTATGTCATTGATACTCTAAACTTCGACCTTTCCTCACCCCGGGATTTAACACTTAAGTTGGCTCTGTCTCATCCTGCAACCTTTTTCTACATTATTTGGGAGAGTGTTTGCTAACACTGCAAGACTGTTGGGGGCATGAAAAACACATAAGGAGAATATGTTGGGCTGAAATTGTCCATGGTATCTCAGCTAGACTTGCTGTTGTGCTGGGCTGTGTTGTGTTGTGTGGGAGTGGGTTAGGTGCTGCTCACAATGAGTGTTTCGGTGCTATGGCTCATTATTACAGCACAATCTCGATGAAGCTCCCTGGGCTCTGCTTCAGTGAGACAAAGTAAGATCACATTACAGAGTGAGAGACTTGGATTATTGGAAGGAAGACGCTTAGTGAAAGCAACCACTGCACACTTATATGAATTCAGAAAAAGGCGCACAAACTCAGACAGTTCAAGACATGAACTGTAGCCCAGATCTTCATTGTGCCTTATTCAATGAGATCCACAAAAACCACTTTGCTAGACTCAAGAGGGAAACCTGTTCCAGCTATAGTTTTATCTGTGTTTTTTTTAAGTCTCACCAGCTAATTACACTCTCTTAACTCCCACTCACTTTGATTTACCCCCCCTCCCCCCCACAACTATTAGACCTGCATGGGGCTATCTTTTGAGGGTGTGAGACTGGCCTCTAGGGCCGCCATCAGAGCAGCTGATAGGATACCTTCCTGCTGTTAGATAAGCAACCTTTTCTGGCAGAGAACTGAAAACTCACACTGATCTAGAAATATCCTGTCTATAGCTTGCCAAAACTCCCCCAGTTCTGGTTGTTCTATTTGAAGTAGAATTTTCTTTGACTTGTCATACCAAGCCCCCAGCCTGTAAAAATGTATAGTTATCATAAATTATATGTGCAGAATATGAGAGATAATTACAGTCTATCTTGGTCTGGTATTATCAGTATCTTATTGTGTAGTAAACTTTTGTACTTTGTTTTAACCTACAACCTTTGCCACACTGACTGTTGTGCAGCAGAATGCGTTGGATACAGATTCTGAACTCGGTAATGTTCTTTTTTTTTTTTTTAAATCAAAAGTCTGCATCCCTAACTTAGCGGTGGGTAATTCAGCCATCAAAAAAAATTCTGTCATGAAAGAGAGGGATGTTTATAGGGATATGTTTTGTCTCCAGCCTTACTGGCTTATCCAGCTGAATTCTTAGACGCTCATTTGAATGATTAAGTTGTTCAGCTTGTTCCGCGTTGGTAAACCTAAATCTCAGCCAAGTTTTGAAGCATCTGTTAAACAAAGAAGACAATGTTGGAACTTTTTAGATTTCAACCATCCCCCCTCCTCCTGCGCTTATTGTTGGGTAACTTTTGAACATGCCATCCATATCAGCCATACCTTCTACGGTCTCATTCCTTTTTCAGTGGCCTCATCACACGACTGGTTCATGTTTAATCACAGCAACACTCTAACACTAACACTACCAACAGAAAGGGTTTGGGACTCCATAAACGATTGTTGCTTTGTGCTACAATTCTCCTTTTTCAGCTAATCTTATTTGTTCTACTTTTGCTAGTTAACCTGGGATGTAATACATAAACAATGTAAAAGCTTGTGTAGGCAACTCTGGAGAAACAAGTGACGTTAAATAAGCTTTTGAAGGTACCCCCCCCCCCCCCCCCCCCCCCTCCATCACATTGTTTTAATTGCTTACAATATAAAACTATCATTTGGCATTTTTGAGCGACTAGCTTGAGCTTGTCAAAAACTCCTTTCAGGCACTATGAGTGCACATAGATAGGCAGGTGTACATGGGAAAATAAGCCATCCAGTCATGTAACAGACTTATTACAGGCCTTTTTTCTTTTTTTTCTAGCTTCATATTTATTGATTACTGTTGGGCTGTAAAGAGATTTAACAACAAACAGCTTTCAAATATAATTGGCAACGTTAACTTCATGCATTTTAATTGAATACACTTTATGAAAGTAACTTGGCATGCATAAAAAAAAAAACCAATACCCTAACTTCAACATGAAGATAATGATCACTACAAAGTATTTTCACAGGCTGAAGTTTTCATGCCATTCAGCACATTACTCAGCATTCCCTCTGCAGACCAGAGCATGTTATCTGAATGGGTTATTGGAATGAGAGTACCCACGGGAAAGAGCATGTGATGGGTGTCTGGGGTCTGGTAAGAGTCTGGGTAAATATAGCTTGTATTTGAGGCCTATCTGACACTACAATGCCAACACTCCATGGACACAGATAGAGCCATGTGGGCCTGGAAACCGACAAAGGACGATAGACAGGGTCAGTCAGGTGTTGGATGTTTGGCTTGGGTTTAATAATACAGCACTTTCATGATGACTTGATAATGATCCACAGAAAACTATCTTTCACAAATTAAAGATGTCTTTTAGCTTCAGGTAAAAATGCATTACTGACAACTTACATGTTAAAAGAAATAAGAATGAAGGTTTACATTAGAGTAACTCAGGGCAACTCAGAGTTGTCTTAGAAGAGGCCATGAAATCAAGAGTTGTTTTTGCCTGGCTGAGATAAAAGTTGAGCTGATGTCTGATAAGGTGGGACTATTTTTATGATAGTTCTGTGGAATCCCTTGACGTCAGAGTTGCACGACAGCGAGAAGCATGCGGAGAGTGAGATTTGACTGAACTCACTTGATATGTGCATGTGAAAAAGAGATCACGAGAGAGAGAGTGTGTGTGTGTGTGTGTGTGTGAGAGAGAGAGAGAGAGATAGAGAGAGCGAGAGAGAGAGAGAGAGAGAGAGTGAGTGTGTGTGTGTGTGTGTGTGTGTGTGTGTGTGTGTGTGTGTGTGTGTGTGAGAGAGAGAGAGAGAGCCCTAATGATGACTCAGCATAACAAGGACCTAGGCCTGAGTGACCTCGTTCATCAAGCTGACATCAGGCTCTGTTTTTTTGCTCTGGTGTGACTCACAAGAAGAACATGAAAATGAGGAAAAGATAAGAGAAATAAGGGGGAGAAGAGGGAGAAGAGGGAGAAAATAGAGAAAATGTGGCATGCTGAGGAGAAACAGGACCACGTGCCCTGATATGGGAACAAAAAGAAGGGATGTTAGCTGAAGGCATGACAAGCGGAAAAGTCGGGAAATGAATTTGTGAGTGTGACCACAAACAGAGAAAAGGGAGGTGAGATAGTGAAGGATAAACAGTGACAGAGTGATGAGAGGAGAGGGGGACCAGAGCTTGCTGCGCCTCAGTAACAACCAGTAAACACAGCAAAAGCAAGGACATCAGTTCTGTTAAACGCACTGTTTAGAAATCTCTGACAAGATTCAGCTGTAAAAACTACAGCCATGTCTTTTGTGTTGTCATCTTTTACAGCACGTTCTAACAACACTGGTGTGGCTTCTATCAGGCGTTTAGTTTAAAGCTTTACTCGTTTAAAGCTGTTCTTACGTTTCAATTCAAATGCTGAACAAAAACATACTTTGCTGACATTACTGAAAAACAAAAGGCAGAATATTTAACACATTTACTTCCACTGACTTGGTTTCCTCCTTTATGCATTCAAGTCAACTCATGAAACTCACTCGACGATGTCTTTAAGGGTTAGGGTAACACTTGTGTTTGAAAAAAACGAATTGAGTGAAGCTTAAACAGACATTCACCACACATAAACAAAGACCATTCCAAGAAGCTAAAACCATGACCAATCGGATGAAAATATCACATGTCATATGTTTGTGCATCTGCTGAACTAATAACATTGCCATCATCTTCAGCTGTTCGATTTGTTTTAGTACTTCTTAGCAAATGTGAGCATGCTTACAAGCCTAACTAAGACGGTGAACATGCTACAAAATGAATTCAAGCTAAACAGGAGCATGTTGGGGTTTGTCTTGGTGAGTCTGTTAACATGTCGCAATTTGCACAAAGTATTTCTGTGCCTCAGTATGATTCACAGAGCTGCTAACACAGAGCTGCTTGAATGTCTCCAAACGTCATGGGAGTATGTTACTTTATTGTGGGCACAGCATTAAAGTTTTTGGATCAAAATCTAGCGATCAGGCATCAGAGTAAAAACAATCATGTGAACTGAACATCACTTAATACTAGCTTAAAGGGCTGGGTGTGGGTGTAATTAAGGTCTAATTGGATTGTAATCGAGACAACAACCACAAAAAAACATTTATTAAACTCAAGGCCACATCGTAGATCATTACTGAGGGGTTGAATTACATCCTGGGTGAGGACAAAAAAAAAAGAGATAATGGATGTGTTTTTGTTTCTCACAACCTTGCCTGCTTTTTGTCTCGGGGCCTTTGAGGGGTTTTAGAAGTGACACATCTTGTAAAGTAGCTGATGTACGCACAAACATGTAGAGACGCTGCTGGGAAACAGAACTAGCTGAGCTTGTTTAGCAGCGTGAACAAAAAAAAAAAACTGTTACTTGCCACTCTGGTTGAGAGAAACTTCAAATATACTTTCTGACAAACGTCATGTGTTTTTTCTTCCAGACAGCTTGTGAAAAGAATGATAGCAAGCATGGAGGCCTTAGGGAACACCCTGCACCCCTGGCAGGTGGTGGTGTTGTAGCTTGATAAAGTCCCCCCCCCCCTCCTCTCCCCCTCTCCCCTGTGAAGGATCTAACAGCACACACAACTTTGATAACAAGTACGCACACATTTCACTGCACTCTCTGACCCCAAAGTATCTTCACAGCAGGATCTGACATTGTTGTAAATACAGTTGTAATGCAAACAAACACACAGTAGACACACATCATTTACGTGGTGGTGTTTTAAACTCCTTGTGCAGCAGTGTTAAAAAAAATAATCTTTGTGCTTATGTTTTAAAATCAAACAAAGTCTGGAGAAATCTTCAATTACAAAGTCTTTATTTTTATTTTATTTTTTTTACGTATGGCTTCTTTGAAGGGACTGTAAAAGACATTTTTATTGAAAAAAGAAATCTAGAATTTCTGATCCAACCGGTCAAAGATTCTACAAACAGGTATCGACTGAAGTTGCTGTGCACCAAATCCATCGACATGGCAACAAAATGAATACAACACCTGTGAACCTGCAGGAATGTCTCTGCAGGTTGAATGACATCAGTTACACAACTAGTCAGAGTAACAAAAAAAGGCTATTTTAGCTTAGTACCTCATATAAATACCTAAATATAAATATTGTAAATGTACTTGATGACATAAAACATTTGCTGTACATGAATGTCCTTTCGGGCACAACAGTTTGTGAAAATCTCAGTGAGAAAAAAAAAAAAAAAAAATACACTGGTGTTTGAGCCCAGTGTCAGCTACCTTATAACATCTATACACAGCGCTCCTGGTCCCCATCGCCCACATACTGCATGTGATTATCTACATCCATTTGAAATTCTGAAGACCCAAGTGAGCCAGATAAAGTCACTGACAGCTGAAAGGTCAGTTATGTAGGACTGTCTGCACTTGGTTCTGTGGTGGGGAGAGCACACACAAAAATCAGGATGTTCAAAAAGAAGTTTCTTTTTTTTTTTTAAGGCCTCTTTAATTAAAAAGAATTTCTAAAAAAAATAAATGTGTAGTCCTGACACCACAGTCGTAAATCATTGAGGTTAAATCTTTTGTTGTCCTGTGTGGAACTGAAAGCTGCAGGTTTGTTCACACTGAATGCTCTACCTCACTGGGGATGGCAGCAGGATGGAGGGTCCACAGAGAGGCCGCTTTCTGCCTCTCCAGATCACCCAACCTGTCTTCCCCCTGAACCCCATCTCCGACTCGAACCCCCAGCGTCCTAAAGCAGCAGTTCCCTTCAACTCCCGACTATGGAGGCAGGAGGAAAGCGTATGTCCCACAAACCTCTCAATGTACCTTGGACACACATAACTTCCACTGATTGAGCCAACAACATTGTAACATTGATAATAATAGCATACAAACAAACATTGACAATAACATTAATACAATAATAAATGACGATAGAAATAATAAAAATAATAATAATAAAAAATGAAGTGTCAGCTTCTGGAAGCCCTTGGAAGCGACCACATACTTTATGCTGCTTAGCTTCCCCACCTGAACCAAAATGGTCTACTTCCCACCCCCTATTTTCTTTGAACCCTTTTACCAATGAGCAAAGGGCTCATCCAGATCGCATAGTGCAATAGTCCCACCCTTTTTCCTGAACGCCCCTGCTAAATATAGCTGGGGGACCCCATAGGGTGTTTGCCATCCTCTGTCCAAAGGTCCGAAACCAATACCCATTCCTCCTCCTCCTCCTCCTCCTCCTCCTGCACCGCTCCTTCTACTCTGCTTCCTTCCCCGGCTCACTGCATGCGGTCCGGTTGGATGTGCTGCTGTGGGGCGTAGTGCAGGAAGGCTTGGCCAGGTCCAGTGGCGGACGAGAGGCTGGGATGGACGGTGGCCGGAGCTGTAGCGGCGGTGGCTTGGCCAGCGTTGGCTGTGGGGCTGGTGGCGTAGCTGTAGCCCAGGAAGCCTGCTGGGGAGGCAGCATACGGGTACTGCTGCTCAAAGGCTGCCTGGGCGTACTGACTGTAGGCTGCGCTGTAGTCTAGGTAGGGGCTGCTGCTGACAGAGCTGGACACCTGAGTGGGCAGGACCAAGCTGGGCTGCACAAAGGCTTGTGGGTAGACGTATGGCTGGGCCATCCTGCATACAGACACAAAGAGCAAACAGGGGGGTTATTACCGAGAAATTGAAGAGTCTGGCTTCCATTGTTTATATTTCTCCCAGGGGACGAGCCTGTTGGGAGTATAAACTCTCTGTAGGTGTTCTGAACTTAAGAGAGCTCTTACGTCGATATCCACTGTTATTAAAGATAAAGTAGACATGAGGTAGAGAAGGTTAGGCAGCGAAGGTGACGCAACCCTCCGTCTGTTTCAGTTAGTAAAACCTACAAAACCTGTTAAGTAGGGCCTCCTGAGGTAGAAGGGCAGGGAGGAGTTGGGGGGGGGGGGGGGGGGGGGGGGGGGGTGATAGAGTCAGCCGTTACTGACAGGTTTTCAAGCTCAGGCATCAGCAGAGTGTTTTAACAGCTGCTGCCACACACACACGCACACACACACACGATCAGCCGAAAAAGGGAACTGCATGAAAGCATGTACAGAAGTTGCAGTCTGCTACTTCTCACTTGGTATGTAAATCGTTCACAGGCTATCACAGGTGATGATGCTAGCTTTGGGGGTTAATGGTGGCGGGGGAGCTCATCAGGGCTGGATGCCGGGCTCTGCCAGGACTCAGGAGGCCAGCACTGAAGCTGATTAGAGTTGTTGAGGTCTGGGGACTTTGCCGTCTCTCCTCTTTCTGTCTTTACTTTGCCACTTTATTCACAGAGGAAAGGAACAGGGAGTGGGCTTTAGGAGTATCTCTCCTGGGGTTGTCATCTTTAAGGAGAGACGGTTGTGGCAGAGATGTAAAGGTCCTCTTCTTTTATTAAAGGACGATGTAACTAATATTTTGGTGAGGAGCTTTTGTCGTTGTTTCCACGTCTTTTGTAGAAAACTTCTGAAGACATGCACCCGGAGATAAAGACAATCAAGTCAAAGCAAATGTCACCTTGATGTAAGGTATTCAGCTGTCACTCAACACTAAAAAAAAATATTATTTTCATGGACTTGTATTTCAATTGTAGTTTTTTTTTTTTCTCCATGAATCAGAAATGAGAAGCAGCCATGAGGTCAACACAGCAAAAGATGAAAGCATGCATGGATAGGGAAGTCATCACACTCTCCAACACACTCACACCCCCCCACCCCCCCATCCTCTCCTCCCCACCCATCCACCCACCCACCCACCCACACACCAATTACCACTGCAAACCCCAAACCATGCCATAATAGGGAAAGAGTCACACCACAATCAGAATAACCTCTTCAGTTCATATCACACAAAAGGGGGAAGATAAAAAAAAAAAGGCACTCCAATCCATCACAGCACACCGCACTGCACTCTCAAGCCATCACTGGCACCTTGGAGAGGGGGCTGGCTGAGGGTGGGAGGAGGAGGCTGGGCAGATATGTCTGTTAGACCCTCCTCTGGACTAGTCCTGTACTGTGGGCATCTTCTGATCCTCTGCTGGTACCACGGTCAGCTGACAGCACAAGAGCAACCATGGCAGAAGGTTGAATAGGAGGGAAGTGATTATTTTCAACATTAACATTAAGGTCTTGTTGATTCAACAAATATGAGATTTAATAAGGAAGCATTAGGGGTACAGAAAGAAGTAATCTCAATGTTCAAAGTTGTTTCTGCAAATCTGTCAAATTTTGAATAAAAAAAATTAAATAAACCTCCATCTAGGATAAAACATTACAAACAAAGCTGAGGACAACATAAGTTTAAAAGAAAAGCTGCATGTAATTATTTATTGCACCATAGGGATAAAATGTCAGACTACAGTGTGGAAGTGAGATACAGAGGCTCACTAAGGCATCTGGTGAGTGAAGACAAAAAAAAAAAAAAAGAAGTGATAGCCATAAAAGAAGACAGCAGCAGCATGTAACCAGTAGGCATAAGCAAATGAATGCAACCCCCACCCATGGGCGCAATCTACACTCTGCCCTCTCAGTGCTATTGAGCTACTCACAAAGAGGCATTCAGTTTCACACACAGCTTTCAAACATGACCATACATTAATGCTGTGGGGCATATGCGCTCTCACTCGCATCACGTATAATGAGCCTGCCTTCTCCTTGGCAGTGTGTCGCCACGGGCAGTTTGTCGTAATCTCAGTTTACAAGTGGAATAGAAAATAATGTAAAATAATAGAAGCCTAAAGGGAGAGACAAAGCACTCCTGTACTTTATCCTCGGTATGTGTGCAGAGATGGAGATTTTAGATGGTGGAGGACCAAGTGAAGTTAGGGATGGTAGCAAGCTCCCGGGGGCCACAGAGATGCCAAGTGGATTGTGGGACAGTGGCAAGGGAATGTGGATGACGGCCAGAAGATCATAGGTCAGCTGGTTTTGTGCTGACGGCCAGTCTGTGTGGGTTTGACATAGTGCCACTCTGCGGATGGCAGGCCTGGACTAGAGAGGCAAGCTCACTAGAAAAAGACTTAATGAACATAAACATGACAAAAACAGGGCAGAGTAATCATGGACATGAAGGCCTCTTAATGAGTTCATGTGAAAAGCCTGGGCGATATCACACCGAGCAGCTAAATATTTCCACAGGATAACACGAATGACCTTCAGCACATGACTCACAGCAACACAA
This sequence comes from Labrus bergylta, assembly GCF_963930695.1. Classification (NCBI taxonomy): domain Eukaryota; kingdom Metazoa; phylum Chordata; class Actinopteri; order Labriformes; family Labridae; genus Labrus; species Labrus bergylta. The sequence goes on along the minus strand of NC_089199.1, from coordinate 17,139,837 downwards.
AGTGTGAAAACAGATGGGTCTGAACTGGGTGGGGGGGGGGGGGAATTAAACAACACCTCACAATAACCTGTGAGAAGGCTTCATATTCCTTCCTTTCTTCTTTGTTAGAGGGGACTGTGAAAAGTCTTTGATAGCAGGAGGGCAAAGGGTGTTTTGTTTGGCACCTGTAGAGGTGCGTTTCCTTGGGAGCACACAGCCTCATTAAGCATTAGTCCCAGAATACGACTCTAGATACCCTCCCCCTTCAATCTCCTCTTTAACCCCCCCCCTCCCCCCTCTTGGTGTCACAGAGGTGTCAGTTTTCAGCGTCTCTATCTGACAAGCTGGTAGTGGCACAAGTTTAATGGTAGAAATTTAAGTGGACACCAGTGATAAAAGCAATCAAAAGGGAAACATGTGATATGGGGGAAGCACAGAGGAAGTGGATGTAGTGGAGCAGGTGATGCATGAGAGGAGATGAATCTGCAAGCGCAATGAAAACTCCCCGCCCCCCCTTCCCCATCAAAACATTGTCCTGGCCTCAGTGACCCCTCTGGGCCTTACAGCATCTGCTGACCACAGCTTTACACACAGGGCCGCAGTAAGCCCAAACCAGAGTCCCACAGTAACACGCTACATCCCAACACTGCTTCAAAATCCTACTTCAGATGCTTTCCTCACACCATATGTTGTGGAAAGGGTCTTGGGGGGGGGGGGGGGGGGGCAGAGGGTCTAAAAGAAAAGCCATGTGTGTGCCCTCTGCATCTTAGGGAGGCCTGCGTCTGTCACCCAGCATATAGAGGAAACTCAGAGGCAGGCAGACAGGTGCTCCATGCGCCTCTCCAAGTCTCTAGAGTGGTGGTCATGGGAGATTAAGGGGGTGTATAGAGCTGTAATATGAGCCAGCACCTGTCAGGCAAATCTCTCAAAGCAGCACTGTGCTCCACATTTTAGACCCCTCTGGGTTTTCTATGCCATCCATGCTCAGTGTGGTAGAAGGAGCACAGATCAGGGAGGGACTTTCCAATGTCCTCTTAAGGTCTTGGAACATGATGGGACATGTCCCTAGTGGACCATGTGGTCTCTCTTTCAGACACAGTAAGACGTTACAGGGGAGTATGGCTGATGATGTGTAAATCTTACAACATCCCAAAATACCAAATATTTCTTATTTTACCCATGTCCCTGTGGAGTGCCCTGGGATTTCCACAAAGCTCTAAATATCCACATGCTCTGAAGTCTTAAACTGTATGGGACAACTAGGGGGTAATTCACTGAATATTAACCTGGAAATAATGTATCATTCATGGTTACTCATTACAGTTTCCCTAGTCATGTTTATAGAAATATCTTTTTTTAAATGATTGCGCAGGATTCATTGACTAACTTTTACAAGTCTGATTATCAAAATAGATGTTGATCACTTTTCTGACTGTCAATCAAACAATGCTTGTTGTGTTGGTAAAGCAGGTACTGTTTATCAGTTTGTAACTCTAACAGCACTTTATGTCAAATCTGCACACATAACCACTTTGTTGTACTTTAAAAATGAGTTCCGTTTGTTGTTTGAATCTTGCAGACAGATCTTTGGTTTTGTGTGTCTGAATGGTGTTGAGGGATGATCTGAGGGAGCTGCAGGGGGTGAGGAGAGTCATTACTGCAGTGAAACGCTCATTAGCTGCTCGGCAGACCATGGCTCCTAGACGCTACCCAGGCTGTTTCTACAACACAGCCACTTCGAGGAAGCGTTCTCAGTGACAGAGCCCACTCTGGCAGGTAAACAAGAGGAGAGGCTTCTGACAGAGGCCAAAAAAAAAAGAAGTGAGTCACACAATCACCTCTGGAATGCTCTTCTATTACCACAGAGATGTGAACCATCTCCCAGCCCTACAGAACTCAGATATGCTAATAGACTACTTCTGGAGTTGCATGTGGACATAGAAACTGACATGTACTTTCCAGAGGCCTTGTTTGTCAAAGGACTAGTAGCCTGGTGGCATCCCACATAGAGAAATACAAGAGAATACAACAAGCGCCCACTCCCGCTCACTTACCCATACTGCCTCTGGATGAGTGCTGGGTGAATGGGCTGCACTCCGATGGATATGCCTGCAAGATAGGAGGCCGGCTGTCAGACACACACACACATTTGCATTTACAGAGGAGGACCAGAGAACAATACACAGTGAGCACGGAGAGACAGAGGCAGGGTCTGTTTCAATCCTACCTCGGATGGAGAACACTTACAAATGCTCAAAAAGACACAGAAAAACATGCCTGGTTTTTAATGAAAATATCATTTTGTATCTAAAATAAATCAGACAAATGTGGATGGTATGGATGTTCTAACTGAACTTAAACAGACTGTGATGTAAACTAAATGGTGGTGAAGTGTCTTTTTAACCCATCAGGTGATAGAATAGTTCAACCAATGGTTATTTTTACAGTCTATGGTTCATACGAATGATGTCTCAGCCTTCCCAAACAAACAAACACATATTAGATGACATAATGGTTGCTGAGCAGGAAGGAAGCACATTGAACATATACACAGTAGATCTCACCTGTCTGTATGCTGCGGGGTTTAGCCCCCAGGTAGGCCAGGTTCACGTTGGCTTTCCTGCCATCGATTATGGGGTTGGGATCCTTACATGCTCTCTCTGCAGCTCCTCTGTCTGTCATCGTTACCTGGGGATAAAATCAGAATCGTCAAATAAGTCTCAAAGGAAATAACATTAAGTCAGATGAAACAAACAAAGTGCTTCGCTTGACGCCCCAGCTGGTTACAAATTAAACACTCAATAAAAAAAAAAAAACACTTGAACATTTGAAATGAATAAAAAAGGGACTTGGTCTCATCATAACCCCCCCCCCCCCCCCCCCCCCAGGCTTTCTGCTGTTAAGATTCAGTGTCTCTGAATACGAAAGAAAACTACAAACAAAGCACAATGAAGCTTTGAAAACTGCCAACAGCAGCAGCAACTGGCCACTTGACTGCCACTCCGCTCCGCTCAGTGCGGAAATATGGATCTGGGAAGAGCAACAAGGAGCTTATCCAATTAGGAGCTAAATATTAAGGAGATCGGTATTAGTCCACCCCTCCTCTCTCCCTCCTGGCATTAGACGAGCCCTTCTGTTTTGATTTGCCACATTTTGCCAACTCAGAGGGTTCAGCCACCTCGGCGTGTGGACTGAGTGGTGAATGTAGGCCACGGCTTGCATTGTTAAAGAGGACGTTTTTAAAAGCAGCGTGCCTCTCCATAGTGGAAGGATCCAGAACAAAGCCCCAACCAGGGCCTGTGTTGTGAATACACAGGAAGGAACGAGACTAGAGTGTTTACACTGGAAAGAGCCCTGCTGTGTGTGTGTGTGTGTGTGTGTGTGTGTGTGGGGGTTCTACTAATCCACCTCTGAAGTGTGTTTAGAAAAAAGGTGTGCTCAGCTTTGGGGCGCCTCCCTCCCCTCCTGCTGCTGCCAGCTACCTTTCCAACTGAAACGCTCAGAAAACAGAATTATCAGGTTGCCTCACGCAACAGAAAATGTATGCCTTTTTTTTTTTTTTCCTCCCGGGCAGCACCCACAGCAGCCTGAGCCTGTTTAACCTGAAACACAAGACTCAATAAGCAGCCGTTTGATTCCAGCTAGACTCACAGGACCACTTTCCTCAGAGTTAAGGAGCTGATGTGTAAACACAGAGAGCAATTGTCTTCAAATTCTGGCTTTAGAAGTAAACACGCACACATCACAGTTTTCCATTCCTTCTTTGGCCCGACAGTACATTAGTGCTGATATGTCTTCCCAAGGTTCTCGTAAATATTTGCATTTCTTGTTCTGCTTCTGTGTTTTGTGTCAAAGAGAGAAGGAATATCTTTACCTGACCTAGAACAGGAACAGTTTTTACAACCTTACCCGAGTAAGTTTATGTTTCATGAACATCAAAAGTATTTAATGAGGCTTGGCCCATCCTACGTCTAAACATGATAAGAGTCAGAAAGGGGCTTCAACATGAACTTGTAGTATAAGAGAGAGCCAGTTGGTTGATGCTGGAATTTCTCTAAGCAGCCAAGATGTGATGCAAATCATGTGCTACAGCCGAATGCTCCGTTCTTTGACAATGGAGGGCCGGGTGTGCAAGGTCAACCACCCCACTGCTACAAAATAACCATATAAAGCAAGCTAGGAGTGCAGACTCCCTCTCTCTCTGTCTTTCTCTCTCTCTCTCTCATAAACACACAGACTATTCTAAAGCCATAAGCTGGGGCTGCTCAGGGGTGAGTAAAGGGGGGGGGGGGGGTCATTTGGGGTTCTGGACATCATTGACATATGCTGAAATATAATCTTCTTAGTTACCCATCAACCTGTGTGATCCCTCATTCTCATTAAGCTAAAATAACTGACAGCCAGGCGGAAAAAAAGAAAAGGAGATGCTGTGCAAGTATGCATGTCAGCTTCAGTGGGGGTGAATAACCTTTGACACATATCAGACAGAACATAAATGACTAGTATGAATTAGTCATATTACTTCCCATGAAACGAGAGGGGGGGGGAGAGGCACTCACACACAAAAGGCAATTCTTATGCAGGTCTACACTAAAAACAAGTGAAATGAAATATAAACAACGTAGCATCATTACAGTAGATAGCTAGTCTATAGTGAGGGGTCGACAGGGTTTAAAAGTTGTAAATGAGAGATTGCTGTAGGTCCAGTTGTTGACATTTCTGTAGGTTTTATGGCTGTCCTGCATGTACTCACAAAGCCGTATCCTCGGGATTTACCGGTCTGTCTGTCCGTTATCACAACAGCCTCGTCAATGTCCCCGAAGGCCTCGAAGTATTTTCTGAGTGATGCATCGTTCGTGTGGTACGGCAGCCCGCCGACAAAGATCTTGGTAAAAGTTGTGTCTTTTTGCAGCGAGGTCGGATGCATGACGTCCAGGGCTCCGTTCATGAACTGATGTAGAAGCATTGGGCAGCCGGAGTAGCCTACACTGAAATGTCTCTTAAGCGTTTCTACAAGGTCCCAGCATCAGTAAAACTCAACTTTATGTCGCTCTATTTTGTGTTGGAGTTTCCCTCCCGTGTTATCCTGCAACCAGATGTCAACTGCGGCTCACACCCGAGGAAACTCCTCCACACCGGTTGCTTCTTTTGACGCCGAAAGGAAATGTGCCGGTAGGTTTTATACGCCACGGCTGAGTCCACGCCCACACATAATGTTTGACCAATCAGCCTACTCACTGAGTGCCAACTTGGGCAGCAGCACCACCCATTGGTCCCCCTCCCCCCTTCCCCGGCGCTGCTCTGCGCTGCACCTGCTTTTGTCCTTTAACAAGCACAAAGAAATAGACTACTGTAGGACAGAAAGAGCGGATCCGACCGCCACATGGTGTTGTGTGCTACTGTAATGAGGAAGTCATTATCTCGCCTCAAAATCCCCTTTTCAAGCATTCATTTTTCTCAAGTTTAAAGTATGCTCATTTTACCATGGCCTGAATTCATAATCTTTAGAGTGCACATAAATGCTTTACAGAAAGCAACAGATAAATAAAGTTGTACTGCAGCTGGCTCGAAGTGACAGCTCTAACTTTGTTTAAAGCCTTTCAGTAGGCCTCACTTATGATTTGTTCATGCTACGTTTAATCTTCACTTTAAACATTTCCTTATACAACTCCAGGCCAGTCACTACATTGTTACTGTCATATGATTATCTGAATGTATTTATCTTACAACAGGTAATTAGATTTAAAAAATAGTGATTACCATACGTTTTAGTTGGTATGAACATTTGTACTACTCTTAGAGGTAATATCGAAGTTCTACACTAGGCCTACAAATCTGTCTTTTTCTGGTTTAAGTATTATGTGAAAAATGTCTCCTCACATGAAACACCACGCCACCTCTCTTAATTTCCTTATGAAAGCACGTGCACATGCAGAAGAAAGGAGAGTGTGCAGAACAATAAGATACATGATTGCTTTCAGTTCCAAAAATATGTCCCTACATGCTACCAACAGCTTTACAAAGGAAGATCTGAGCGTCCCAAGCAACAGCTCAATCCTGTAAGTTAAAGGTTTCCTTATTGCTTCTCTGTCCATACAAGCCTGCTGGGGTCTATGGGAGCAAGTGACTGAGTATTTTTAATTTTTTTTTGTATGCAACTTGGTTAATTAGTTCAAAGGAACATGGTAGTTTAACAGAGCCGTACAGGAGACAGTTTAGTGTAGAGCACTGGTTCCTGTGTCACCCCTCGTAAGCTTAGAGGAGCCGCTGAGCTGTGGCTGCGGTGTTACCTTCCCGCCCACGGTGCCTTGGAGTTCCACTGTTAAGTATCAAGGGTCAGGCTAACAGTGAGGTGATACTCTAATGACCTCAATAAAAAGGCTTTTAATTCACACCCTGTCCTCTATGGACTGGTTCACCTTTCACACATGGCCTTTGTAGCTGTCCATGTCACCTCATTCATATCCTCTTGGTAAAGCCCACCCATTTCCAGCTGTGTGTTCCTATCAAAAAGACTTGGATGAAGAACCCCACTGTCCTGCTTTGATCTCATTTTGCCTGCCAGGACCTCCTTACAGGTAGCTGCTGGGGTAAAAGTACACCAAAACAAAAAACACTCCCCCTGCTGGCTGATTTGCATTAAGACAAGCAGACAGAACAGATCATATGATACATAAGTTGTCTTAAGTTTATAACTTTGATTTTGTGATGATTCATATGTCAGAGACTCACATAATGAGTTTTACAGCTGAAATATTAGAGTGGTCAAGTTCATTGTTTGCATGCACAATACCGTCCAATAAATCCTTAGCAACAACTACACAGCAGACACATTGGATGATCTCTTTACCTACTTACCCCCGTGACTTGGAATGATGTTGTTGACGTCTAACATTATGCATTTCTTATTTATTTTACATCCCAGTCTTATCAATTGACCTAAACCACAGTGACAACATCATAAGAGCATCAAAAGTCTTTGGAAAGCTGTAAAAAAAATGAAGAGCTGGACACATTTAAAAAAACAACAACAACAACAACGAAACATCGAGGTGAATGAAAAAGAAAGCCCTCCCATTCTATGATGACCTCTGCGACCAATTGTCACACAGCTGTCATCAATGCCAGGTTTGGTGGACCCCTCTGATTGGTCCATGCACAGTACGCGGCATTGGTCCAGGTGTTTGTCGAAAGGAAGGAGTCTGTCCCGAGCGTATACACACACTAAAGCAGCAGGTCTTCCGCATTTCCCCCCAAGAGATGCAACTTGGCACGATGAATCTACAGACAAGAGGAAGCAGTCAGTCACAAAGGACAATTTACAGTGTTTTGTCTTGTTTATTTCTGAAAAGGAGTTTAGTATGGCCCCTCCTGCGCAGAATAAACAGTACAATATCACTCTAGAGCAAAGTCAAATCATCCCTCACAGATCATGATTGATTCTCTCTTCATTATTAGTTACATATGTTCCATTACCCTGTTTCCTGAATTGTTTCATAGTTATGTCCAAACATCTAGTAGTGACAATCTTTAAATACATTCTTATGTCTTCTAATACACTCTGAAGCTTTACTTCTTTCAAGCTAAAAGCTACAGCCAGCAGGCTTCTTCCCATGGGCCCTTTCAGCAGAGACCACAGAGGCCTTTGAAAGAAGACTCAGGTCAGTACAGCACTATTCCTTTACAGAATGGCTACTCGAGCAGTAAACAGCAATACTGAAATCTGAATCATATCTATATTCTATGGCCTCGTCCATGCACACTAGTGTTCACAGGGTTTAAGGCCCCAGTGCGAGTCACAAAAGCATTAAGCATCGTGCAGCCCCCGTCCGGTGACCGTGATCTCCAGGTTTAGAGACAGTGACTGCCCTTCTCTCACCATTTCTTGTTCCGAGGCTTCAGCTCCTCTGCAGCGTTCCTCAGGAAGATGTAGTTCTTTTTCTGGGGGTTGTAGTACTCGTGGCCCTGAGGGACAGCACAATATGACAAAAACATGAGTGAAGGCCAGTCTAAGGTCTATGCAGACAGCATGTACAGAAGTGGACACCTACCTTCGACCAGTCGTAACTAGAAGCATACGCAAAGATGTTGCCATTGCTGTTGAAGCAGCAAGCCGTAATGGGCTGGTCAAGCTGCTCTGAGGTCTTCAACTTGGTACGGGCATCTTTGTCCCAGAAGCTGAAGCGCCCGTCTGAGCCTACAGTAGCCAGTGTGCCATGGACAGGATGGAAAGAAATAGCATTCACCTGATGGGAGAGAAAGGAAACTAGTAGGTGAAACGAGAGGAAACAGAATCACAAGGCTGGTTAACGTTTTATATTAACTTAGTGTAATGGCTGGATCTGCAGATTGGTTCAAATTTGCCTTCTCTGTTCCACTATCCCTCTGTATTGTCTGATATAATTCATGTTTCTAAATAAATAATTTAATTGAGTTACAGTACGTCCAAAAGGCGGCTGCACTCTGACTTTTGGATGACACCTCATTTGGCCAATTATGACCTTCCCTTCACTATTCCCAACCTATTATAGCCAATGAGAGCACACGTTTAAGAAAGGCAACATGGCCCTGTTCTGATGTGTGTATATCTGTGTTTTGAATTTCCTTTGGGATCAATAAAGTATCATTAATCAATCTATCCGGCATATTACACGCAACTGTGCCGATGACAGACTTTTCTTACTACTTATTGGTTGTATTGTTTTCAATATTTTGTTTTATTTTTATTCTTTGTTAAGCGTCTTTGAGTACTCAGATAAGCGCGATAAAAATGAAATATGTTATTATTATTATTATTATTATTATTTCTTGAAGCCAATTAAATTCTAAACATGTGGAAATGCTGCAACTTTGGTTATTTCTGGGATTTTTCCCCCCCAAGGAATCTCGCCCAATTAGGGAGCATTTTCCTTGCTCATCACACATTTTGGTCTTCTTTGTAAATGTTCCAGTATGAACACAGACCAGACTTGAGGTAAATATGCAGCAATGTAACAAACCATATGTGTGAAAATGCCATAAGAAAGCAAATTACACTAATATATCTTCATCTAGGCATTAACACGATTTTAGATGTTTAACACCACTAAACACATTGAACACTTTTAACAGACATGATTCAATACATATATAACATGTACAAAGGCACTTCACTTAGTAGAACTACATCTACCTTTTCTTTCCATGACAAGCAAAATGCTGGCTGTTAAAGAGGTCCATTAAAACACTCTCAATCAAAAGCTCTTGATAATAAACGTTACTAAGTGGTATCATTTGCTCATTTTACATTCAATTATGCTAAGTAAATCCTTTATAAGAGCACCAAGTGTCAGAACAACTTACAGCATAGATGTCCTGTGGAGTGGTTGTGTTTGTTCCATTAGACCTGTGGCACTTAAAGGTGAAGTTGTCTTTGGCTCTGAAAGTGGCAAATGAATAGATTCACCATATTTGGATTCAGGCTTTTAACATGAAAAGCAGTGTCTTTGAATTTGTCTTCTAAATAAAATAATTACGTCAACGTTTTAACTTTCACCGCATTCAAGAAATACGCATGGCTTAAAAAAAATAAAAAAAAGATCTTAAAGACACTCACGGGTTTGGAGGGTTGATATAGTGGATGGCCACTCGGCCCTCAATGCTTCCCAGTGCAAAGCCTGTTGGCTTGTTCTGCTTGTCCTTGAATATGGCAACACAGCGGTGCTGCAGGACCAGAGCAGAGGAGTACATTAGAGCATGTCCATACACCACACTTTATATTAAGCCAAAAGAAAAGACTATTGAAGACATTCACCTGATGTTTGAGAGGAGAGTCTATTCTGCGAAACTCAGAGGGCTGGTTCTCCAACTGGTACACGATCAGGCCTCTCTCAGCTGTAGCAACCACAGCCATGGGGTATACCTACAATTAACAGCAAGGGAGGTTCAAAACAAGTCTATAAAAGAAAATCCACACAATTAATTACTCAGCAAGTATCAAAACTAATGACATCCAACTTACAACATCTGCACAGTAGGACCTCTCTGGCATCTGCAGAGACATCATGGGGTTGGGGGAGCGGGTGTCCCAGAACTGAAAAGAAACATTTCAATAAGCTGTCATGTTTCTCACCCACAATGTTTGATGTGCCAGTCTCTCTCAGCTCGTTGAAGGTTATTGTCACGATTTAAATAAGTCTGTGTGATTACATAACTAAAAGAAATGTGTGTGTCCATTAGATAATTACAATTAATATACCAATGAGCTGTTTTTAAAGTATAATAATAACCCACATAGTTTAGTCCTTTGGCCCCGAAACACATGAGCTTCCTCTGGCAAAAAAGACTTGAACCTGACTGCAATGTTTAAAGACTGCATGCTGCATTGGACAATAAAGTGTGAGCACATACTGCCAGTAGTTTATTAAGATTTACCAGACAACCACTACCATGAAAAATTATTTAATTCCCAAGCATTTACAGAGCTGTCAAATTATAACGCAGAATATAATAAGAATATGGGCTGTGTTGTGGCAGCTGATACATTTTCAACTCATTGTCAAAAATTGTCTCTCTTAAAGCAAAGACTAAGGGCGCACTCACACTAGCAAAGTTGTCCCGGACTTAAACTTAAGCTCAAGCACGGCTTATTTTGAGTCATTTTAATCAGATACAGCCATAAATAAATTAAAACAATAAAAGAGACGTGTGGTCGAGTCCTCATCCACACATCGGAGAGAACATAACGAAGAACATGACAGCTACTTTGTGGCTTATTTTGAGTCATATTAGTCAGATACATCCAGAACACTCTGGATTTCTCCATAATGAAGGTTGTCAACGTTGTGTACCAGTGTGCTTGTGCATGAAGTGTCCCGTTCCAAAGCACCCTTCTCTGAGCGTGCCATGGCCAAGGAAGTGTACCGTGCTTGAGCACATTATGGAGCACTAACACAGGTCAAAAGAACTGGACTTTAGGAGTGAAGTGGATTAGGCAATGGTATGGATTGCCAGTGTGGCCCTAAATGTCTGTCTTCGTAAGCACTGTCAGATGTGTCGAAATGGCTGTTGTACCTTCAGTGTTTTGTCCCAGCTGCCAGTCATGATACAGCTGTAGTTTGGGGCTTTTATCCAGTGGATGGATTTAATCGGACCTTCATGCTGTGAAGAAAAAATGGGGAGAAGTTATAATTTTCCTTGTTCTTCCTTACGACCACAACATTTATCAGGGCGTTCCCATCCAACCTGTGCAATCTGCATTGCTTGATTGCTGTTAAGATCCCACATCTTGGCTGTTTTGTCACAGGAAGCAGTAAAGACTTTACTCCCATCCTGGTGAAGGGAGTAAAACATCATTCATTATTACGTGTCCCAGTTGGCAGTAAATATTACGGGGGGGGGGATGTACAGTATGATGAGACCTACATCACTCCAGCATGCATCCAGCACTGGACCTGTGTGCATCTGTTGGGCTTTGGGGACAGTCTGTCCATTGTCTTGCACCTCCCAGCACCGCACCTGTGGCAAAATGATACAACATGGTGTAAGAGTGTTACTAACTACTATCATAACTAAGTACTACTTTCATGAATACGTACTAACTTAATGATGATGGTCTCCATATTATTGATGATGATGATGATGACGATGGTTTTTGTTTGATAACGATGACTTATAAGATGGTTTCTATACTGATTAGAGCTCTCAAGAACTGCCATCAATGTTGTGCTTTGCCTCTGGTCACTTCCTGTCAGCACCTGTGTGTCCAATCACACTCAAAGCTGATCGTTTGCTCTTACTGACATTGTTCCCTTTTTTCTAGATCCTTGCTTGTGTTGTACTTACTCTCTGATGTACGTCGCTTTGGATAAAAGCGTCTGCTAAGTGAATTGTAGAATTCTACTATTATCATCAAGGATAAAGGAACCATTCAATGAAAGATAAGCCTGGTGAATTTATCTAATCACTTTCTATTACAGCATTATTTTATCCATTATTTTGAGTTCAGTAGGTCACTCCACTGTTGTTTACTGCATCAGGACAAAGCAATGAACTCACATCATTTGCCCACGATCCTCCAATAAGGAAGTTTCCTGGCATGGTGGGGGGGCTGAAAGCGAGGCAGCTGATGCTGTCATCTGGCGGTGAAGTCACTTCAACATCCTGTAGGAAAGTGCAGCACCACAGAAACGTAAAGTAAGCTGTCAGGTTAACAGGTAAAAACACAGATTGTAAATTGACGATCACACTCGGCTGGTTTACCTTCATGGGATTGTGGCTGTCTGTAGTCGCGTTTCCAAAGACCCCAGTCCCTCCTGCTCCAAACCCAGTGTTTGTCCCAAATATACTCATGGTGCATTAATGCCCGATGGAGGCCTAGGAGAGGGGACATCATTGGATTGTCATTTTCAAAGGTATCTATGTTGTCAACAGCCCAGTAGAGGAAGCAAGTAACACCATGAGAGAGAGTAACAAACATTAATGTAACACAAGCTAGATGTTAAACTGATGACAGTCCGTCTGAAGCTCAATGATTTAGAAACAGGTTACTCTAGATATAAACAAACCAGTGAGACAGGAGCAGTAATGAAGAAGATATCTACGTCATCAGCTGCTGCCTCCTTAACCTCAGCTCACTCCTGCATACAGTATACAGACTGTTTAACTGGACGTGTTTCAAATACGTTTGGGGGTATTACATTTTGTAATCAGTACTTTTTTTTGGATCTGAATACACATATTTATTTGTTTATATATATATATATATATATATATATATATATATACACACACCAGCTACCGTCAGCTAGCTAGCAGCACCTTACTGTGGTCACCGGTAGCTAACGTTGCTAATGTTACATTAAAAACCAACATTTTCCAAACAGCATATTCAACAACAATGTATATTCTTCCTAACTTGGCGAATATACATACCACAGAGTTGTTGAACTGTAGCTGTAACCTGCTAACGATGTAAATGCCCAAATAATTTGGCGCAGTAGAAATGTGGCGCTTGTTCCCTCCTACGTCGCAGTTTGATGACGTTTTAAACACGGTGACGGCAGCATGCAATATGAACACTTACCGCTAGATGGCGATGCGCGACAGCGAGTCAGTCGACTGAGGACCACTGCTCACAGGAAACAGGTAGTGTCCATAAACTTTTTAAATTATATTATATAATATTTGTCTGATTCCATCCAGCTAGTTACAGCTCAGGTGATTGTTTTGATAGTTTTGATAGTTTTGATAGTTTTGATAGTAGGCCTATTTTTCAGCTTGGCAGCCATGCATCCTAACCATAGACTGTAAAAATAACCATATGGGCTATATGAACTAACCTGTTAGTGGCTATACTGCCCTACAAAGGCAGTAACTTCAATTTTTTTCAAAAATGAGTATTGTATTATTGTACAGGCAATGCAAAGGCAGAGTACCTTAACTTCCAAATAAGGGTCAAATAAGGGTTTTTATGAACATTAATAACCTCATTAAAAAAGACAAAGAATTGCCACATTTCCAATATTCTGCCTGCAACTCATTTGGCTGGACAACAAAAAGACTTTAAAGTCATTTTTCTCAGTTCTACACTCGAGTTAAGGTCTTTTGCCTTTGTAGGGCAGTATAGGTAAGTAATAATGACCTATTAAGTACCAATATTATTGACTTGTTATAGTTATTATACTAGTCTGAAAATAAATGCCACTCTAATAATGTTGGATTAATGTAAAGGTGGGCTAAAGCAAAATGTTAATAAAGTCTTTCATCATTCTCAGTATGTAGGCATAAATGTGGTATAAGAGCTGATGATTCATTTCTGCCTGAAATGTAGAGTAAAAACATTAAATTAAGAGAATAACAAGACCTTTACTTTAAAATGCTTTAATGATAAATGTGGATTGGTCATTTACAACAAAAATTTCAGTTGCCCTTTTTGCCTTTTGCATAACCTTAACTTGACTTTTTCTACTCTTAATAAAACCCATAACGATGCAGATGCAGAACAGCACGCAGGGCTCTCACTTTCATATTGACTTGCAAGGCAGCCTGTAGATGTAACTTCATAGCAAATGAATATGAGGTTGATCAATAAGCAGATGATTTTTAACTAATAAGAATGTAATATAAATATACAAGAATATTTAAATCCTGTGGCAGTCAATATAACACACTGCACAGTATAAACTCCAGAGGGAGGTGTTATGAATTATTTCTAATGGACTGAGTTTGCTAAGCAATTAAAAATATTATATGTTTTAGTTTAGTTTAATCGTTTATTTGAATCAGGGACAGTGTACAAAAAAAAACATTAGTCTCAGAAGAGATGCTTTGTACCAGATTTAGCTAGCTAGCTAATTTCCATCTGTTGTCCCTGGGCAGATGATGGCAACAGCAAAATACAAATCAACCAGTCACACACACACACACACACACACACACACAAACACACACACACATTTCATAAGAGAGAAGAAAGACATAGAACAATTTACAGATATTAAAACGTTATGTACAAGTTTCCCTGAGAGATGTAAAAGGTTGTCGAGATGACACATTAATGCTGACAAGACTGGTTACTTAAAATTCATTTTTTGACTTCCTGGGTGAAAGTGCAGAAGTTTGTGCAAAGTTTAAGAGTAGTTGGAAGACTATTTTATTCTTTAACGGCTTTAAAAGAAAAAACAGATTGTGCTAAAGCGGAGCCACGTTTAGAAATATTGCAATCTCCGTTAGAGGCAGACCTTGAAGATCTGCTTATCAGCTCAGAGTGAAGTTTCAAAAAGCTTTTCAATGGTGGGGGAGCAGCATCATGGATTATTTTGTTCACTAAGCGAACATCGGTATAAAAAATTAAATTCTCAAAGCTTAGAATTTTATATTTATCAAGAATATCACAATGATGATACTGTTGTGGTTTCCTGTCCAGAGTTTTAAGGGATTGTTTATGAAGTGACCTTATGGGTTTTAAGACAGTCTTGTTTGCTTGAGACCAACATGATATACAGTAATGAAAGTAAAAAAAAAATCATAGCATTCAAATACATTTTAGACGCTTCGACTGTAAGCGAGTTCCTGATATGTCTAAAGTTGGCTATGTTATATTTAACTTTATGGCACATCTTTTTAATATGACTTTTAAAAGTAAGGTTGTGGTCTAGTGTAACACCCAAGTATTTAAACTCATCAACCTTTTTTATCATTTGCCCACCTACAATAATATTTGGAAAAAACATATTTTTGTGTTTATTCACAAAATACATGACCACAGTTTTGTCAGTATTAAGAGTCAGACATGAATAACGTAACCATTGAGATCATTGATGTATGCGCTAAACAACAGTGGTCCTAAGATGGAACCTTGTGGCACTCCTATAACGCAGGCTTTTAGTGATGATGTTTTATCATTTATCCGTACGCACTGAGAGCGAACAAGTAGGTAAGACTGAATCCAATTAACAACGTTAGCAGAGAGTTTAAATTGAGACAATTTGGAGATGAGTACTGAATGATTAACTGTATCGAAAGCCTTGCGCAGGTCAAGAAATACAGCACCCACCACCCCTCCTTTATCAAGGCTACCTTTAATGACTTCAAGGAAGTAGCAACATGCCGTTTCAGTGGAATGATTTGCTCGAAACCCAAATTGCATAGGGTGCAGTAGATTTTCAATATTAAGATGGGCTACAAGTTGTTCAGCAACAACCTTTTCAATAACTTTTGAAATGGTAGGCAATATACTGATGGGACGATAGTTGCTCACTTCCTGTCTGTCCCCTGATTTGTGAACAGGAGTTACAATAGCAGTCTTCAGAGTGCTAGGGAATTTGCTGCAGCTAACAACAACTTTAAAACATATTCCAGTTCAAAATAGTGGCAGAGAACATATGGGCATGCACATGGGTCGATTTTAGGATCAGGCCTTTAGGGGTAATCAGCTCCTAAAAACATTGTGACATGTAGAGTTCCTGTTCAATCCTCCTGCTTAAAAACTCACCTCAAGAACAAGAAATATTTTTCTCAATCTGACATTTACAACAATAATAGTAAGTCATGAGTTTTACACCGTAAGGAGAGGAAAAGAGTAAGAATGTTTTTTTGCAAACGTATTCAATTTGCACAGGTTTTGTTGTTGTTGTTATTATTAATAAGGAAATCTGCATTGTCAGTAGCGATGCAATATTGTTGATTGTAACTATACATTTGTCAAAAGTATAGCTAACATATCAAATTAACATATTTGCAAAATGTTTGTCAAACTTCAAAAATCTGGTGGGCTAAATCTGGTGTTATTATTTGCCGAAGCTCCCCTAGTCTAGAATGGCCCATGGACATGCACCCACTCTGCTAAAGAGTTCGTGAGTAAAACAGATTTGTCAGTCTTAGTTAGTTTAATAGCATAAAGGAAGTTTACAAATGTTTGTAGTTGAGATAGGGGGGCTCTTGTGACGTTTACATGAGTTTCTAGTGATGAGCAATGTAGAGTGACCTCTGCTGGGAAAGAACCTCCCAGTCAGTATATGTTGCTCATGGAAATAAAGATGTGTGGTTTTTACTCATTTATGACAAAATCAGATGGGCCGGATACGGAGACAGAACATGAAAACACGAGAAACAGAAAATGACATCAGTACAAAATGTGATTTCATTTAACTTGTTGTTGAGCTTCATGAACTGATCCAGACACTGTTGTCCTTAAACCTGAGTTAAGAACATGTATTTCTGTGGTTCAGAGTTGAATTCTTGCTTTGTTATTCATTGCCCACCCTTACCCCCCACCCCCTTCTCTATTAAAGTACTCACTGTGGAGCACTGTGGAGGGCTTTTTCATTGGGACTATTGGCATGTCCCTTCATGATCACTCAAACCCCTCAATTAGGGTAGGCCTGAGTTTATTGTTTGAGTTCAAAGGTGCCTTCTTGGAAAAGAGGATTAGGGGATTTTCCCTCTTTACCTTTAGACTCACCTTGTAGCAGTGTTGTGGGGTCTAAATGTGCACGATGATGAGAAACGGTAACAGTACATTTACACATTCATATCTTTAAAAAGATAAAATGAAGGAGGCTACATGGCCTTTCGAAATCAGAAGCGGGTGATGATAACAGATAGATGCTTGCAAAAGAAGGAAATTCAACCTGTGGAAAGGTGTGCTAATGAGATGTTAATAATTAGCGTCCTCTTTAAGCGGTGCTCAAACAGACATGCCCAAACAAAGGACGCAGTGATGGGACACTTGGTTAGAGAGATCAACACGCCACTCATTACCAAGATAGATAGAGGGGTGTGCGCATTGTTAGGACAGTGATCCATCCATATTCTCACCCAACTTTTCACCCCCGCCCTCCCTATCTCTCCCAATCTTTCCAGTCCCCATTCTGAAACCCTGCTGCCCCTCCCCTGACATAGCGCCTCAATAAAATCCAATCCCTGGTTGCCATCAAGAGGAGCGCACAGCACCAGAACAGTGCGCAAAAATAGAAGATAGGCGAATGAGACTCTGAACTGATAAAGGGGGTATAGTTTGTTCAATTTGCCAAGGGACATCCTTTATTCGTCTTAGTTCGAGCTGCACTTGATACTTGGGTAAAATGTTAAGAGTATTGGAGACGTTATTGATCCTCCTGATGTGGGGTTACTGCGTTCTGGCCACGCAGGTCTCCTTCTCCAACTTCTCCATGGACAACGAGGTGCGCTCAAGCTTCATCCAGCGGCGGCTCCGGAGCCAGGAGCGCAGGGAGATGCAACGGGAGATCCTCTCCATCCTGGGGCTGCCGCACCGCCCGCGGCCGCACGTCCACACCAAACAAAACGCTGCGCCGATGTTCATGCTGGACCTATACAACACCATATCCACAGACGCACAGCCGCCCGGATATTCTTACTACAAGCCCGTTGTACCGACCCAGGTCTCCCCCATGGTGACCCCGCAGGACAACCGCTTCCTCGAGGACGCAGACATGGTGATGAGCTTCGTTAACATCGGTAAGTTTACAGTCTGATTTTATGACTAGCCAATTTCCTCTGCCACAATTGGTAAGTATATAGCCTGCATTTTAAAAAAAAAAAACGCCTCAAGATACTTATTATCACTAATATAAGTAATTACACAAGCTTTAATTTGACATTTTCCCCATGCAGAAAAAAACAAAGTTATTTGTAGAATGTCTAAACAGTACCACTTACAGATGTTTTTCTGATTGAATCAAATTAAGAGTCAACATTAAACATCTTTCACAGCAACTACAACAGATAGCATTATCAGTTTCGTATGTGTGTGTCACTTGTGTGATCAGATTGTGGCTTTTAGGTCACTTTCTTACATTAGGTCTAGCATTATGCATTCCTAGCTGTAAACGTTATGACAACATGCCTGTATCGGATTTCCCCAGAATCCCTTCAAAGCTGTGGGGGAGCAGCTTTAGCGTGGCATTGTTTCACATGACTGGGAATTGAACAGTCCTTTGCAAATCCCAGGGGGAGTGAGAACCAGTTTGACTTCCATTAAGACACAAACCGGACCTAAACATGTTGCTGTGTAGTAATCGCTGCAAGAGCGTGTGCACAGCAGTGCATTCCTGCATTTATGTGTCCATTGGTGTGGTTGTTTGTTTTGGGGGCATACATCACAGGGGTCACAGGTGGGAGTCAGGGCTCACTTGGACATTATTGTATTTATAAAAGGCAAATCCGTCTTTGTTTCCCCTGGGAAATCCTTCACCAGCTCTAATATCACTGGTGAAGCAGCAGACCTTGTGGTGCCCTCGGCTTGTATGCAGATGTGGTGACATCTCAAAGCAGTCCTCGTCTTTTTCTGCTCTTCTCCTGCCTCAGAGCTCACAGGAAGGGGTCTGGGTATCTGTGAGGAGTTTGTTCTTCAAAGATGGCTCTTCAAGAAACCTTCAACCTTCCTGCCATCGTGTGTCAATGAGATTGAGCCTTTATAAACAAAGAGTCATTAAGAATATCTTCCCAATCAGCCTGTCAATAGATAGTAAATGCAAAACACTTGAGGGATAATACCCCCCCCCACACACACACACCCAGTCGCAACCTCTTAAACAACAGTCTAAAGCTAATGATCTCTGGAAACATCATCTCTGAAAACTCTTAGCAGATTTCTGTGGTTCCACATCACAAGAGTTTGATTATAAAGAGGAAGAACAAAAATAGAGGAACACAAAGAGTGTGTATTATTTTCCCTAAAGCCCACCACAGCCTCCTGTGCTGATGATTGGCAGAGGTTTTCGTTGGGGCTCCCACACTGAGCTGGAGTGACTCTATCCTGGTGGTCCCTGGATGATCGCTTCAAGACCAAACTGGATTATGGTATTTCCCTTCCAGGGACCACAGCTTCCAGTGTGAGGCAGCGCTGCTTCAAAGCTGCACAGCCACTTCTCCCCCAGAGCACTGGGCTGTTTGCTGCAGGTGTGTGTGGCGTAAAATTTTGACTGTTCATTTAGACAGAGCAGCCTCATTGATCTAGTACAGTGGAGGGAAATTAATTCATTAATTCAAATGTTGAATGGAATGAGAACAGGCAGTTTTTGAGAGACTGTGTCGTTACATAAATGTCTACACACGTTCAAAAAATCAGGTTGTAAGATTGCATTCCTATTTCAGAATCAGTAACAGGATTCCCCCCCCCCCCCCCCACACACACACACACACCCTACATTGAACACAACGTACCTGAAGTGCATGGTAAAATGGTCAATTAACAGAAGTGTCACTGCATCGATTACAATAGAAGGAGTGCAACACCAAAGTCTGAGCTCAACTGATTCGTAGAATGACCTACTTAAAGTCCTTCTTTTAACACTATTTGAGTTTTGGTGTAGATATTGTTGTAGTGTACATCTATAAACCTCCCATGTTGGAAAAAAAGAAAAACATGGTCTGCCTACTTTAAATGTGCTATAGGTTAATGATAGCTCTGTGGCTGTGTGGCCCCTCAGCGTGAGGAGTAATGTGAAGTGCCTGCCAGAGGGAAGTTTGCATATCTGAGGTCTGATCTCTGCAGCTAATGGTCCCTAACGTAAACAAACCGAGTCCTTACAAGCAATTATTGCTTTCATAAAAACACCCCTCGATCCTTTCCAGCATTTAATTGCGGTCGAAAGAATGACTCGCAGGGTTCAGAATGCACTTCTCTTAACGACCAGAGGGGTGTGTGTGTGTGTGTGTGTGTGTTCTGGTTCTGTTTCCAGTGTTAGCGTGCTGTGTTTAGAGTTGCATGTGCACTGAAACAATAGTGGACCATCAGTAGGAACACAAAAGTGATGTCATGATGATGTCATAGTGTATTACATTGGGCAGGATGTGTCAAGGGGTGGGTAATCGCTTCCTCTCGCCCGCTCACCTTCAGCAGAGACCTCCACCGCTCTCTCCAAGGACAAACACATCCACCGACGCTGAAATAACACGACACCGGATAGCTTGAACGAGCTCTCGGGTCTCTGTGACCACTGTTCCTCTGGAAAGTCTGAGTATGGGAGAGTTCCAGCTGGCCTCAGGGCGGGTCAGAAACCCTGCTGTGCCGTCAGGATAGTTTGTATACTTCATCCTCTCCATCAGAAGGAAGTGAGCACAGTGCTGTATGGCAAAATGATCAGGGAGGTGTGGGTGGTACAGACTCTGGTAGTTGTGTGTTTCTCTTTACTTTATGTAAGTGTGTTTATAAAAGCACACTGGCTGCTGTGGTTTTCCGGGCAGTGCCTTAACGGGTCTTTTCTTGTGGTCGGCACATGTGTGCAGTTGAAACATAGAGCCAAACTGAGCCTGAGTGTGTGTTTTTTTTTCCTCCCCCCACATTGGCACGTATGGCAGACTTAATTGAAGTGATATTTAGATCAATCACTTCACTTGAAAAAAGCCGGAGTTTTCCTATTTCGGACCCAGTGCTGCTGAGATGTGGGCAGAGTGACACGCATCAGAGGAGCGTTTAAATCAGTGACAGTTTTGACAGAAATGTAACCACTGACTGGTTTTCCATCTGATTGTACTCACAGTGGTTTGCCTTTTCTTCAACTGTATAAACTTTCCCTTCAAATGTCAGAAGTATTATTTTACCGTGATTGACATCAGACAACGATAAACCATCCAATCAAACAAGTTAAATAATCAGGGATTTTGAAATGGAACATTTTGATTAAGCCCGTCAAATCATCAATGTGGAGTTACAGGTATTGAACTGGATGGCATTCTCTTTTTTTTCTCTCCCTGATAGTTGATCAGGATCAGGATCATCTGTTCCAACAGCACAGACGAGAATTTCGGTTCGACCTTTCCCGAATCCCAGAGGGAGAGGCCGTTACAGCAGCCGAATTCAGGATTTATAAAGAATTCATCCAGGAAAGCTTCGAGAACCAGACGTTCAGAGTCAACGTGTACCAGGTCCTGCAGCAACCTCCAAATAGGTAAATAAGTGTTTTCTGCAACTGCACATCTCAAAGTTTACAGGAACGAGGCCGTTTAGTTGCACTTCAGCTCACCCATGGTTATTTCAGACGAAGAAAAAAAGAAAATGAAGAAGATCTAAAATTTGTTGAGACATTTCACTTAAAACAAAAACGTCCCCCTCATGGTGGAACATAAATTCTGAGAGAGCCCCGAAGTCATACCGATGTTTAACTTAGGGGGGGGGCTCTCTTTCCTTTTTCTTCTCAGTAAAGAGGTTGTATTAAGTGTGGCTTCAGCCCCTGGACTCAATGAATGTCTGTGAAGAAATAAAAAATACCATCTCCATCCATTGAGTCATGCTGCTGTAAAAGCTTAAAGTTTATCAACAAGGTGAATTTTCAGAGACACCCTAAATACTTTGAATAAACCAAAATACTCTGCATTATTTTTATTTTATTTCTCCACTTCAAAATGTTTCCACAGTAACTGGTTCACTTCATTATTATTATTTTTTTAACAAAGGGGCATAATGCTAATAATATGGTGAAGTACCCTCATGCTACTTTGTTTTTGTGTGTAAACTGGTCGTGGGGCTGTATGAGCACACACACATCTGTCTGCATTGGCTGTGCCTGTCTTCATTTCCCAGCAGGTTATTTCTGCTGATGTAAGTGTCGGCACTGAAGCTGCTTTCACAGACATTAGTGTCAATTATAGAAACATAGTGGTTCACTCCTGAGCCAGTTACTCTCACACAGTCGGAGCAGGACAAGCCCTGAGAGATCTGCATTTATAACACGCAGCTCCAACCACAAATAAAACTCGCAACCCTCAACATGTCAGTTTACCATCTGTCTTTCACACTGGTGGTTAGTCTGCCATGTTCCGGTCTGTCTGTCTGTCTGTGTTTTTATTTTTCTGTCAGCCTGCCAGCTTCTGTGCTACACTGAGACTTGTTTCACACCAGGAATGATAAGACTCCACACATCCCTCTTCTATCTCACTCACCTCTCTCTGTTATAACGTGGTTCTTCTGCCCACAGTATAAAATCCCTCCTCCTCACAGACCCTCTTGAGTTTGCCTCTCAGGGAGGCAGAAGCGAGCAGGAAGAATCATGTTCAGCCCGTAGATTTAATCAGTGGCAGTGGGGCTGATGAAAGTGTTAAGGGCAACACCATTGTCATTCACAGACACAAAGGCCGCTCCACACAGATGAGCAGACGGCAGGACTACAGGCAGAAGTCTGCCTGAGGGTCTGAAACTCTGTCTGTAAACACAGCCATTGTCTGTGAGATCTGAAATCTGACCTTAAAACAGCACATACCAGTTTAACTGTAAGATATTTACTAAGTTACTATGTTCTTATTTGGTAACAGCTGATTGTGGTGTGTGTGTGTGTGTGTGTGTGTGTGTGTGTGTGTGTGTGTGTGTGTGTGTGTGTGTGTGTGTGTGTGTAGAGGGGGTACGTTATTAGTGCATTCATTTAAAATAAAAAGTAGCTTAGTGCTGGCCCCCCATTAACAGCATAACCATTGTTTCATAAAGTTTTGAGGCAGTTATGCCAACAACAAAAAACAACATTACAGTCTGCTAAATCAGTGTTAGGTCTCTTTCTCTCTTTTCTCCTAAAGTCCTTTAGAATTCATCCTGGGAATAATATAATATAATGACAAACTTCTTGTGCCCATTCTCTACCACAGAAAACATTTGATCTGAAAGTAACCTATGACATTAGTTATGTCGAGGTGGGTTTTATATTTGGTTCATTTGTGGTCACAGACATCAACACTTCAGCCTCGTTAATGACTTTTCTTATTTTCTGCCTTCAGTCTTGGCTTTTAAAAACAGTTGGACATAGTTAGGTGTCTCATTTGGCTCACAGACAACATACCACTGTTTTCATAAACCTCTTTGCTGCCTTTCATTTTTTTCATTCTTCATTCGTCCGAAACCTAAAAGTGTGTTGTTCCTACATTGTTCAGAGCATGGCCATAAACACCCTCAAAAAGCAGGTTAAAATAAAGTACCTTATCGTCATTTGTAATCCAATGGACTGTTGTACACAGCCCAACCCACATCAAACAACATGACCTGTATTTATCTATCAGAACTCTATGACAGGAGCCTACATGCAGTTTTACATTAGCGTATAAAACAGTAATTTTATGTAACTAGAATCACAGCCAACTGCTCTCTTGTGTAAGCCTGAGTTTTTTTTTTTTCATTTCAGAAATAAAAGTCAATTTAGCAAAAATAAATCACATGCCAGCCACATTTAATCAACAAAACTTTGTCAAACTTTAGTCTACGCTTTTGGAAACAAATTTGCAAGATGTAACTGCTGGGGACTTCAATGTTGCATCAAGGAAATATATGAGCCTGAGACAAACAGGCACTATAAAATGTTGTATTTTCATACAGTAGTGTAATGATGACACACTTTCCTCTCCTCAGTGAAGTGGAGCTCCTCTTGCTGGACCAGCGAGAAGTGTGGGCTGCAGAGGAGGGCTGGCTCATCTTTGACCTCACGGCCACCAGTAACCTGTGGCTGTCGGACCCTGAGCAGAACCTGGGCCTACATCTGGTCCTGGAGGACAGCCGCGGTAAGTCACTGCCACACATTCACTGCGACATCAAGCACACAGTATACGTCTGGAGTCATGAATAAAGGCTGTTTAAATCCTTAAATAAATAAATATGTAGATGGTTCTTAGAGGGCTTAGCCTGTGATTGTGGTTGTCATATTAGAATTAAAGAATGATTATTCTGCATTGACCGCACACAGATGTGTGTTTTTGTCCTCTACAGTTTACAGCAGAAAATCTCATACTTTGACTCACTGTCTCCCTCTTTAGGCCAGAGAAGGAACCCCCTGCTGGCAGGTCTGGTGATCGGCAGTGGACCTCAGGACAGGCAGCCTTTCATGGTCGCCTTCTTCAGAGCCGATGAGGTGCGTTTACGCAGCATCCGCTCCGCTCAGGGCCACAAAGGGCGCCATTCTAACCGCTCCAAATCCCAGAGGACTGTTCAAGATGCACTGAAGGCTGTAGAGACTGCAACAGGTACCTCAGCCCTTTAAATAAAGTCATTGTTTTGATGAGTTGAACCAAATTGCACTAAATACATTGAGTCCTTTGATACTTGTCTGAAGTCATGTGTGCATGTTTTTCATTTCAGATAACCTCAGCATCTCTAAAGAGGGATGTAAAAAGCACGAGCTGTATGTCAGCTTCAGGGATTTGGGATGGCAGGTATAACTTCAAACCTTCATTTGATCTCATAAGATATAATAATAATTCGATATGGGATGATTGACTGATATTTTCCTGTTGTTTTCCTCTGATCAGGACTGGATCATAGCACCAGAGGGTTATGCAGCGTACTACTGTGAGGGAGAATGTGCCTTCCCTCTAAACTCCTACATGAATGCCACCAATCATGCTATTGTGCAAACTCTGGTGAGTCCTGAAACACTCCATGTTCACAGACACTTTCACTGCGTCCCCTTTCAAACTTTGTGATGATGGAATTGTACTTCTTCCAACCACAGGTGCACTTTATCAACCCGGAGACGGTCCCAAAGCCCTGCTGTGCACCTACCCAGCTCCATGGCATCTCTGTGCTGTACTTTGACGACAGCTCCAATGTCATCCTCAAGAAGTACCGCAACATGGTGGTCAGAGCTTGTGGCTGTCACTGACCGCCTCTTCCCCCCTCGCGTGAGCTCTTTCTATCCGGATGGATTCTCATTTAAAGGCAGAGAAGTGGAAGAAGAGACAAGAGATTGACTGGCTGGTTCCTCAGGGAGCTCAGAGCTTTAATCCGAGCTTCCCACGCAGTATTAACTTTTACAATGAACCAATTAGAGCTGTTTGTCACAGAGAAAGGTTGAACAAAGGGTTTCTTTGTTTTCCTTCACGTGTGACTTGCAGACGTACACTGCAAGGACTCTGAACAGCGTGGAGCGTTTCTTTCAGAAAAAAGAAAAGAAAAAGCGGGGTTCTCTAATGTGAAACACGTCTCTACCGACATTTCAATTTTCTTCACACCATCAGGTTTCAGAATAAAAGCACCTGCATGGAAATGTGCATTTTGAAAAATGATTTCACAGCTCATGAAACTTGAAAGCCACATCCATCTGTTGAACGTCGCACCTTGTCTTTTGGAACAGATGAATATACTTCTGTCCTGATGAGGGGGAAAAAATCAGTGCTGTCCTACAAACATCACTGGTGTTACGCTGGTTATTCAGCAGGACAGGGTCAGGTGTAAGACATCCGGCAGCTCATGCCTGCACTGCTAAAGTAGAGGAGGTCATTGATTGACAGCAGAGACTGTAAATAACAGTGTGTGTAACTGAAAGGCTGCCTGATGGGCCTGATGTTTCCTAATGCAGACGCACATCACTTGGCCTGATGTCAGTGATTCATCCTATGAGACAGACATCGGGGTGTTCACCATCATCCCAAACTGCAGAACTGCAGTATGTGTCACAGCAGAGCTGCAGGTTGGCAAAGGGTAGCTGAATTTTTTTTTTCCAGAATAAATTAAATAAATGGAAGCTAGCAAAAAGCAGGTTGGTGTGTTTTTTTGGCCTCAATAATAGTCTGTACAGTAACCTGTGAAGGAGATAGTAAATATTTGGTATTTAACTGGTTTCATGTTTTTGAAAAATGAAGAAAAACTTAACACAACACATATTTATTCAACAGCGAGAAACCTATTTTACATATTGTAGTCCCGGTCCATGTGTACGGCACCATGTCTGTGACATCATCATTGGTTTTTTTTGGTCTGCATGTGTTTGTCTCTTCCACATGTGTACTTGGTTACTGCTGAGTTATGGCACGGTACGCATGTCAGAGATTGTGCCTTTAGAGTACTTTGAATGGAGAAAATATCTCCACTCTGAGCGATGGGACAGACTTTTAAAAGAGTGCATACAAAAGCAAAGCAACGGTATACTTTAAGAACATTTTGGAATTCACACTGACACTCACAGAACTTCCATATTACAACACAGCCCACGCTGTTTATACAAAGATATCTATTGTTTTTTAAATAGAAAATAGAGGTAGAGGCGTAAAATTAAACATCACTGATTCAATCAGTAATATTTAATGTCCAGTCATTCAATCAGAATTGGTGTTGATTGTCATTCGGAAACAATCATAGAGCTGGGGACTATATTATAAGGAGCTTGCATTCATTGGAAATGAAATGAATAATTTATGATCATAAAGATGTCTTACATAATACAAGGAGGAAGATGGATAAACTTTGATCAGCATGGGCGGACCAGAGCGAGTTTCTATTGTGTGATTACAGGAATGTAGGCTGATTTTGTCAGCACCAGAAAGGATTTGAAAGCTCTGTTAAAACGTCGGAACCTAATTCTCTGAATCTAAAAGATCCTTTTCAATTCAACTGAAGCTTCTCCCTGTGGCTATAAAGATGTAAACTTTGGTTTCCCACACAAAAAACACAAGATAATGTGAGACATCTTTTATGAAATAAAAGATCTGAATTCTGTTTTGTCACAGCCTTTGATAAGCTTCAAAGAAAAGTTATGTTTAACAAATATACTCCGAGGAATCCTGAGATTTAACCATGTTATCCCTCTTCAGATCTTGCTCCTTTGATTAGGAACGACAATCAAACACATCCAAATGTTAGAGGAGGTAGAAAGACAGCAAATGTGGGCTGAATAAAGCGGAGCTTCAAAGAGACAGACTTGTTTCCTGTTGATAAAACAGAGACTCTCCTCCCTACAGACAGTTAGTCCTTGGACCTCCCAGCTCAGGGGCAGAGTAGTGTCTCCTCCTGACTGCCTCCGCCTTCTTCCTCGGCCCCCCTGATGGTCGCCCTGGCTCTGGAGGAACCTGTGCCTGTGGTGCCTTTAGGGATTCACACCTTCCCTCTGATTTCCTGGGGGAGTTTTTTGGCACCAGGGTGGCTGATGGTGGAGACTGGGTGGCTGAGACGGGGGTGAGAGCAAGGCAGACGTCCCCCACACTGAGCTGTCGGCACTGCAGGCCACAGAGACGAGCGGTCCTCTGAGGACTGCATGACGACCAGCCCCGCCCCCGCACAAAGAAAGGGTACTCCACATAGACATCCACCAACTCCTGCAGGAGAATGTTTCGTCATTACAGGAAGATTAAGACACAGAAATGAAGCTCACACACTTCATCACTAGAGGGCGTTAATGATCTGTTGGTGCCAAATTTCCAATTTCAGTTGAAAACCTAAACCTCTGACCTACTAAATGGTTGACATGCCTCTGTGTTGCAGGTCAATGAAAATCAGTTCATCTGGAAATATGAAGCAACACACTTGAAGCATTTAGATACATTACTAGTAATGTCACATACATGAGAGAAGAGGGATATTTTGTAAAATAACTGTAAAAACATGTACCTCCCTCCCTTCCTTTTTATATATTTTGTTTAATTATTAAGATCCATCCATTTTCTTCCACTTATCCGAGGTCGGGTCGTTGGAGCACTAATCACTCAGACTCTAATAACTCAATAATTTCATAGTTTACATACACACACTACACTTAGTAGGGTTAACACTTCTTGGTTGTGGTTTGTATGTTTGTAGTGGGAAATGTTAAATTTGGCAAGCCTCGTCATCCCTAAAAATTCCATAGTTTTTGCCTGATTAAAAGCATTTGAAAGAGTTTATGTACAAGGATAGATAGATACTATGTATTTTAATATATTTCACTCCATCTGAATCAGTTGTATTTTAAACTCTTGGAACATAAAGTTTAACGATTGGACAGCATCTCCCATATCACTTCTAAGTGACAGTAACTGTCTGATGTATAATGACTGCTATTTTCTTACATGTAAATACCCCACATTGGCTTTTTCTTTACCTGGGACTGCTGGCTATGAAGCAGAATGAGCAGACGTGAGATGGAGGAGGAGGAGGACGAAGGGGAGATGCACTGCACCGTGCAGCAGCTCAGGCACAGGTCTGGACAGGCCAGTGATCCAAGCAGGAAGTCCTCTGTCTGCAAGTGCTCCACCCTCCTCAGCCGCCCGTCTCTGAGCTCAATCAGAGAGCCGGCAACAAAGTGAGGGAGCAGCCAGGGAAACTGGTTAGAAGAGGAGGAGGGAGAGGAGGAGGGGGAGGGGGAGGAGCCCTGGTCAGAAGACCTAGATGCATCCTCCTTCATGGAGGTGAACGTGATCCTTGAGTTATTGTCAGGGGAAGCTCCTATAAAGGAATGTCCAGGGTGCTTAACAACTTTTGTTGATTTGTGCAACACATCATGTTGCGTTGACAAGTCCCGGGATGGAGACTGAGGTGTGCTTGACAATGGGGAATTTACTTTTTCAACCCTGGGAATAAATGCAACTTTTCTGTCCCTTCTCCTCAGATATGGTCCTTTATTCCTCCCATTACTCTGCCTCTCTGTGTTTACATTTTTCTCGCTGATGGCCTTTAGCTGCTCCCATCCGCACCCTCCGGCAGCTCTTTGGAAACCATCATTAACCAGATTAAATCTCGAGATGTGGTGCGGATGGACTGGGTGGAGTGCCGGTGCAGGTGACAGGTGGTTGTGCTGCTGATAGGGGTGAGTAAAGTCCCATCTCGGCTGCAGGGGGTTAAAGTCTCTCCACTCTGCCCAGCCATGGTGCTCCCTGAACGCAGAGAGGATGTGCGGTTTGGACCGGGTGGACGTGTGGGTCTGCATCCAGGGCTGGTACAGAGCAGGGACCCGCCTCGGTACAGGCTGGAAAGGGCTGCTGTGTTTGGTCTTAAAGTCACTGTGGTTCCTATAAGGGAAGGGGGCTTTGAATGTTGCAGCATCACACTGCTGCTGGTGCTGTTGCTGATTGGGCGGAGATGGTGGTGGTGGGCTTGGTCTTTGGTCCCTCTTCTTGAGTGGGAGGCTGTCCCTGTCTGGGACAAACGCTGGGTTTTTAATGAAGCTCATTGGCTCACGCTGCCTGTCACTCACACTGGCACTGCATGTTGATCTCCAGAATCTGACGAGGTATCGTGATCACGGGACACAGACACCGACTAGTTAGGTCAAAGGTCATTGTAGTCTGAAAAGTAGAAGAAACAAATATTATAGCACTTGATTTCCTTTCAAACAACCTTTAGGAAATCAAACTGACTCTCTCTTCTCTGTCTGTCAGTTTCTCCACAAATTTCTCAATAAATGACAGAGCTTGCTCTCTGTCACTGAATGTGACACCCGCTGAGATCATTGCCTGTAAACGTCCCCTCCACACTTCAATAACAACTTCCTCCACTCGCTTCAAACGGAGGCTTTCCAACCACAAACTGCTATATTTGATGGGCATTTAACAACTTCTTTGTGATAAAAAAAAATAAAAAGTAACTATGGTAACAAAGTGCTGCACTGTGCGGTTGTGTGAGTAGTGAGGACAATGCAAAGTAAATGGTTGGGGGTGGGTGTAAAGTTAGATGTTAGATTCATCATGAGGCTTTTGGTCAGGTTTTTTATGGTAATTCTTTCATATAGAAACATAAGAGAGAGAGAGAGAGAGAGAGAGAGTATTCGGGTATTTTATGGATGCAGGTGTCAAACACACAGCATGATTCTTCTCATGGGACTAAAGTGATCTGAACACCTCGAAGCGGTTGAGAACAATCATCCACCTTAAATGCATACACAATAGTGAGTCAGTTCATAGACAGGGCTAAATATAAGCCCCTTGCGGCCACACACATTCACACACATACACACACACACACACACACACACACACACACACACACACACACACACACACACACACACACTAGTGTCTCTTATTACTCAGAGACTCGTTGTGTTTACACAAATTGATGCAGAGAGGTGAAGACTTTTACGACCAGTCAATGCAAAGTTCATCTCAATGCCCTGCATTATGTCATCATCACAGCAAGCATCGCCGCTGAATGAACCTCTATGTCTAACCGGCATGTCTCTGATATGAGCTGCTTCTCTATAATGTGTGTCTGTGTGTGTGTGTGTGCGTGTGTGTGTGTGGGGGATCAGACAACACCCGCACACTGACATTCCAGTGCAGCATTATACCATGAGACACAAATAGATAAGTGTTGTCTGCGAAATGCCTGCAGTGTAAATGCAAATTCACTCAAATGGCCTGCATATACATGCTACTTAGTTACTCACAGGTATGATCAGATCATGACCCAAACAGGCCCACACTGTCATGTCAGACAGGCTCAATAACCTTATGAGGTGATGAGTTCACAACCAGGAAATGACATGAATGCACAGCAGTGTTTGGTGCGTTCAGTGTCGTCATGATTATGATAATCTGCAAAGACGACAGAATTTTTGCATATCAGTAGTGACAATATTGCACTTAGTGAGCTTGATGTTTCTATCTGTGTTGAGATAGTGCAATAACAGGCACATTTTAACCTGCGGTGCTGAATCCCACAGACTGCAAAGAGTTCCTCAGACATGCATTTACTGTCAGACTAACGCATAAATCATAACTGGAACATGCTACATGAATCAGGAATATTTTCAGAGAAGCTCAAGTTGGAGACTTACTTACTGTACATGTTCCTCCATCGGTTCCTCCGTCTGTTTCTCGGTGCATCCATCTTCCCAAAGCATGTCCCTCAGTGTTCACAGACACTGCAACACACTCTCGCACACCTGTCTGGCTCCCTGTCTGCAGGTGCAAAATGGTACAACAGAAGAGACTGATCATAAGCATCCAGACAAGCTCAACTGACTGTCTGTCAGACACGCTCTCCTCCTTTTCTCTTCTCTTCTCCTCTTCCTCTCTCTCTCTTCCCTCCTACTCGCTTTTTACATTTTACACTCCCACTCTACTTAGTCAGTCAGTCCTGTTAACCTTTCTCAGACACATTTGATGTCTCTCCCTCATCCTCTCTTACTTTCTTTCTCTCTTGCGCATCTGAACTTGTTCACCCTGCGTTTGCTGCTGAGTAGCACTCTCAGCCTCTCTTCCATTTGTAATCACACTCCTCTTCCTCTCTCTTTCTCTCTCTCCATATTCCACTCCTCTCTCCCTCGCTCCGTAGCTCTCTGATGTTGGGTGTATAATTAGAAATGAGACTGCTGTGCAACTCCTCAGCTGATGGTAGGCGTATGACCGCCTGATGGCTCTGGCGCTTTGCCTGGTGTAGTGAGGGCGGGAAACCGTTGCTTTAGACCGGCCATGGACTCACACACATGAGCAGAAAAAAAAAAAGGATTGCAACACATACATTTTGATATCACATGTGCAATCTACACACATAGCTTATTTAGCTCACTGTCTGTGGACTAATGATGTTTCATCCTGAACAAGTGAGACCCCCAAACAACATGAATGCTGTGAAACATCCAGTAATTGCTTATTTGTAAGTGTTCAAAGGTTAACTTCAAGTACTCCAGCCAATCCTCTGCAGAAAAAAAGGCTTTTTTTCACAATTGTACAGACAACATAAACACTGTGCTCTCACCCACGCCATGCTGCTTGCTGCTCCTTTCTATATGTTCCTCCACTCTTTCTCCTGTCTTGCTTTCTTGCCTCCTGCTTTCATCTTGTTTTAAACGCACAAGAAAGGAGGACTTGGCTTTTTGCTTCATGGCTGCCTCAGTAGCACAGCAGTCCAGGTCTCTGCTATTGATTCTGCAGGGCCTCAGCAGGTGAACCCCCAGTCATGAAGCAGCCCACGCAGAATTTAGTTTGAGGTGAAGAGGATTTCTCACTTTGAGTCACAACAGGCTTCCTCTGCCCACACTCTCTCTCTCTATCTGTCTCTCTGTTATTTTGTTCTCCTTTTCTTGTCCTCTGATGTTCACACACATGCACATGCACATGCACACTCACACGCACAAACACAAACATATACCCTGCAGAAACTTCACAGCATGGTAAGATGCTACATCTCTGGCTCAAGCAGCAGATCAAGTTGAAACCATAAAAACCACTGACATTTGCTTACTGTGTTTTTATTGCTAAAAATCACCACTCGCTCCCACCACTTTCCAACTGCTACATGACAGCCTGTATTTGAGGCTTCACCCTTTAGCCTGCCACAGTGTGAGTTTCAGTGTAAGTTTTTCTGCTCATGAGTTTGTAAAGAAAAGCCATACATTTGTGTCTGTGTTATAGGATATCGTGCAATGGTTGTGAGAAAAACAAATATACTGAAAAGGATGTACTGATACAAAATATTTACTGTTGAGTCAACAAAATGATCAAAGAGGATCAACATGTTTTCTAACTCTGTGTTGTTTCTCACAAACAGATTCTTGTAATGACTCACACCCTGCAACTTAAACTTCCTTCAGTTGAAGCGCAGAACTCTTAAAAAAACCCCTTTGAAAATGTCGATGAAGTGTTTTGGAAACAAGATGATGATGATGTAATGCTGCTTGGTGGAGCCTCTGCATGCAAATCTTGTGTAATCAGCAGGTCCAGCTTGACAGGACAGCAAGTACAGTAATGTCCACTAGGTGGTGTCCAGGACCAACAGATTGTCTGATAACAAACATCCCTGACTCTGATTCTCATCCAAGTAAATAACGTATTTTAAGATATATAAGGAGGTTACGATGAAACTTGAGTTTTGTTTTTGTTGGTTTGGTTTTAGAATTTTGACCTTTTGTGATATTTAACATCAGAAGACATGAGGAAGGAAGGGGGAATATGATGCAACAATGGTCCTTGGACAAAAACAGAGGACTTCACCGTATATAGTGGGATATTAGACCTTAATGAGGCATCTGACATAAAGAAACTATACAAATCAATTTCCACACTGTAAGAAAAATTCCTTCTTAATCTCTCAAAAACCTCAGTTGACCTCTTCATGTATGCTGTTCTGTTCAGTTAAGAAAATTGTTACATTGTTGAGGGAAAAGCCATTAAAGCATAATGGATCACACCAGAAGTTGAACAGTTTTTGATCAAAACGACTCAAATGATCAAACATTATGTAAAGGGTTATGAGTTTATTCAATGTTTACTCATGATCAGTCACAGATTTTGATGTGAATCCACTTTCTTTCTCTGTCTATTTGTGAAAAGTTAATACAATTAAGATTTTGTTTGGTTGCACATTGTTTCCATATTTAAAAATAGTAATTGAAACTCATTCAGAATGTTACATTTCTTAAGGTTAGAATAGTTTTGTGGAGTTTGAACTTTCAAAACCCTTTAATGTTGAGAAGCATAAAAGCAATTATAATGATGATTATAAAAAAAATAGGGATACTTCTTTTTGCGTTGGTGTAACATCTGTCTGTAGAAATCTCCTCCCTGAGGGTGAGACAGAAAAGAGAGATTTTAAATGTTTAACTGAAAAAAGAAGACAGGAAACAAGAGACAGAAAAGGAGGAAGGGAGGGGGTGGGGGGTGGGTGTGAGAAGACAAAAATAACAAAGGCATGTGTCTGTCTCTCCTTGGTATTTTCCACTCTGTTACATAAAATCCCTCCATCCCTGCGTCCCTCTTCCCAATCCCTTCCTCCCTCAGCTCCTCCCTCCCCCCCTGTCATTGGTCAGCTGGTCGACTCCACAGAGCCTCCAACTTATTCCCTCCTTCGCCAAGAGTCTCAGAGCGTCTTCCGAGGAAAGGGGGGGGAAGAGTGGAAGGAGAGCAGCAGAGAGACTCTCAGCATCAGTCACTGTGGAGCACGAGAGCAGGAGGGAGATGATCGGCAGCCTCTCTCCTTACCTGCCATCACACACTGATCATCTCTGCTTCATTATCTCTGTTTCCTGTCTCCACTCTCCAGCAACATGAGCTCCTCGTCCGCCAACCTTCACAACAAACTCCTGCCCTGTGAGTCCTTTCTTCGAACTTTTATATATTTAGAGGAAAGTTGTGTTTATATTAAGCTGGATATTCTGAGATTTGTCACACTTTTTTACTTTTATTTTATTTTTTTTACAGCTTTTACGTTCAGAGCAGGACATTTGAGAGTAGAAAGTATCGAACAGATTTAGTTGGGGTCATTTCAGCACATATTGAGCTTTATGGGCCAAAAGCACAGGAAAGGTCACAATTACATCACCATTTCTGTGATTCATTTGGAAATAGATGTGGTTTAACACACCTTTCAACAACTTTACAAATTTAAAATATCACCTTTCAAATATATATATTTTTTAATACAGTTGGTTTGTTGTGAAGTCACTGTACAGTTCTTAAAAAATAAGCAGGAAGGAATAGTCAGATGGTTTCTTGAAGTGTTCACTATTCATGATGCACATTTATTGTTTTCCATGCTCCATCAATGAGGTAAAAGTATTGTATTTGTGTCTGTACCCGTGTCTGTGTGTGTGCGTGTGTGTGTGTGTGTGTGTGTGTGTGTGTGTGTGTGTGTGTATGTGTGTGTGTGTAAGGTTCAACATAAAAGCTGCAGTGACAGTTCAGCCAATGTGTTTTTTGCCGTTGTGTTGCTGTTGCTTGAAGAGAGTGGTCAAAGTGCTGTTCCAGGCGAATATCAGACAGGAATGTTGAATCATCACCCTGAGTAATGCTCGCTAATACCAAGCTAACAGGTCATACTCTCCTCACACAGAAACAGGGCTGTAACAACAACCACGCACACACACACACACACACACACACACACACACACACACACACACACACACACACACACACACACACACACACACACACACACACACACACACTAAGCGGGCTTGGCTTGAAGCCAGGCTCCATCCTCCAGATCTCTTACTTCTAATGGGATTGTGCCTGCAGATCTGATCAGGGTCTGCTGACTGCACCGGGTTTTGCAGGTTGCTCCACAAACACACAGACCCAGATCTCGGATTGGACATGCAGCACACAGACCTGTAAGTGAATTAGTCCCAGTGAGATCAGCTTGTGATTTCACGAGGCTAAAACGGATCAGGGCTGGGACTCTGGAGAAGATGTGTCCCATCTGTTGCTCTGCCTGCAGCCTCTGTGCCTCCACATTACACTCCGTCCCATGATTACTGTGGGAATGTGCCAGAGAGTGGCACAGAGCCAAGCTGCAGTGACAGGCTGACCAGCTGTGTGGAGCAGGTTATGGACAAAAGGGTGTAGAAGAAATTGTTTCTAGTCGCTGTTTTTTCTTGGTTCAATCCCCTTAGACATGACCCAGATCGGACTGAGGAGAAGACTCTTTGTAAATGAGCGGATTAGAGGAGTCAAGATCCATATTATATATGCTCTGTATCTTGAATTGATCAGACTCTGAGGAATACACACAGAATATATCTGCGCTGTACTGCTTTCTTGTCACCAGAGTTTTTGAGCAAGAGGGGATACAGTGGATAAGGACGAAATTGAACACACTGGAAAAGACTCAAAACATCTTTTACCTTCTTCTTTTTCATTTAGTTTGATACTATTCTTTTAAATAATTAGTAGCTTTAGGGCATGAAGGACTGAATATCAAAATTTGCAGTAAGATTTGATTTGCCTTTGTTAGGGCAGCAGACAGCGGTGTAAACACAACGTTTGCATAACATGTCCCCAAAAACTGCCAATAGGCTAAATTCAATAATCTGTTTGTGACCTCTTCATGGATGCACCCACTTTTAGCTCTGCTTTCCCAAATACAGGGGCTTAATATGCATAATACATAACCACTTCTGCTGAAACCAACAACTTCAGACCCTCAAGAATAAAGTCATGGGCTAGACATAAACATAACAAAGAGTGTATAGAGGCTCTGTAGAGCTAGAGGGGTTCATTTGGATGGATAAATCAGATCCCATTAAATAGTCATTGAGTGATCCTTTTAAATGTTTTTATTATATCACCTTTACTGACTTAAAGTTAAAAAAGAAAACGTTATTTTCCACACATTACTTTATTGAAGGACAGTCACCTCTGATTAAATCAACTCATTATTGTCTCCTTTATCAGAACTTCTCATCTGCTAAGTCACAAAAAATAAAAATAAAACCACTCTTCTCTCCCAACGTCGACACACAAGAGCCCAACTGGACTGGGAAATACTTGTTGCTATTATAGATGGTTGGGCAATCTAATGTTCATGGAATGTAATTTAAAATGTGTCTATTGTAGATACCAGCATGCTGAGGCACCAGCAGGAATGTTTGACTGATTTTAGGTTTGATAATGATATGATCATGGCAAAAAAATATGTCACCAGTCCACCCTCAATGTTTTTGAAATAATTGTTAACGTGCCTTCAGAAAGAGCAGGAATGTTAAGAGGATCATTGCCTCTCAATGTGAGAAAAACTCAAATGGTGCAAATACACAGATTATTCTGCCCTGTGGCATGTCAGCACTAAGTTGACCATAAGTGTGTGATTATTCTGAACAGCCTTTCATGGATGACTGAATAAGAATCCCATCAATTCAGCAGTCTGAGCTGTGAGCCCTGGGGACTCGACCACCTCCTCTCATTAGTTCTCTAACAAATCCATCCTCTCACTGTTCAGCTGAATCCTTTGAGTACTGCAGGCAGAGAAAACACCTCCAGGCAAACACTGGGAGTTCACAGCCCAACACAGAAACACAGCAGCTACTGATGATATGATCAGACTACTGTCTAATACATACAGCACAAAAGCACCTGCTTTGTCAATTCATCACTTTTCACTTCACTAATGGTGTGCCGTCAAAGGTAGGAGGAAACATATCTCTATTTAAGAAAACGAAAGGGTGAAAGCTGCTCCTGCTATATTAACATTCAACTAACAAAGATTATCAGACAATGTCTTTGTGAAGTTATTCAGAATTTAACTCAACTCTAATCTGCAGTCCCCTTAAAATATGGAGCGTTTCATTTGTTTTCATGTTGTTCTTTCGGTGATACAGATGCCAACTTTACTGTCATTGTCCTTCACACTGTTAGTGTCAATGGAAGACCCCACTGTATGCCACCAAGCATCACATGTCTGATCATTACCTAGCTAGGGAACAGAACGCAAATAAGATGTAGCTTTACGCGGCTAAAGAGCCTGACATTACCATCAGGAGTTGGTTGAGACCAAA
Source organism: Labrus bergylta (assembly GCF_963930695.1). NCBI lineage: Eukaryota > Metazoa > Chordata > Actinopteri > Labriformes > Labridae > Labrus > Labrus bergylta. Next base: position 17,102,479 of record NC_089199.1, on the reverse strand, counting down.
AACAGTGCTAAAAGAGAGTTCATGTGGGACTGACATCTGTTGGCTATGAGTTATGACTTAAAATGAATGCTAATGTTGCTTAAACATTAAGTACAACTTTTAAGAAAATAAAAGATCAATGTAGTGATTATGGCATGAAAGTTTCATCATACAAGATACATCTAAGTAAATAAATCCTGACATTCAAAACAACTGAAATACTTTATATTAAATTACATGCATTTGAAGACTCTATACACCCATATTGACCTATAGCAGCTTTAAAAATGACTTTTCACAAGTTCATGAAGTTTGGTGACCTCATGTTTTGCCACATTAGCTCCAGCCAACTTTAACACAAACAAAGTTATAACTAGCCATGACAGAGAACACCTGTTATGACAAAGAGGAAAATAAAATCAATCTTAGGAGGAGTTTGACATATGACGTACAACAAATAAGAAATTCAGCTTTAGTGCAGTTTAAGTGCAGTGTTGCATTTTCCCCCACAGGTTTTGTGATCGTAATAGCACAAAGTACAAGTTTAATCTCTCAGGCCACTCAATAAATCCTGCCTCAGCCTCAATAAACAGAGGAGAGAAGTCTGACAGACTGTTGGGTTTAACCAAACATTGCTGCAGTTCTACAAGCTTAAGTGAAAATAGATTGAGACAAATATGTGGAGAGGCTGTCCTGATTTCCCAGGGAGCTGTGTGAACGCTGAAGCATGTGACAATGAAACTGGGGAAGAACATTTTCTCTGTTTGTCTCGCCCTCTTGTCAAAGCGCCTATAGACAGAGAGCAGACTGGGTCAACTGTATGGATGATTTTATTTCTTTAGAGACTACTAGAAATAATGTTCTTTCATTCAACAAAACAAAGTGATCAACACAGTTTACTTGCACAGATGTTCTCTACAGATTAAGTTATTTATTAGTATATCAGAGAATTATTGGCTGATTGGATTGCTTAAATACTGTTGTTTTGGGATAATTAAAAGTATATCTGAATAAGAGCATTTATTCCAGTAAAGCCAAGTGTATGACAGTACTTAGTCAGCTGGTGACGCCTGGTGTGTTAATCATGACAATGTGTTTGTTGGCAAATGGAGGGCAGTAGGACAGGACCCACAAACAGTCTAATTGTCTGGAGGGAAGGAAAGAAAGGGTTAACGCTGATGTCACCGTTGTCCCGACGGACTGGCCTGACGGTGCTGGACACTGCTTTGTCCCGGCAAAAACAGCCTGATCGAATATGCCGATGAAAACACACGTGCATGCACTGAAATGTAGACAAACACACATCAACAGTCTCCATGAATAATTCACTTTGCAACTGGAGCCCAGTAAAAGGCAGCTTTTCGGAGAGAAAATGGGGAGTGCAAGTAACCAAAAATAAATGTGTGAGACATAAAGAGGGGTCCATTTTACGAGCTTGCTCATGTCCAACTGTCTAGTCCACTTTTACTTTATCAAAGATACGAGTAAGAAATGTGAGTGTTTTGAGACTGAAGCCACTAAAAGTATAAACAGTAAACCAGGAGGAGCAGCTCATGTTGTTCCAGCAGGATGAAACTTCTACCTTTAGCCAAGCGGGGAGACACTGATAATTAGTGTAATAGGCGTAGCAAAGAGACTGATGCAATAACCACCAGCTGTAGCGTGTTAACAGCCGGCTGCTGCTGTTTTGGTCAATTTTTAGCTGGAAGGCATGAAAGAGACTCTCAGGAAAAAAAAAAAACCAAGACATCCTCTTTTGTTAATTATCCTGTGCAGAATTCCTTCTCTCTGCCCGCTCCATCTCCACAACCTGACTAGGCTCACTTTAAGCTTTCCTCACACATCCTCCTCTTCATTTTTAGCCTTTTTGCAAGTGTTTCTGTCCTGCCTGACCTTTTCTCCCTCACTCCTCTCGCAGCTTTTCTGTGTTTACGTCCACTCCCTCCTTCCAGTGCACTCTCTCGCTGAGTTGCAGTAGGAAACCGTCCATGTGAAATGATACGTCTCTGCACACAAAAGCGGTAACTAAGGGCAACCAGTCTTTTTCTAGTGGCATCAGCCGAGACAAATGTTAACTCAGATTTTCAGGTCTTCACTGGTGTTGAGAAGTCCGGACTTTATCTTGCATGAATAAAACCACAAAGTATGTCACAGGAAGGGGGAAGAGGAGTTGAACAGGCCTTGAGATATGGAAGACAAAAATGTAGTAATTCCTCGAAAAGTATTAATTTGAAGTTTTATTTATTTATCCCATTACTTTAAAAGCTCTGCCCATTTAAGTATTATGCTGGTGCTGGATTACTGTCTCTTGTGGATTCAAAATTCAATTGAAGAAAATTAAAAACAAACTATTTTTTTTGGACTCCATTCTGAGGATATTAGGGAACAGGAAAAAGTAAATATATTATTTTTGCTTTAACTGAACTGAACAAGTTTCAAGTGGTAATACTTATTCTTGACAGTCTGACAGTAATGGTTGTATGGCTGGGCCCACACACAGATGTATTAACCACCACCAGAGCCATTTAAACAGTGATGACCTCATCCATTTGTATAAGGAAACCACTTCTCAGAAAAATCCCTAGTTTGGCTTGGATAAATGGAGCCCAAGTGAGAGTCTGGCAGACTGCTCTGTAATCACAGCAGAGGAGGAAATGATGGTTCCCACTGAGGTTTCTGTTTAACTACTGTTTTGCTGAAGGGGTTACTGACAGATATGTTACCCAAACTAACAAGTGTAAAAACAACTGGCTCATCTGGAGAGGCCCCTTTCCCTTCTCCATTTCTGACCTTCTCTTTCCTGTCACAGGGGAGTCTCTGAGCTCACATTTTCAGAGCAGTGAAGGGCTAATGGCAGCCTGTGGGTGACACCGAGCCCTCCCATCTTTTCATTTAGCCTCCAGATCAATGTGTGAGCTCTGCTATTTGTGCAGTCTGTGCTTCTAAAACAGTCATTTAGGCTCTTGTCTTTGAAATGTGACAGTGGAAACAGATAAAGAAATATGCTTTGTTTAGATAAAACAATGCAGTCACACTGAGTATAATAGAGCATTGGAAACCCTTGTATCATCATGTAGTAATGATGATCTACTGGCAGCTGTGCAAGGTTCTTCTAGGAAGCCTGACTCATCATGACACAGTTTTCATAGAAATAAAAAAGAAGCAATTTAAGAAACATGCTGGCCAGAAATGATGTGACTTGGCTGAAAATAAAAGGCTGAGTTTAGGTGAATTCACTCTCTGCTACTTCCAAAGTGATTTCCTGTGAATGGCATCGTGTCTGAGGAGGGCTGGCCGGTCCTGTTCTCCTCCATCTCTGCCTTTGTCCCTCTCTGAATGGGCCCTTTCTCTCTCTGCCCCCTGAGCGGAGGATCTGGGTTTGTCTTTATGTAGGGAGGCAGAGCGGCACACACACACGTCCGGTCCACTCTGTCAGACGTTCTGCATGTCCAGCTGGTCTCTGACCTATGACCTCTTCTCTCTCAAGTCTCTGAGTACTCTGAGGAAGGAAGGAAGGAAGGAAGGAAGGAACACACGAACGAAAGGGAGATAAATAAGAAAAATGGAGGAAATGGAAAAGATAGACGATATAGAGACAGGCATTCATAAAGGAAGATAATCCCTGATAAATGATAAAAACAGCGGCCAAGAGTAAAGGAGAAAAATAAGAGACAGTCAGACAGATGGTAAAAATGTAGGAAAAGGGAATAAGATAAAACAGAAGCAAAGAAAAAGGCTCAGTCAAGAAAGGCAAGAGACAGAAATAGAAATTGAAACAGAATCAGGGATTGAAAGCCTATAAAAAGACAAGGACAAACTGAGAGACAAAACAAGAGAGTGCAAGGGATTGAAAGATTGAAAAAATACATAAAATTAAATAAAAGATGACAGGAAACAAAATGGAGAGAGAACGAAAGTGAGACACAATACAGATAAAGATCATGAACTAAAGAAAGAAAGAAAGAAAGAAAGGGTATCATTTGAAGCTCAAGTCTGCAGGTTGTCTCTCTCTCTCTTTCTGTCTGTGGAGCAGCCACAGGCCCTTCAGTCATCTTGTGGTATGAAACCAAAGACTTTGGGTTGTAGCTGCTGCAGACCAGACATGTGACTTCATCAGCCTTGGGCACTGCGTACAGGCTTTTCTTGTGACAGAGGACTTTCCCGTGTGAGCTGCTCTGCTAATCAGAGGTCAGGGGGGTCGTCTCTGGCTGGGGATTTCGCATCGATCAAGGTGATTCAGTGGAAAAAAGAACTGGATAGGGAAGCAAAATCAATGTGAGGATATACATCTGTAGCTAACCTTTAGCTCTTCCACACAACCCTCAGCCTTTAAGTAGAAACAATCAATAATGTGATCAATCACTGTTTAACTGAGTAGCGAAAACTCCAGTAGAAACAATTTGTTTAAACGTGTAGCCTGTAAAAATGAAAAACATAACTTTCCATGAAACAGGTTGAGTGTAATAATGCTTTTTTGGTTTTTGAATGTATTCTACTTGAGAAAGAAAAGGCAGGAAAATCAGTCATCTGGTACAAATCCAGTGTTTTGTTCAACATGATGTCCTTGTCTGGTCACATTCAACAAGGAGCTTATTTTATCCACACTCCCATGTCCAACAGCCAGCTCTTGATTGTTACTGACGTCCTGCTTTGTCAGCGCTGCTCCGTTCTTGTGTCTGATTGTGTAACATTGCGAGAAGCCAGGAGCATTACAGACTCACAACCTCAGATGTCTGCACAAGGACAGAAATGCTGCAGTGACACATGACATGTAAGTGACTGACACAAGTTAGACAACTTGTCAAGTTAACGAGTCAGAGAATAAAGGCAACACCTCTGGTTCCATTGCATCCATTTTCATGTTGTTGTTTCGTACTCAAATCACCACAGTGAGTCCGAGACTGTCACAGACATGCAATGCTAAACTGGTAAACAATTTTAATCTCTTAGTAAAGACGACTTAATGATTATTCAAACTAACTCAAAATAACTCTAATGATGTCATCAGGTAAAGTACAGCCAGGGTTGGAAGATTTAGAGCAAAGCCTGTGTTTTGAGGCTTTGGAGTTTTAAAGATAGTGACATAAAACTAAGTGACCCTTTGATTGGCCGATCTGATGGAGAGGAGGCCTCTTCCACAGACCCTCAAAGACACAGTCTGCTTACTTGTCATGATGCCTCACTTATTGTTGTTGGAGTATACATTAAAGGATGAAATGTAAGTGTAGGCTTCTTGTATTTTATGACTGCTTTCAAGTGCAGGTAGATTCCTGAGTTTAATAAATGATTAGCCCATATTTTGGGGTTTTGTTTATGCACACATACTGTAAGTCCCTGTGCTGTCAGCAAGTCCAGTTTTGGCCTGAGAGTTATCCTCTACTTCTCTTCCCCTCTAAAGCTGTCTGACTGAACCCAGAGCCAGCGAGGTCAGTGTACCCAGGAGGCAGGCTGTCAAACAGGGCAGAGCAGAGCTGAAGTGACAGGCGTGTGTCCATCTGTCCACACAGACGTGTGCCTGGTTTAAACTTGTGGGGGGATAGAGCTGATGATAGAGCTGATGCTGCACTTCAACCTGTAGCTGCTTTTAGGCAGCATCTACATATTTTTGGATTTATATTGCTTGCAGATTTGCTAAATTCAGCAGATATTTTTGGCTGCAGATTCTTCGTAAGACAGGTCGTATTTATGGGAGACCCTTCATGCCGTCAGAGTTAAACAGAGAATCTTGAGTGTCTCTTTCTTTCCTGGTATTGTCAACATCCTGAGCTTAATGTCTTTCTGTTACACAGTGGTCTATTTTTAGAACTGCTTTGACTGTTTCTCTCAACAGACCAGATAATCTTCAAATTATTCCCAGTTTAGTCAGGGCTTCAAGGCCTCATCCAATTACTCCAATCCCTTCCTACAGGTTGTAATCGCTCTGTAAAGGGAGACCCAAAGCGTGTAACATTTTATTTCTGGGTAGAGGGATAAACAGATGTAACTATAGGCCTATGAATGATGGCAGCCGATGTCAGTTCAAACTGAGAGTAGTAGTGTGTGACGAAGATGCAAACCTTATTACTGTTAAAATATTTTTTAACATACCTCTTATTCTAATTTAACAAGTCATTGCAGAGCTGAAGAGGTGATGGTAAGCTAGTTCAGTTTTGCCAACTGACAGAGCCAGGCAGTAACGTGTTTTCTTTTGTCTTGCTTAGCTAACAGGCTGCTATCTCTAGCTACATATTTGTTTTCGGTCGATCTTTCCTGTAGTGGAAATGAGCCACTGGAAGTCAATAAATTAGACAGCATCACCAAGGATGTTTAGGGCTCGCAAGCTAGCCAATATTAGCTTATAGCCTACATTAGCAAACATTTTGTATAGCATCACAAGTAGGCTATACTAAGTGGATGGGGTCCCCACTGGTGGGCATTCAAGTCAGCACCCAAAAATACAGCAAAAAATGGTCAAATTTCATAGAGTAAGAACAGCACCACCAAATCTTCATACAAAGTTAATTTTTGTGTCAGCAAACTGTGCCTCGTGCCCAATAGGACATGAATGCTTTAGCACGTTGAGTAAAGAAGCTGTTTTAGCTCCTGACTTCTCATTTGTAAAAGCCATCAAACTGAATACTTTTTGTCTCGACTTTTTAAATCTTCTTCTACATGGTTGTTTTATTCAACATTTTAGATATTGTATGAACTGCAGAGATTTGACAATGTCTTCCCAATCCAGATGTATGTGTTGTCTCACTCTCAGATAGTTTTGCTGGGCCCTATCGCCTCTCGGCTCACCCCTCTTGCTTTTCGTTCCTTCACTTGCACACATGCACTCAGCTTTATTAGCAAGGTGCTGATGAGAGGGAAAACAGGATTGTAAGGTATCTTAAATAAGATTAACGTGGCGAAGACCTGACAGCTTGCTTTTGTAGATGAATCAGTGTAACAGAGCTGACTGAGTAAATGTGCGAGCAAAATCAACAAGACTGTCAGTGACAAATAGGAGCATAAACTGTTACAGCTAAAATATCAACAATGACATTAATCTCTGTTTTAAATGTGACTGACTTTTCACAATGTCTCCGTGCTCTATTAAATCTGAACAGACAGTCACAATGGAGTGCCTAAAAAGGGCATTCCTCTTTTTTAACAGCTAAATGTCTCCCCCTCCTGGCTGGTCACATTGTCCCTTGTTGGCCTGTAAAATGGGCCTTAAACTATTTTTCATTACACAGCATCAAAGAATTTCCCTGCGTGGCATATCTAACTCCACATAACTGTAGGGTGAAATCCTCTCAAGTGGTGTTTGTTGAATTAAACTCCAGGTAGACTATAAGGTGAAAATTTGTACCTGAGCTTGTATCTAACTTCCTGTACATGTGCTTTAAATGTTAGCTGAGACGGAGCGTGGCCAGAGGCTTCCAGATGTAGACTCAACACAGCAGCTCAAGATGAGAGAGCAGCAGCGTTTCTTCGAGGAGGTCTTCCAGCATGATGTGGACGTCTACTTGTCCTCAGCACACCTTTGTATCCGAGACTATAAGAGACGTAAGTCTGAGTGGCATTTTGAATGAAGGAAACGACACCTTCATACAGTATGTGCATAATTCCATCTCTTTCTCTTCCCTCTAGCTCCAATTGGCAGCATCTCATCAATGGAGGTGAATGTGGACTTGCTGGACCAGATGGAGTTGACTGACATCGCCGACCAAGACACCTTGGACGTCTTCTTCAGCTCTGGGGGAGAAGAGGCGGCTCACACCTCTCCACTGCCAGGTATTCATAGAAATTGAACAGAGGTTACAAAACCAGCTGCACAATTATTTTGTCACTTACTCACTTTGTTTGCTTTCCTGTCAAATTCATTGTTCGTTATGTACGTATGTCAATTTAGGCAAAAGCATCTGCAAAATAAAGTTGTAACATTGTAACAACATCCTTGACAAATTCTTATTTGACTCACAGTCCAAGGAAACAACAACAATGTGGAAGTCATCAGTAATGGACTCTTTCAACACGTCTCTGAGGACCTTGACACCAAGCCTCGCTTGTCCTCTACGTCTTCAAACTCGTCTTGCGACAGTCAAACAACCAACGCCAATGGGAGAAACACTCCCGTGGTCAGGTCAGATGATGAGGAAACAAACACCGGCACTCTTAAACGAAGAGAGAAGGTGAAAAGTCAGACTCCCTCATCATCTTCAGACAAAGCTCTCTCTTCTCTCCAGGTCACTACTGTCTGAGGGACGAGGCGTTTGGATGTGATTTGATTAAAGACTGTCTTCCAAACACTGGTTCTTCTCACTGCCTTCAACCTTTCCTTTGGTTTATAAGTTGAAGGTTGGGTTCTGTGTGTGTGTATTGGAGGAAGGAACCATGAACTGTACATAGAGAGATTTTTCTGAATTATTCTTACATTCTTCATACCCTTATTTTCAGCTTGTTTTAATGGATTCCTTCTCCATTTTTTTTTTTTACCTCACGACTTGCAGTTGATAAACAATGAATTTTGTACAGTGAGGGAAGGAAAGAAATGTAAAGAAGTGAATGAAAATAAACAAAAATAGTTGGATAATGTTTGTCTTAAGATGAATTGTGAACAGAAAGCTCATGTTACTAAATATATTGTTTCTGAAATCAAAACATTGTCCTGCCAATGCAACTTTTCTGTTAGCTCCAATTCTAGACCTTTCACAACTTTTTTCTGTTTAACAATAAAGTAAGACAAAAAAAGTGTTTATAGGAATGAACAACGCATTTTCTGGTTATGTTAAGCTGCTCAATGCTTCAGGGGAAACTACAGCCTGAACCTGACGGACAGCGTCATAAAAATCTAGGACCATCAAATGGACGTTAAATCATTGAAAACATAAGTGAGGGGACATTGTCTTCTTAATCATTTTGCAGGGGTGGGGTGGGGTGGGGTGGGGTGGGGTGGGGTGATTGTCAAGCAGTTATTGTGGCTGAGTGGTTTTGTTTCAAAAGCCTGATCTTATCTGCGCACGCTTCGCTCAATTCTCAGGAAAACTTCTTGCGCAAACAGTGACGAAAAAGGTTGAACATTTCTTGATGAACACACACACACACACACACACACACACACACACACACACACACACACACACGCACAAACACACACGCACACGCACACGCACGTGCACACACACACACACACACACACACACACACACACACACACACACACACACACACACACACACACACACACACACAAGTGGGTGTGTACAGCAGGGAGGGCAGCGTCTCGTCTTCATTTGCTCAAAAGTCAGAACAGCAAACACTTTACAGTCTGGTCATCTGAACAAGCATCATGCGCTGCTTCTTCCTCCTGGTAAGTTTAAAACATCTTCAAACCTCGTTGATGTTACTTTCATTTTTGATTTACTTCTCTTCTTTTGTAATTTGCTATTATTGGTGTGAAATTCACCTTTTTAATGAATTTCACAGAAGGGTTGGGTTTAGTCAGAAGGTGCATAAGTTCAGTTCAATTTCAATTCAATTTATTTGTATAGAGACCTTACTTATTGCTATATTACAACAACCCAGCCTATCCATCATGAGCACTTTAGCAAAGCAGCAAAAGTTGCAGTGGTAAGAAAAAACTGCCTTATTAAAAGGCAGAAATCTTCGGCCGGATCCCCGGCTCATGACGAAACAGCCTTCACAGGCCTAGACTGCGCCGGGGTTGGAAAGGGATAGGGAGAGATGGGATAAGAAGCAGGAAGAGATAGGGAAAGGGAGCAAGGCGGGTGGGGGGAGGCAGACCATCCATCAGTAATCCGGTGGGGAGGGGGGGGGGGGGGGGGGGGGGTTCACACACCAATGATGTTATTGTTGACTTACAAGGCTTGGTAAATTCCTAGATGAACAGATTACATTCAAAGGTAAAATCCAACCAGAGCATGACTGTCCTGGTGAACAGAACTGATTTTCAGGTTTGGTCGGCTGTCTGTTTTCAGATTTATTATTTTCCAAGCGCATTGTGCTCAGAGCTGCTGAGCCGCCACAGGAGGACCTGGATCATCGACTCCTTCACCATTGAGGAGGGGCATAAAGGACCCTTTCCCTATGTTTTGGGCAAGGTGAGAAATCCACTGAGTGAAAAACACAATAGTTAAATGAGTTGTTTTACTAGAAAACGATGAATTTTTTCAATCATTCATTTGAATACAAATTCATCTATTGATAGACCCTTTGATATATATGATGTATACAGTAACCAAGCTCATCCTTTTGTATGCAAACCTGTGAAGAAAGTAACTTTTTTATTTTGTGGTCTTTGTCTGTAAAGAGCTGTGTCTTGACTTTTACAGTTTCTTCAATCTTTATCTCTTCTATCCAATAAAGTATCTTCTTTTTGAAAAATTTAAATTCATTCTTCACTTAACAAAAGTGTCCGGCTCCTGAAGGCTGACTATAAAGTGTTTGGTGTTGTGGTGTAGATAAAACTCCAGAAAGAGAAGAACTATGACGTCTCCTTTGAGCTGTCTGGGCCGGGTGTGGATGAGGAGCCAGAGGGAGTCCTGTCCATTGATGAAGAATCGGGCAATGTGTTTGTCAACAAGCCTGTGGACTACGAGACGCACAAAAAGCTTAAGGTCTGAAACATTATCCTAATCTTACCTATACAGCGGTCTGGTTATGTTTTCATTACAAACAGCCAAAATAAGTACTTCAGAGTTATTTGACCCACTGTTCTGTGGTTGGTGTACTTCAGGAATGAGATTATATTCTTGGCAGTAAACAGTTTGATTTTACATCTCACTCCTGTAAAAAAGATTAGTGTTTACAGACTTAGGCCATAGACAATGAGCCTTAAACGACTGAGTAATCAAATAAATATCTGTCAGAGTTAGTCTTTGGCGTGGAAATTCTCTTCTTATACAACCAAAACAAATCAACAGGAATTTGGTTGACATAATGGTCTTAGAAAAAAGACATTACTTTGCAAGAAAGTATCTCAGAATGCAGAAGCTTTATATTAACCTCCACTGAGTTTGAACTGAAGTTAGGGGGTACAAATAGAGGTAATAATCTTTGCAATAAAAAAATGTACATGTGAAAATGTATGTGTTGTTTTAGGACCGCCTCAGAACATCTGTATCATCTGTAAAAACAACAGCAACTTCACCATACATGGTGTTATGTCTTCATACTGTCTCTGACTTTAAGGTCTCTTTTTTGATCCTTAGGTGATAATGATGACAAGGAAGGCAGATTTTTCTATTGACACTAAATTAGGAATTGATATTGAAATACTGGACATAAATGACAACCCTCCACAGTTTGATGTCAATCTGTATGAGATCGACGTCCCAGAGGAGAAAGAACAAGGTAAAGAATATAACAACAGCAGATCCCATATCTCTTTTTTTAATAGGCTTCATTTTTAAATCTAGCAGATTTTAATGTTTGGTCGTTTCCCATCAGGCTCAGATCTCCTGAGTATTTCGGCCTATGACCTGGACCAGAGCGGGACACCAAACTCAGCAGTTGACTATAGAATCAAATCTGTGTCTCCATACATTTCAGACACTGAATTTTTCCTCAAAAAGTCTGGAATAATCTCGTTCAAAGGATGTTTGGATCACGAGGCAAGTGTACCCTTTGTTAGCATTTCAGAATGTGAGATACACTGTGTTTTAAATGGCTTGTTGTACATGAGTGTCAGCATTTTGAAATGTCATGTAAGTGTTTAAAAAGTGCATTACGGGAAGTACACTGAGCTGTAAGGATGTGTTTACTTTGATATTGGGTTCATCTCAGTAATATTCAACTTCTTGCAAATCTTCATATTTAATCAACTTCAACTTCAAATAATCTTATTTATCTGTTAGGAACTTCAGGTGTATAAAAGCATCAGTGTGTACACATTTAAAATGAAGGACAGCATAGCACAAGAACAAACCACACACCCATTTAGCATAATGCATGTTGTGCAAAATAAAGAAGCTGCTTCGGAAATATAATGCACTTATTAATGTAGAAGAAGAAAAAAACCTATACATCTGACACTCTTCCTTTGTTTGTGTTAGGCTACAGGAGTTTATACACTGTTAGTGGAGGCCAGGGATAATGGTGATGTCATCAGTCTGTCCAGTTCAACCACTGTTCTCATTCGTGTCCAGGACGGCAACAACCACCTCCCGAACATCAGCGGACAAACAGTAGGCAGATAGTTTGGCTACATTGCACAGTTTCTGTAGATCACACAGTTCATCATGCTTCTACATGTGTGTGCACTAATCACCCCTGTAAACTCAAACTGTGCAAATGAGTGAAATGTTCTGTGCTATACGCTTAAAATAATCTCTCCACATTTTTCATAATGACAGGCACATGGGGAAATGGTGAACAAAAAGAAAACAATATAGGAAGTCATTGTTGTGCCATTTTTTCCTCTTTTAAAATTGTACAACTATTATAAATTTCTAGAGATTGGCGGATATACATTTTAAATGATTGTATTTAGACAGGGATTGAATAAAAAAAATGTAATAAACACAATGTAAAAACTGATAGAATAAATAAGCAATAAGTTAAAGATTTAAAAAGGGATCCACACTACCAGATTGATCCTTGACATTGATATTAGAAATGTATTAAAGTGGTTGCAAATTATGTCAAACCGCCTTTGTCTGTAGTGTTGGTCCTTGGTTTTCTTTTTTTTTTTAACCATTTCTTTAAGTTAACACTGCTGAAGAAAGGCATTCATCTTACAGCCCAAATGTAAATCCCTATAGCTAAAACAAAATAATTTACAGCAATTAAGATGGTTGTCTGATTTCTCCAGGAGTTATATATAGGGGATCATCCATCAAAAAAAAGAAGACAAAAACTACATGGTGATACAAGGAACATTTACTACAGATTCATCAAATTTCAATTTTCAATGTTAAAACTAACACAGTTTATTTACCCAGTTAATTTTACACTGGCATAAGACAAACTCAGGTGAAACATGACATTCTACATTTTCTGCCCTGACCTCTGCGCTGTGAATTAAACCAGGGCTCTGGCAAAGTAAAGGAAGACGAGATTGGGGTGTCTCCTCTGCTCCTGCATGTGACGGACAGAGACAGCCCATACAGCCCTGCATGGAGAGCCAGGTTCAGTATACAGGGTGACGAGAAAGAGAACTTTAAGATCGAAACAGACCCACACACCAATGACGGAGTGCTGAAAGTAGTAAAAGTGAGTGCAGTTTGACCACATGCTTTACATTACAGTGACATCCAACTTCAACATGTAATTACTACATGAATGTTTGTCCCAGTATGTTTGCTTACTAATTATATTCTCAAATGTTTTGCAAATAACAACTGATAATTCAGTGCAATTACTGCTTTACAATTTTAGCCTTTGCGCTATAAGGATGGAGCACAAAGGGTGCTTTTCATCTCCGTGGAAAACGAGTCCCCATATTTCTCCTGCAAAGTGAAGGAGAGGACGTCTTCAGGCCTGTGGAAAGTTGACGTGACAAAAACTGGTGATCCCAATAATCCAGCTCTGCTTCATTCTGTGAAAGTTGTGATTGAAATCGAGGAAATCAACCACCCCCCGGTGTTCACTGAGACTGTCAAAGAGACCAAGGTGGAGGAGAACATTCCCACAGGAATCTGGGTAGGGAAAGTGACAGCTGTAGACCCCGACTCCAGTCATGCAGGAGAGTTTGTGTAAGTAGGAAGTTTATTTAGTTTACATGTCTGAGCTCTTATTTGGAGTATCCTCTGTAAAGCAATTGGTATGCTTTTCCACAGGTATGAGGTAGGACATGATCCGGCTGGCTGGGTGACAGTGGATCCCCACAAAGGAAGCATCACTACAGTCCATTCACTAGACAGAGAATCTCCTCATGTTGTGGATGGGGTCTACACTGTTTTACTACATGCAGTAGATAAGGGTAAATCTTGAGTGGAGTGTATGGAGCTTGTTTAAGGCAAAAATAGCCAATTTGCAAAACACAAATGTAAATGAAAAATTACAAAGACCTAAAATATAGAATGTATCATAACACTAAATAAGAAATATAAAATAATTCAAATATAATTTACATTAATTCACTTCAACAGAGCAAGATGTACTTAATGCAATCTAATACAGCTTCCTGAAACAAACGTGTCACATGCATTTTTTAATACTGTAAATTGCATAAATATGGACGATAAAAAAGTGCTGACTCCTAATTCTCAAGAAATCTTAAGGCCAAAATAGAAAATCTAGGCCCATGCTAGTTGCAATCTCAAAACAGAGTGCATGCTCAATACTTGTGTAAAGTCTTTTTTTTGAAAAGAATGAACCAAATTGAATCTCAGTTCTTGACTTCCTTTTTTGTTTTGTCAGGTGATCCACCGATGACAGGCACCGCAACACTTAACATCTGTGTGACAGATCAAAATGACAACGTGCCTCAGCTGACAGACTACAGGTTCAGCGTGTGTGCATTTGAAGGCCCGACCACCACCAACATCACAGCCTATGACCTGGATGAACATCCCTTTGGAGGGCCTTTCGTGTTTGAACTGCTGGGGGACGTCGATGGAAAATGGAACCTGAATCCCTTCAATGGTAGAACCAGCGATCCTTAAGACTGAAATATGATATATTAGGCTACCTTAAGATGGTATGAATGCATGAAAATATCAAAACAAACATTTCATTGTGGGATTATTTCACAGGGTACACGGCTGGTTTAGTAAAGGAGCATGACGTGTATCCCGGTAACCACACAGTGGATCTGAAGGTCTCGTCCTTGCAGGGAGAGTTTAGTGTTTACAGCCTCAAAGGGACTGTGTGCGACTGTTCTGTGACGCCTAATTGCCGGAGCCACGGAGACGCCTCCACAAACACTGCCTTGGGTGCTTTAGGCATAATGTTTGCCTCACTGTTTTTACTCCTGTGTAAGACACTACATCCTCTTATCAGTTCTACAGAATGGTGGAATATGTACTGTAAAATCATAATTCATTGCTCTTCTCTCTGACAGTCTTTCTACTGATGGCAGTTGTCATTTCCTGCAAAAATGAGCTCATCCCTCTGCAGACCGAGGAGTCCTCTGGAGAAACCCTCATTGTTTCAAACATTGAAAAACCAGGAACAGACTGCAAGGTCACAGCTCAGAGACATTTGCAAACAAAACATTTATTTACATAGTTGTCTTCATGCAAACTTCAGTAAGAGTTTACTTTTCTTTCAAGGTTGAAGACAGTGTCTTGCGGGTGTCCATTGATAACATGCGTCAGAATGTGGCTTACAGGCAAAGTCTGCATGGTGGAAAGCAAAACACACCGGTCTTCACTAAGGTGGGGACTGTAAGGATTTAAAAGCAGAAACTTTCTCTGGTTCAATTGCAAAACTTGAAGAACTTGGCAGATCGTAAAGCATTCTTTAGATTTTTAAAATAGTACCCAGTCTTTTACAAGTTCAGCCACATGTTAGTGAATACCATGCTTAGGAAACTAAAGATTACCAAGTTAAACGGAACTCTTACTCTCTTCTTTGTCTTCATTAGCAAGTTCTCCACAGAAACTCTGGATATCAAAGAACTAAAAATCGTACCTGCCGTGTGAACATAAGCCAG
The DNA here is from genome assembly GCF_963930695.1 of Labrus bergylta. Classification (NCBI taxonomy): domain Eukaryota; kingdom Metazoa; phylum Chordata; class Actinopteri; order Labriformes; family Labridae; genus Labrus; species Labrus bergylta. The sequence goes on along the minus strand of NC_089199.1, from coordinate 17,086,914 downwards.
GTATGCACTCATTGAATATCATTTATCAGTCACAACCATGATTGTTTCTAAACTTTCATTTTCATCCATCCTCAAATCTTAGACATCTTGGAATTCTCTAAAAGCCAGAGGTTACAGCCACAACCAACAGGTAAATTAAGAGTTGGTTTGATTCAAAAGGTTCAGAAGCATTGATGAAGAAACCGTATTTATGTGAACTTTCTGCTGTGCTCAGATTGAAGCGAGAGGCACAACAAATACCTTCCTCAAAAGAAACTCGAGCTTTGCGTCAGATGCAGTTCTCCTCGCTCTGCTTCATAGGGTTGGTTACACTTTTTTTTTTTCCACCATCATTAACACCTGGAAGAATAGAATACACAATGTTTTTACTTTAGTGTTTGACCTCTCCTTGTAGAGGCTCTCCTCTCTCCAGCAGGCAGAAGAACATGTGGACTATCAGCCTCACCTCTATGCTGATGAGGGGGACTTGGACAAGCTCTCAGAGCTGGAGGACATCACCATTCCTGACCAGGATTCATTTCACAAAGCTTTAAATAACTTGGGACCAAAGTTCAACGACCTGGCTTCTATTAGCAGGGAATCAAACAGGAAAAAATGACTACATGTTTGTAACCAAATGATTGTTGTTAAGCAGGGAATCAATGTTTTCTGACTGTACAGGCTGTGGTTTTAAGGTTGCTTAAATAATTCTGTAAGGTTTGTCATGAAGCAAATTTTGGGATTCTTTGTTTTTCCTATACGATTACTTGCAGCTGAGAAAGTGATGAAAGTGATTTGGTTATTCACACATTATTTAATAGCAAATGTTAGAGTCCTCCACAGTTCTCCTTTTACAATCAGGGAACAAAACAAAGTACAGCTGTCCTCCAAAACCATATTTGGAGTTACATTTAACCATCAGGTAGACAAGAATTGAATTCAGCAACCAAACTAAAGTACATGCCTAATGGGGCCTATTCCAAAGACAAATCAAACCACTACCAGTGAATTAATTTGCTTCCAGCTGTTAAAGTAAAGACATTGCTCTCCCAAATCATAGAATAAGTTCAAATTTCCCTAAATGCAATTTTTGGTAGAAAAAAAAAAAAAAAGAATATTTGCCTCAAGACCTTTAACTGGGGAGAAGGGAGGTACTTTTTAAATAAGTAGAAAACTACAATATTTACAGAAATTATAACAAAAATATATATATTCTCACACCCTCCCACTGCCTATTTTTGGGAGGGGTAGTTGCTCAGTTGTGCTCTGCCCACTGCGTCCTCGGCCCCTGAATCCTCTGCCTCTAAGGAATCGCCCGGGCGCTCCAAATGTTTCCATGTTCAACTTTTTCTCCTCAGCCCAGGTGGTTTTCCTGTAAACAAACACACACGTAAAATATATTGTAGGACATTGCAAACCCCTGAGGAATCACAAAGACAAGCACAAAGTGTTAATCACCTGGGCTTAAGGTCTGATGAGATGTTGTCGAAGAAGCATTTGGCTTTGTCGTAGTATTTATCACCAAGTGATTCCTCCTCCTGCATACCCTGGCCATCCTGGGCCTCTCCAGACTCCACATTTTCAACTGCAACAATTACATAAATGTATATAAACATATGAATTCAAAAGAGGTAATATTGAATCTATTGTAACTAAATAAACATTTACTGAAATACTCATACCTACGACCTCCTTTGTAAGGTCATCTTTAAACTGAGCATTTGCAGTTTCAAAATCAAAATCAGACTCAAACTGCAAGGTTGACGCTTTTGAGTTTTTCACGAGAAGTTGACCTCTGCTTCGGTTTCTGGTCCTGCGGCTGCCTGTGTGTCATCAACAGAAAAATAAACACTACAGAATAACAGCAACAAGTTATATATCAGTTTCATCTAGCCTCATATTTACTTTTATAGTCCATTTTGACAGATACATATTCAAGTAGTTTGCATTTTCTGATGCATGTTGTAGCTCACCAGAAGTTTTCTTAAAAAGTATGAAGACAGTGCTTCTCTGTCACGCAGCTTTTTAAAAATGTGATACCTTGTTTTTGTCTCTGTTTTGGGTTCTCAATGACTTTGTTTTGCACCTTGGCTGCACTTGGCTGAGTTAGTCCTCGACCTAAACAGAAATGAAGTATAAATGTTAAAGAGGTTTCATATTTCTGAGCCGATTTTTTTTTTTTTTTTTAAAGAAAAAAAACAAGCTATAGGAAAGTTAGTTTTTTTTTTTTACGTTATAGGCTACAGTTAGTTTGCTCACTGGTGGGTAAATTCTCCTTCAGAACCTGGGAACCAACCCGGGCAGATCGCTGGCCTGGACGAGTCTGCTGTCTACCCTGTGGCTGGGTTACAGTCTTCCCTCTTTTCTGCGTGGCACTGACCAATGGTACAGTCTGGACAGCTTGCTCCACCATGGGGGCTCTTCTGGGTGGGATGCCATGAAGTCCTGGTAGGGAGGTAACACAAAACCATTTTGAAGCACTTCACATACTACTTGATGAAGGCCTGGATTTCACATTTCAACTGTACCTAGACCCAGTGCTGCATTGTACTGCTGGCTGAGTAGAGAACTAGCAGCCAGCTGGTTGTAAGTGGGCATCATGTCTCTGTATGGACTCCAACGTGGGTGATAAGCAGCAGAAGGGTTGCCAATAGAGGACTAAAATGACAATTTAGCATTAATAAAACGATTTGGACATATTTCAATTTAAGAAAAACAACCAATAGGCCTACGGGAAGAAAGCACCCTCCCTCAGCCACACACCTGTACAATAGCTGGGTCTCGAGGCAGTCCATGGTGTGGTTTTGGTGGTTCGGACACAGTGATGTCTTTGATGTCGCTACCTCTGAAGATTATGTATTCATAAATTTCATCTTTGGGTGGCACTGGTCTATCTGTGTGCCGATCTTCTGTGCCAAAGGACTTAACTGTGGGTAAATGCAGTCAAATGGAAAAGGTTCAAATACCTGCCAACTTTGGTTATACACCCCAAAGGCCTCTTAATGTAGCAATAACTGTCAAAAAAAGAAAAGCACATGTTTGTTCGACAGTAGAGACCTCCAACCTACCTTTGGCTAAAGCGACCGTGGACCTGTCTGTGTCGACAGAGGACAATATTCCCTCGTATCGAATTTGTGCCTTGGATATCAAACTTATTTTACTGCCGATGTACGGGGTTCCTCCTCCAGCACTCATGTTTGCCGTGAAAATATGTTTGCAAAAGCACCGTCTGAATCACCGATCGTAGAATAACAGCACACGTGAACTAATTACTATGTTCACAATGACCATGCACCTGTGCGCTTTATAAGTTGCCAGTGACGCACGTGTAAGACAGGGTTAGTTCATTTTTTCAGCCGGCGTACACCGAAATAAACACGTTCAGAACTTTCTAGACTACAATAGCTAGCCTCCTTGATGATAGAAGTTAAAATCGGAATGAGCCAGATGGCTACGTCTTGTAGGCTGTAGGTTATTATTTTCTTCTCTTTATTTTAGGGAGACTTCAGCCTATAAAAATGTTACAAAAAATAATATCTTCTGTAGGCCTATTTATTACAAAATATTGGGATGCTTTAATAACACAATAACTCTTTGCTCACATAGCCTACTGCACATTTCTAACATTAAAAACACAATTTGGACTAATGTTTAAATTATCGAATTCACATTAAAGGTAAACATACTTTGTTTTTATGTTGCATAATTAACTTTAAGTCGGCGCATATGAGACTTTAACCGCAGTATAGGCCTACCCCATGATTGCTGACAGTACGGCACAATATTTCCTCTCTAAAATGAGGGTGGGGCGCCCTCAAACGCCTTATTACAACAGCAACTTCACTTGCTGGCCAAAAATACTGCAGCCATCTTGTATAGCGAATCGACAGGGATTAAACTCTGAAATTAGGCTCGTTAGCTTGTTGTAAAGCAGGGTATTGTTGGACCTATAACCAGATGGTGCGACTCTGAAGCTGAAAAGTTATCGTGATTGTAGAAACACCCCGGGAACAGTGTAGCATTTGACGAAAACATTTCCCCTAAGGTTTGATGTTGTTCCTTCTCAGGCATCCCACGGAATGACAGCTGTAGCCATTGGTACCGCCTTTTAGCATGTGGAACAGCCAATCACAGCTCGCCAAAATCCCTGCTCGGAGCCGCTGAGTTGTTGTGCGCAGGCGCAAGTCAGTTGGTAAGTACCTCACTTCTCATAAGCTCACAGGAGTGTGAAGATGGCGGTAGGCTTCGGCCCGCTGGGTGAGCCTTTAGTGCATACAGAGGTGAATAAAGCGGTAATTTACCATAATGTGCAGCCTGTAGAGTCACAACTGTTGTTCTTGTGTAAAAACAACCACTCCAGTAGGCACGAGAAAGCCGGTAATTACATGGCTATAGTTCCGGGACAAGCGGGTAGAGCGAGCTAATGTCCAGCTGGGACTTGGTCCAGACGGCTGCTGAAGCAGGTACGCTGTAACTACTAATATTACTTTCCTCTTTGTCTCTCCGAGTAAACACGAAAAGCAGACAGCTGAGGGGGAACTGCAGTTGATGTATAACAGTCTTGCCCCATCACATGATTGTTTGTGGTACTTCTGAACAAGTTGAAGTGCAGGGGGTCTCATTATAACGAGGTCCCCATGGTTCAACTATGGATGCATCGACGGCCAGCAAGGACCACACCACTGGACACGACCCTGGCAAAACACTTGTTGTTAGTGGCGGTGTAACTTCTCTCCCTAATGCCCGGGGGGAAATAGGCTCATACTCGGTTCAGACTTTAAATGGGAACCAAACTATGAACTCGCACAATTCAGGAAGCGCTGCCCCTCTTAGAGGGGCGACAATGACGGGTGTCACTGGTAGCACTGGTAGCACTGGTAACGTTACTGCGATATCTGCTATGAACAGTGGACCAGTGATGTCAAAAGGACTGACCGGTGCGTTAATGCCCCCTTCATCAAACAGTGTAATTCAGACGCCCCTGATGAACTCGCAGAGTGTTGTCGCTTCACCTCAGCCTGTAAGCCAAGCAACAGGAGCCACTGTGGCACTCGTCAGGCCGCCTATGCAAACTGTGGGATCGGGAACAATGAATGGAAACAATAATGCGAGCCCTGCTGTGGTTGCCAATGCAACAGGTCAGACAGGTAACAACATACACATCCCGCTTGTAAACAACAGTCAGCCGCCTGTCAACGCAGGGTCGCACATAATCAAGGCAGAGCCCCCAACAACTATAGTACAGTCTGCACCGCAGCCGGCTGTCACTCCTGGAGCCGTCAGCGCTCCCCGGGCTCCGGTGACGGTAGCTGGCTCTCCAGCCGGGATCCGAGCCCTGTCGCCCCAGATGTTGGCCCCAAGGCTCCCCCAAACGTCCCCGGGACAGCCAAGTATAGGCCTACACAACATCCAGCTCCCCCCGGGTGAGTGAAGTCAAAACTTTACTTCAAGTATGCAGTGATGTTTCCACGTTTGACACATTGGTTTCATATTCATATATGCCTCTGATAGGTCATTATAAGAATAATAATTGAAGGCTATTTGGCATGTTTAACATTGTTCATCCAATACAGAAAACAGTCAAATGGGTTGTGTAAGACTCATTTTAGGTTTTGCTTGCACCAGATTCCTAACTCTAAACAGTTAATTTCATATGGTATAAAACATTTTTTGTTTTCTTGAGATTAAACGACAAGTTGATTAAGGTTTACCTTTCTTCCTGATGTAACTGTAAACGTTTATTAGAAAAGCATAAACAAAATCTTTTTTGACCCTTCTTACAAGTTGCAATTTAATGTAATAGTACAATTTAGTAAACTTTCTTGTGATATGTATCTCTTGGTTTAGGAATGATGCTTGTGCGCAGTGAGAGTGGACAGCTGCTGATGATTCCTCAGCAGGCTCTAGCCCAGATGCAGGCCCAGGCTCAGGCTCAGGCTCAGGCTCAGGCTCAGGCTCAGGCTCAGGCACAGGCTCAGGCACAGGCACAGGCACAGGCACAGGGAGGCATGGCACCTCGTACTGTGACACCAACAAGCGTGCCTCCTGGCCAGGTAAGATCACACTGTGATCCCTAATAAGAACTTTCTTTTGTATTCTCGCACTTTAGTGTCATGGTCATTGCCTTTACATTATCAGCTGTTGAGTAGAATAATAGATATGTTCAAATGTAAAGCTCGTGTATTTTTGTGGAAACAAGTGCTCATGTGTGTTGTTATGATGTATTACTAACCTTTATATATAAAGGCTGTCAAATGATTGCAAATTTTAATCGCAAATAATCGCTAAATTTCAATAGTCAGTCTTGATCAATCGCATTTTTAATCGCATGTTTGAAATTCCACTATTTCACAATTAAAAATAAAATGTTGGACAGTACTCTACTTGCTGGTTGAATTCAACCCTGCTTTTATTTTATAATTAAAAAAAGGAATGTCTGGTAGATCGAAGGTTTCTTCGTTTACTTAACCGCAGAAGAACAAACTCATGACGGATCAAAAACTAAATGAGAACAGCTAAAAGGAACAGCAAAAAAGTGAAAGGTTTGATGTCTTAAGCTGGACATTACTTTTGACTCGTCAACTGAGCTGTCAAGGAGTTTTTCAAAGTAAAGTGCGACATTCAAAGATGCAGCAGTGTCGTTCTTTCCATCACTGTGACTACAGGGACACACTGCAGAGGCTTATCCACGTCGGCCTGCATGAGAATAATACTGATTTAAAAAAATGAAATGCATTAATGTCACACCTTAATTAATCACCGTTAACTGATTAATGCCAACAGCCCTATATGTTATCTATATAAAGCTTTTTATTTATGTCCTTAGATGTAATCAGTGCACTTTCTGGTTTGATGAAACAATATGGTGCATATTATGTCGTTCTCTTTGCTTACTGTTAGGCTCCTGGAAACGCCATTATTAACAGACAAGTGGCTCCTAGCACCATCATGCGTCAGGGCTGTCCAACTCCTACGTCACTTGCTGCGACCACTACTCTTCACAGACCTCCTATTCTTCAGGTAACCCCTGTCTGTTGATGACAAGTCATTTCGTATTATGATTATTTGGCTTGTTGTGCATTCTCTTGGGTCTGTGACTTGTACAGGCTGCTGCTAATGATATGAAGTGTCTCATTAAGTACTTCAAATAAGATCGGCACAATGTCTTTTTTTTTAAGATTTAGATTTTGGCTTTTGCCTTTAGGACAGATGATACAGTAGGAAAGCAGGGGATAGTCATTAAAAATAATAAAACAAGAATTCTCAGAGAACTTTATAATATGGTTCTTTGTTTAAGGGAAATATCTGAAATTATAATCATGAAATTCCACTTTCTTGTTAGAGCTGAAGCATTTTTATAAGCTTGTTACAAAAGTTCAGTCAAAATGTCTCATACATTGTAGATGTGACAGAAACATATTCAACATTTGAATTTCTTCACAGACACCAGTTTTTCTTAAAGTTTGCCAAAAGAAATGAACAAAGCTGTTGAGTATGGAGTCTCATTTTGTAGCTATAACTTAGATGGCTGAACCGTCTCTTCATAATGAACATTTAACCAGCCGTTATGATTGAAGCTCATGTTTGCACACAGTGATCTGCCAGTGGCGTTAAGGCATGTCATTTGTATCTGACTCATTTTCTCCTTTTCCTGACTGTAAAGTTTTGTGGTTTTTTTTCTAGATGTCGGTTAAAAATGTGTTAAAAGTAGCACCACTGAAGTGCATACCTCTTTCTTTGTATCTTAAACTTAACACAATGACGATATTTTTGGAGAAAGAGCAATAACTGAAATTAAGCGTCAGAAAAGCTCACCTGTTAACTGTTTTGAAATGAATTTTATGTTATTGAATTTTGAAAAAAAAAAATGCATTCCCATACTTTGCTGTGATGACTTGAAAAGGGGGGTTTGTAATCTTTTAAAACCTAAATACCACATTTTTATTGTGATGTTTGTCTTCACAGAGCTCGGTCGGGGCTGCAGTACCAGGAATGACCCCCAGGACTGTCAGCCAAACAGCTGGGACCACAATTACCTCAGTAACAGTGAGCAAAGTGAGGAGAGCTTAGCCCAAAGAATCACATAGAGCTGAAGAACATTTATTGTTACGTTGTACTGCTTTTAAACACTCAGCATTTATACTCTTAAGATAGAGCCCGACCGATTCATCGTCCAGCCGATAATATCAACCGATATTAGCATAATCAATTATTTTCAGCTAATTTTATCACAGATATGCGCCGATATTACTAGATTTATTCACCGGTCAAATAGCATTTTATTATAGTATCATTGTATGACACCAGCAGTTCTTTTTCACAAGCAGAGGTTGCTGTATGGACTACAACAAGCATCATCACCCTCCAGAGTGTCGAGCTGTGATGCACGTACATGCGTGTTTGATAAACTGCATTTTAGAGATCAACTCAATAAATATGTATATCTATATCTAGCTACAGATTGAACATAGAAGATATCAGACAATTTATCGGTACTTGATTTTTTTTCTCCCCCAATATTGGTATCGGCCCCAAAAATCCCATATGCCGGTCGGGCCCTAGTCTAAGATATAAAGAAGGCAAAGCTTGCTCTAGTGCTGAACATAGTTATAAATGAGCCTTACTAATCTGAGTGGTTTGTGTTCTTTTGGCAGGAGACAATGGAGAATGTGAAGAAATGTAAGAACTTTCTGTCTACATTGATCAAGCTGGCATCCACAGGGAAGCATTCAGAAGAGACTGCAGCCAGTGTGAGAGAGCTGGTCAAGGACCTGCTGGTGAGGGACCAGTACATCCAGGAAACACACATGAAACTCTTAAATGCTTATTCTGTTCATTTTTGAACACTTGACCAAAATGCTGACAAATGAATACATCATATATAAATACACTATAGAAGTATTACCTGTTTCTGAGCATCTGACAGCTCTCACTCCGACCTCTGTGTGCCTTTATGTTTTACTAGGAGGGGAGACTGGAAGCTGAAGAATTCACTAGCCGTTTATACAAAGAGCTAAACTCCTCACCCCAACCTTACCTTGTGCCTTTCCTTAAGGTAAGAACGCTCATCTATTGTCATTGATATACAGCTGAGCAAATATCAGTAAAGTTTTGTGATTTATATTTTCTTGGACCACAGTTTCTTTCAGTAATTCAAAGCTTGATCCAAAAGGCAACTGCACTTGGTTTAAGGTCTTGAAGATGTTCCTCATCTCCTCTAAAAGGCTTCGTCAGTTCTTTTCAGTCATCTTTGTCCTCCTGTTCGTCTTGTAGAGAAGCCTCCCAGCACTGAGGCAGCTCACCCCAGACTCGACAGCCTTCATCCAGCAGAGTCAGCTCCCCCAGCCCACCTCAGCTCCAGCCTCGTCCACTTCACCCACTCCTAACACTGTGGTCCTGGGCAGCCCAGCCCCTCGCCTCGCTGTCCCAGTCAGCAGGCCTCAGCTCGAGCCAGGGACAGTCAACAAACCAGGACAGACCCCCTCAATGGTAAACTCAGTAATACATATCCTAGATCTATTTCTCAAAACTACAACTTAAAGTGGCATTTACATTAAATATAATCCATAGTGAAGATTTCCACTTCAATAAAACATCAAAATACATAATAATCACAGAATCTTCATTCAAACTGCAGGTTCTCCAGCCTCAGCAGCAGAGAGCCATGCTGAGACCTCAGGTAACCTTGCCAACGACCCCCATGGTGACTGTCAGGAATCAGGCCCCTGGACGCATCATCGTGGGACAGCAACAGGTCCAGCTCAAAGGGCTGCAACCAGGTAAGGATGTCAGTCTAACAACACCTCTGTTTGTAAATGTATGTTTGTCTTTCAATGAGTGATCTGTTGTATTTTTTCTGATTTCGTGTCCTGCCAGTACCTGTGAGACCGGAGGGGCCCCCTGTTTGTAAACAAGCCTGCTCTGCAGCATTGACCCTGGCTCAAAAGAACAAACTGAGAGAAGCAGGTGGAACTTTCAAGTAAGAGAAAAGCACACAATTCATATAAGATTGACCTTAAATGTTGTCTTATTGTTATGTTGGTATCACTTGTGGTTTGAAAAATAATAAAAAAGAAGGTTTTGTTTTGATCTCATTGTCAGCATACTTTTATAGCATTTAGAACGTTATATGCAGCTGGATATGAGTTCATTGTGATTGCTCCAATTTCACACCAAACTCTGCCACAACTATGTGATTATGTCTGCATTCACGTTCATCAGTCTAATGATTGGGTTTACCTCTCTGCATTTTTTATCATAGAGATGAAGATGACATTAACGACGTGGCCTCCATGGCTGGAGTGAACCTATCGGAGGAAAGTGCTAATATCCTAGCAACCAATTCTGGACTAGTGGGAGCTGTGACACATTCCTGTAAGGATGAGGCTTTTCTCTCTTGTGCCGTGTTACAGAGGAGAATGCTGGAGATTGGTAAGACACTTACAATGTTATTGACTTCATGACTTCTATTTATACACCTTCAAAAGCCCCAGGGTGACTTGCTGTTTCTCCTCCAGGCAGGAGGTATGGCTTGACAGATCTTGGTGCTGAGGTGGTGAACTTTGTCTCCCACGCTGCTCAGCAGCGGCTCCAGCACCTGCTGGAAAAAGTTTCCCAAGTGGCCCAGCAGAAAAACGTCCATTTCAAGGTTTATTTCAAAGTCCATAAAATATTGCTAGTATAATTTTACCTGTGATTGTTGTTCAATGGAAACACGAACCATATTCTATCTGACAAATATTTAAGATAATCTAAGATAATTCCACTTATTTGAAATACAGTCAATACTCCTCTGTAATCTTTTGGTCTTTTATGTCAACATTTGTCACATGACTCTCTCTCATCAGGAGGACAACAATTATGAGCAGAACAGTGATGTTCGCACTCAGCTGAAGTTCTTTGAGCAGCTGGACCAGTTAGAGAAACAACGGAAGGAGGAGCAGGAGCGAGAGATCCTGCTTAAGGCAGCTAAGGTATTGTTGGCATTGAAATTCATTTGCACTCATTCTTAATTGTATTTAAAGGTAATGTACATTTGAAGTGAGGAGCGAGCTTCAGTTACCTGGGCTCAAATAGACTGGAAAGAAGTAACTCAAACAAATGCATTTGAATAAAATACATCTGGATATAACTCTGAGATTGAAGTAAGATCATATTAAACTATCACAACATGCTCTTTGTTGTCTTGATGTCATACGTTTGGCAGGCATGTCAGTTCTAAACAGATGTCATCATTTTCAAAGCTTTTGTGTTATTATCTTGAGGTATTCTGATTTTATTTTACTTTTTAATGTCTTGATTAAATTGATTTGAGCAGGTATTAAATAAATGTTGGTTTGTTTGACCTGTGTTAAGTGTTTTTAACCTGCAGCTTCTCTACACAGTAAAATTATATTCAATTGACAAAAAGTTCTCTGCCATTGATACTACCCCGATGCATGTCATAATGTTACTCGTACAACTTGTAACAAATAGTTAGATAGATAGATTAATCCTTTACAGGAAATTACAGTGCCACAACAGCTTCAAGACAGACATAACACCACACATTTCATAAGATAGCTTCCATACTTAATAAGTTAAAATAATAATAATAAAAAGTTATTTTTGTGCATTATAAAACCTTATAGCAGCTGGTATACAAGACTTTCTGTATCTCTCAGTCTTGCACATTGGTGCAATCAGTCTCTGACTGAAGGTGCTGCTCTTGATCACCTTCAGGGCGTGGAGTGGATGAGTGGGGTTGGTCATTATTGAAACCAGTTTGTTCAGAGTTCTGGCCTCTGCCACCTGCTGGACCGTTAGTTGCTCAGCACCGACCACTGAGCCGGCCTCCCTGATCAGCTTGTCCAGTCTGTTTTTGTCTGCTGTGCGGGCGCCTTCCCCCCAACAGGCCACAGCAAAAAACAGAGCACTGGCCACCACTGAATGGTAGACACTGCACAGCAGGGGTTGGCAGATGTTGAATGACCTTAGCCTCCTTAAGAAATACAGTCGACTTTGTCCCTTCCTGTACACTGCCTCCATATGACTCTTCCAGTCCAGCTCACTGTCGAGCTGCACACCAAGGTACCTGTGGTTGGCGACCACCTCCACCTCAGTGCCCCTGATGGTGATTGGTGTTGGTTGAGTCCTCCTCCTCCCCCTCCTGAAATCCACAACTATCTCCTTCGTTTTTTGGGGTGTTGAGATGGAGGTTATTGTGTGCACTCCACTCCACAAAGTTGTTTATTGTGTCTTTATACTCCTCCTCATTGCCCCCTCTGATGAGGCCGACAACAGCTGTGTCATCTGAAAATTTCTGCAAAAAGCAGCAGTTGGTGTTGTATTGGAAGTCTGCTGTGTAGACGGTGAACAGGAATGGAGCCAGCACAGTTCCTTGTGGAGCCCCTGTGCTGCTCAGGATGGTGCTTGAGACATTGTTCTGTAGGCGCACGTACTGCGGTCTGTTTGTTTTGAACATGTCAAAAGAGATATAACTTTACTTCAAGTATTGAAAGGGGTGGGTCCCACTAACATTAAACATTAAATCTATGAAATCAGGGAGAGAGAGAGAGTGGAATGACCTGGGGTGGATTTCAAACTGGACTACAGCGTCTGTACACGGGGCGACGTGTGCATACAAACTACTCATCCATCAATGCCCCAAAAGTCTGAAAGTTTTTGATTTAATTGAAGAACATGATACTCATGCATAAGTGTTCTTAAGCTTTGAAACATCTGCTAAATCCACAGTGTCTCTGGTCTTTGGTCTTTCTTCTCTGCTAACATCAGTTATTAATGTGTCTTCTTGCTTTTGGCCTTGCAGTCTCGGGCTCGGCAAGAAGACCCAGAGCAGCTGCGTCTGAAGCAGAAGGCGAAGGAGGTAGGTTGAGAAGAGAAGCACAGTCAGCTAATCTCTCTTTCTGTTTGTCTATAGGCCGTGTGCTTTATGTTGTTATGTGTGCATTGTCCAGATGCAGCAGCAGGAGCTGGCTCAGATGAGACAGAGGGAGGCCAACCTGACGGCACTGGCAGCCATCGGTCCAAGAAAGAAGAGGAAGATCCTGGACTCTCCATCCTCCTCTTCTGCAGCTGAGGTAATGAGTCACAATAAAGTATCTTTCTTTTGTCATCCTGGGACAGCATATAAGTTAAACACCATGCCCCTTTTTCATCTTCACAAGTTACAGTTAAATTGAAAAAAAGAGTACTACCTTTTTCTGTTTTCTTTTACTGTCTCTGCTGACTGCATCAATCACACTAAGTCGATCTCACACCGTGCTCAGACAGTAACCTGCTGTCAGTCATCTTTGCTTTTCACTAACCTGCAAAAAATCACATAATGGAGCAGTTCATTAGTTCCGGCAGAGCACATTGTCGTCTGGTTGTTATAATTAGAGCTCAAATTTACAATAAAGACACCTGTCACATTCAATAAATACAGTGAGACAAGGTGACAAACCTTTCCTCAGCTGCTTCATGCCTGGTCCTTCCTGCTTCACATCAGTTATTTACTGAGTGAAATGATTTCTCCTTTGAACGTCATTCTTTGGATATAGTCAGTGCACGTGTTGGGCTCTGCTCTGTGTATTCAAAGTGTTTAACAGGTTTTTATGATTTCCCCCTGAGTCTCTGGCATCTCTAACTGTAGCACCTGTTCTTTGAATTATACATTTCTAACCGTTGGCTGCAATAAATGATCATCTATTTTAACAACTGCTGACAGGACTGGGGAACAATTAGGTTTATATGAATTACTAATTTGACAAAGGTTGCACTTAGTTATAGTCAATATCTGTACACTGACAGCAATGCTGCTTTGAATACTTTTTTTGTTCCTTAAAAAAGAAATGACAGAGTTGTATTCAGTTCTTTAAAGTATATTGATAAAAATCACAACAAAGTTACACAAGTATGAATGGTAATGCCACTATACTGGCATGTTTTTGTTCTTCACATATTTGTATTTGTTTGTAGAATAAAGGCCAGTGTCGCAGGGCTTCTGAAATAACCTGCACAGGATTTCTGATTTGAAAAAGGGCCTCTACATGTAGTTCTTCATGGTGAAGAAGTGGATGTACAAAGAAAGATAAATTAATAAATGAATGTGTATTGATGATGCATCCAGAATACCAACAACAGCTTCAAAACACAAGTCTACATAACTTTTTTAAATGCAGCTCTCCCGTAAGAGTTCTGTCCATAACATTTCAACTTCTTACTCGACCCTGTAAGAGAAAACAGATTTAGTATCCGTCACTTTGGTATTTTGACAGCTCTATGTTGTTCATTGATCCAATGGTCCAAAGTCTATCCCATCATGTACAGGACAATGAGGGTGGGGTGGGGGGTGGCTCTCTTGGAAAGAAACATCCATCCATTATCTATACCGCTCTTCCCATTTGGGGTCGCAGGGAGCTGGAGCCGATCCCAGAGCCGACCCTGGGCTGTTCACCAGCCAATCACAGGGCTGACATACATAGACCAGCCACACTCACATTCACACCTACGGGTCATTTTAGAGTCACCAATTAACCTAACAGGCATGTCTTTGGACTGTGGGAGGAAGCCGGAGTACCTGGAGAGAACCCACTCATGCACAAACTCCATACAGAGAGGTCCTGTCCGACAGGGATTTTAACCAGAAACCCCCTCAGCGCTAACCACTGCACCACCGTGCAGTTAGCTTACATGTCCATGAAATTAAAAAAAATACAGAAAACATAGACATCACACTCCCACCCCTACCAACTGTCTATCTCAACTCGTGGTTATATTACCACCATTAATCCATTACTTTATGCTAGTTGGACCTTCAACCATTACTCACCTCCTGTGGTTTTAGTTCCTTTGTTTTCCAGTCACTGATGTAATCTGCTTTGGACTGTGTGAGGAATGCAGAGCATGCAGGAGAAACTCAAACAGGAGAACGCTAGCTCTGCACGGGAAGGGGTCACTCGCACTCAGTCACTCTTCGGCTTCTTATTGGCTGAAATGATTTAAATTGGAAAGAATAAAGATCTGTGGTTTCATGTGCATGCAGGCTTTAATTGTTGACTTTGTTTCTGTGGCTCCCGTTGTGCAATAAAAGTGAACAAGTACTTCAGTACAGTTTTTAATGAACTCGTGCTTTATATGAGTTTTCCATTTGATTCTACTTTCTTGCATCTTAGAGGGAATCATTTTGACATTGTACTCCTCTTCATTTATGTAACAGCTTTAGTCTGTGGTTTTAAAATGGAAAATGCACAAAACAAATATAATGCTTTCATTGTTTCCCAACCGTTCTTGTTTATAGCCGCTTCATTCAAACGCTGATTAAGTTTCATATATTTAGACCTTTCAAATGTTTCACAAAAGAAAAGAGAGGTTTTTAGAAGTACATTTAGCTGATATACTTTCTATATATGCATGTATAGGCTATTGCTTGTGCTACTTTGAGACTGTATTTTTACATCTTCTGTTTCCTCTCTTTCTCCCTCCCGTCCATCCGTCATCCTGCAGGGATCAGGATCAGGTCCTTCTGTGCCTGGCGCGGCCGGTTCATCAGGCTCCAGACCAACACGGCAGCGCATCACACGTGTCAATCTCAGGGACCTGCTCTTCTGCTTGGAAAACGAGAGATTTACCAGTCGTTCCCATTTCCTCTACAAGGGCTTCCTGAAATAGGCTTGATGTCAGAGAGGAGAGGAGGAGGAGACGAGGGGAAAGTGTGTGGAGAGACCAGCCACTCCCACCACAGAGAGTGCTAAAAAGACTCTTCAAAATGAAGAGGAGGAAGGCAGAAACTTGGCACATTTCGAGGTCTTTTGGATATACATGATAACCTGAAATACTGTAGTAGCCATAATAGATGGCCTCTCTACCTCTCTTCTCAAATAATGCTCATCTTTCTTTTCAGAGCAGTCTTGGACTGATCCTTTTATTTACTCTGTACACCTTCTTTTTCAAGAAAGTGTATAAACACATAACATGTTTTCTGAGGATGATTTTTTGTATGAACAAATGACCTATTGTACAACTAAGCACTGTCACACAGTACAGTTTATTTTCTGACTCTTTGTGTGCATTAGGTTTTTAAAGCAATCGACAAATATATTCTAACTTGTTTGAGTCCACAAACTTTTTTAACCAACTAATGCTTTTATTTCTTGTTCTGTCAACTGAATACGTTTGAGCTTCAAACTGTGTTACCTACTGAGTTGCCTTCCTAACTATGAATAAGCCATATAGCCACCCCCAAGCAATGAACCCTTCTGTAACTCCTGAAGCAGTCTCTCCCTCTCTGTCATCTCCATTACTAGATTTGATTTGTTTTTCAGCATATTTATTTACTTAACTCAAGCTCAAATGAATGTTTAGTTATTTATTTTATTTCATGTGACACCTCAGTTGTTTTGTGTTGCTAACATTCAAAACACGTGTGCATTACAAATGTGTTTGAAATAGTTTGTTGGTTGTAGAGGTTTGGGTGCACGGATAGAGGTATGCACTTTGGTTTTGTTTAATCAGTTAATTGTTCTCCCACTTAGTTTGACATGAATTGATTTCTAAAACTTCAGAAAGCGTTTAACCTTTATTGCTATACCAAACATACACCTCCTGGATACTGATTTCTATTTTTGTAGCTTCCCACCAACAAATTTTTACTCTTTTAATAGTGACTGACAGTGTCCTCTGACTTGAGAAACTGGCGTTTCTTCCTGTATATTTGTAAATGTTACACCTAAAGTTTTACACCGTTTTGTATAGAATTGAGAATCTATCAATATAGCATTAAGAAGAAAGGCATTTTCTGTATTAAAAGTTTTGAAATACTGATTTTACAGTAACTTGTTTTGTTTGGTGCTCAAGTCGAGAAGTTTTTTGTTTCCTATCATTTCCACTAGAGGGCATCAGTGCCTCACTAGAGCCTCTGCATAAGACAAGCGCGTAGCACTGAGGAGATGCTTTGTATGTGAATAAGCTAAATGCCTTTAATTCATTTTTACTTTACCTGTGCGCAGATGATTCCACTTAATCTTCAAGCATCTGCAGAGCCACACGTTCCTGTGTCTCCTGGGTCTATACTATAGGCAGCTATTGAGCACAACTCCCATGAGCAGAGCAGAGTCGTCAGAATGAAATCACACTCACACAGTCTGCCAGCCTTCTGTGCTGTTCTTTGTAAGGCGGTCTTGTTTGAGTCCGTCTCCATTATCACCCAAACGCACTGTGCTTTGGCAACAGCTGCAACATCAGCTGCTAACATACACCAAGACCACAGGCTGGAAATGATTAGGCCATTCTGCCTCTGGGACAGAAGCCTGATGTTACAATGATTGGGAGCAGCTTTTGTATCTGCGTCGACCAAAGAGGAACAATAAGTGCAGATTGGAGCAATGGGTGTTGATGTGCCACAATCACATTTCTCATAATAAGAGTACATCTGTGAACCACTAGGTGGCTCATTTGACCACATTACAACACTGCAGCAGCATGGCCTGAAGCTGCCCTCTCAGGTTCTACTTTCAAGTTAACACGGTTGGTAACATTGAGTTGACTCTCTGTTCATTTTTAAAACTGCTCAGCAACTAAACTAATACACACTACTAGGCCAACCTGTCAGGCACTTGATCGTTTGATCATATTGAAGCATTGGTGCTTTAGTGAGAAACCTGAGCCAGACAAAGCCTGGCTCGCTGTTACGAGTACAGAACCAGCATGGTCCCACAGTCCATCATGGCATCCCTGTCTGGCGGTGATTCAGGTACAGCCTTGCCCCCGTGCCATGGCCCAATCCAATATTTTTCCTGGTAAATCCCCCTTCCACTCCTCAACACTGCTGCTCTTTCAGAGTTAAGTCCACATAAGCTTCCACTTGAGTGCCAGAGGCAGAGCAACAACAGAGATGGTGCGGTTGCTTAGCGACGTTTCAGTCACTGCACCTGAGGGTGTTGGGTAAACACCCTGAGCCTGCCAATAGGGAAAAAGAGAGAAGTAGCATCGATGCTTCCTTCTATGCAATTTATTAAAGGGGGATGCTTTTAATTTGTTACATTCACTGTTGTAATTTTTGCTTTCACCTCTGGGTGACATTATACAACAAATATCTAAGGCATGTCTATTTGTGTCTTTGTGTGCGTGCCTGCATGCCTTTGACTGTTCTTCTGTACTCCCAAACTTTTGTCTGATTCCGAGATGGGAATTGACGGCTCTGATAGTGCCTCTCAGCAGGGGGTTCCTCTTGCACTTTTATGATTAGTCTCTGGTCTGAAATTCTTTGCTTGTTTACGCTCACAGAGGGCTGAGTTTTAATGATGGTTAGAGGCGTATGAATGCTCCCCCAGCCCCCATTACTTACATGAACCTGATTGTTATGATGTTTATTAAGGTAACCCCCCCTATAGCTGGATGAATAAGAAGGTTGTATCCGTCTTATTGATATTACTTCGCAAACCAGTGAATAAAAAATTCCATTCATAATCCTGCCTTATTCATGCTGTGGGACAAATGCCATACTAAAGTCTGTTAATTAATATGATCCTTTTCAACGCCTCCTTGCATATTGTTGATTAAGTTTTGAGCTTATGAATAAAAGTCTCTCAAAGGAGGGACATAAGAATGTGATTTGAATGAACTGATGTGGCAAACTGTGATCCAGTCGCTGCACTTTATCATCCATTAAGATTCGCAAATCCAGTAGCCTATAACCACTTTTATCCTGAAATAAAAGATAATGGTTTGAAGTCTTTCCTGAAGAAACAGAGCCTGATATATGACATGCAACAACAGTTCATTAGTTTACACCCCCCCGCCAGTCTATTTCCTGAGCACCCGTGCCCTTGTTCCACTCAGGTTAATGCTGACTTTAGGAGTCTTTTGTTATAGGGTCAGCCGGGGCACTTTGCTTTGGCCTGGAGATACTATAATAAGACCAGTGTTTATGACCGCTGCTGAAATGGGTTTGTAAGCGTGGCTGAACCGGCAAGGTATTGATGCCGGGGTTAATAGTCCTGTTGGCCTTTTTAATGGAGCTATATCAGGTCAAACAGCAGGCAGTGTCAGCCCACAGGAGAGGACCATCTCCGTTTAAAAAGTCAGCTCTTATATGAGGCTATACAGGTTCCAAAATGTGTCACATGTTAACACCTGTGATTCACACCAAACAGTGCATTGAGACAGACAGTGAAACAAACAAGCTAATGTGCCAGACTTTAAATGGCAAAGTCGGATTTGGAAGTCAAAACAGCTTCCCATTCAAACCCTCTGATCTTTTATCTTGCACTTAGATTGGTGTTTGTGTATGTAGGTCTAGTGTAAAATTCAAAGTGTTCAGTAGTACAAGTGGAAGCTCGACTATGAAAAAAAAGAGTCTAAAAACATGCTAACTTTAGCATGGCAGCATTCTCTCAATCACAATGCTAAAATGCTGATGTGACAGTGTTCTTTTCATCCCAACAAAGTCACAGTTTGAGTTAATCCTGTTACAGGACCAAGCTCACATTTGCCAAAGGAGCTGGGACCGTATTTAGTAGTTTACTCTTGCATAATGAGGGGAAGCCTGAACATCTGCAAAACATTGAGTAGAGGTTGAGAAATGTTGCTGTGTAAGTGAAAAGTTAAAGTTTAACATACTGACTCAAAAAAAAAAAAAAAAACTGCCAAGTCACAAATGGCCTTATGGTTCATCCTGTGTACACGATGAACATCTATACCAAGTTTCATGAGAATATTGTAAAACAGTGTCTTTAGAAAGTCTTAGGTACTTGACTATTTCAGAATGAGAATCAGGAACACAAATACTTTATTAATCCCAAGGGGAAATTTGGAAATTTAAGTGGTGAACTGACTGAAAATTGCTGTTCATCAGTCAGCATTGTAAGCATGGCTTAGAAACGGTCACTTTCTGGACGCTGTCGGCCAAGTGGTTTAGCTAGCAAACCCCATGAAGCTACAGAGACTGAAGTCCTCAAGCTAGCGGCCCAGTTTTCGAATTGGCCCTGTGGCTACTTTCCTGCATGTCATTCCCCACACTCTCTCTCTCTCTCCTGGATTTTGTGACTCTATCCACTGTCCTGTCTCTCCATTAAGGCACAAAAAGGCCAAAAATAAAGCTTTTGAAAAAAAGCTCACTTTCTGCTAAAAACGTAACCATGCTTATGCCAAGATATTTACCTCACCTTGAAGCTCTTCTCAAGTTCGGAAAAGACAGAGATGAATAATGTATGAAAAGTGTCACCTCTTAAGCGGAGAATCTCCATGAAACGTATGTAAATGATGCTCTTGAAATGTTTATATACATAAGTCACACATATTAGAACAGAGTCAAGCTGAGACTAATCGGCTTACATTGGGCACATGGCCAGATAGGTTGTCTTCCCTCCTTGTCTTGTTACTATAATATCATCATTACATTTACAAGACTAATTCTGTTACACATGGTTGGTGGTCATTTATTTATTTATACTAATGACTGTACTATACATCCATTATTCATGGTAAGGGTAGCTCTGTCTTCCTGCAGTGATGCTGACAGGGTGAATCGGAGGGGTAGATTGGAATGGAAGCTTGATCGTGCCTTGAAGGACACCAGAGACCGACTTGGCTGTGAAGGAATCATACCCTACCGTTTAAAGGTGTAGCCAGCGTCCCGGGGAAGGCACTTAACCTGTGGCTAAGGTAAGGAATTACATGCAGTTGATTAGAGCAGCCGCTCTGCCCAAGGATGCAGCTTGAATTTCCAACTGCACTCTAGCTTATAATCACATCCTGGAGTCAGTCCCTACAGAGAGACTTAGCATCATCAGCAGCAGTAGCAGCAGCAGCATAGATTTCATGTTCTTGTGTGGAGGACTGTCAACAAATAACACTATACACTATAAAATACAGCAGTGCTTCATGCATGGTGATTATATATCACAAGTATTCTTGAATGATAAGTATGTTGGCGCAGCTGTGTGAGTATTCTTAGTGATTGTAGTGTTTACATGAAAATGAGATCTCAGATGACAGTGATGGAAGATGTATCCAGATCCTTTAGAAAAATAAAATGGTGCATTGTGAAAATGCTTGATAAAGTAAATATGGATATTAAGAAAAGCTTTGCATTGAATAATGTTACTCTATAAAGCTGGTCCGATCACAAGACACACAGGAAAAGAATGAAGAAGGCTGAGAGGACTCATTTTGTCTCTTCAGAATGGGTCAGTGTCCAGTGTCATGAAATATCCCATATAACATTTTTTTAAATTTTTTTTTACTAAACCTCTCCTCAGACGACAGCCACATGCAAGAGGAAACCATGTCTTTCTCATGCTGAGCAGAATGCCTTGTGACAGGTACACTGAACTTCATGTGTAAAACAGGTTGAGTGCCCCCTTAAGAATTCTACTGATGTATTAGCAGCAAAATGTACTTACGTATTACAAGTAAAAGCCTTCATAAACCCTCTCAGTGTGTTTTAAATTATTGATGCATTAACTGTAAGGCAGCTCAGTTGTTTCCATCAGATCTGGACCGGTCCCCCTGAGTTGGAATAAAACTATCTTACTTCATTTTTACTGTGTGTATGTTTGATTACACTTCAAGTTATGAGTGCACTATAGAATAAGCTTATGGATTATTCAGCGATATAAGCTTAAGGCACAGCTTTGCTTTGAGCTAAATGATTAACAGAACCTTTAGCTGCTCACAATGGGGATGTAAACATGTTAGTGTAAAGTGGATATTAAATGAATTGTTTATCTTTATAGTACAGCTGAGGCTCATTATAAACTTTAATGGTGTTTTGAAGGTCCAAGTACACGACACTTTGATGCATCATGTATTTGGACCAAGCGGCAAACGCTTGAAAAATGAAGCCAATGTGGAAGTGCAAAATCATGCAGTTTGTCGAGTGTCCGTTTGAGGCTCTTCCGGGAACCCCGGCAGTCACATACAAACAACAGGGGAAAAAAAGCTGTTTTTACACTATACCAGCGTACCATGTTTACAGCCTGGTTCAAAAAATGAAGTTGGTCTGATTAGTTTTTGTCCTCAATGGCACACACTGTACGGTTGTGAATTTAAAAAAAAAACTCTGTTTTGATTCTATGAACGATACGTGTTATCCATAGTTAGGCGCGTAGCTGACATGATTGACAAATGGGCGTGATGCAATGGCTGAAAACCCGCCTCAGCTCCAGCTCTCAGCCTGTCGTTAGGTTGACTGAAAGTTAGGCTAAGAGCATTTCCAGCATGGCGGCTGATGCTCCTCCTTGGACTTATGAAATGGATAAGACATTTTTATAATTACAAAAATTGCAATTCATCTTAAAAAAATGGCAAGACAATAAAAATACGGCAACACATTTCACACAAAATGCTCGGTTCATGAGGCCCCTTCAGTTTCACAGGTCTGATACTGACCTGGTTCAAGTTGTTCACTGTCACAGCCGCAAGTCTGTCTGTGACCTTGGTTATCGATCATTCTGGTTACTTTTAAGCTATACGCAGTAAGTCACATTGTTACAAATAAAGCAATTTAAAGATACATGGTTATCTAACTTGCACACTGTAAGGCTGGAGCTTTTGGGCCCACAGGGGTGGGAGACCCTGGGGCTGCTGCTTGCTTTCCTGATTGGTATTTCAAGTCTTGGCATTTCTGCTTTACTAACACAAACTGCTATACTAGTTGAGTCTCTTTGTAATTTGTTGTAAAACAACACACACTATTATGAGTACAAGTGTGTACAGATACACTGAGTGAACAATTAACTCTAGCTGTTGAATAAATATAGGGGAATAAAATATTTATGGGTATTGATATGATTCCACACTACAATATGCAATCATCATTAGCAGGAAAAGCTCTTTCAAATGTTGTTTGATATTAACACAGGCAGTGTTTCAGCCCTGACTGTTGTGAGCACTCTCAGTAATAGCAGAGAGCCTGCACTCGACCAGTCATCCATATCATAAATGGCTGGTTGTTAAACAGTAGATATTCTCTCCCCCACTTGCCGCAGGAACATCAAATTTATTCTGCTGCTTTGATCTCATTTTAGACGGAGTCCTGAAATAGCAGGAGGCTGAGAGATGTGTCAGCAGAAACGTAGCCAGCTGAGGCAGCCTGGCCTGGGCGGTGCCTTCATTGAACAGCTCCATCAACACTAAACAGTGAACAGTTCACACAGCTAGCATCAGAACCAACATCCGCTGGTGTTTTTCAGATTGGACCGTTCCCAGCACCAGCCCAAGAGACTCACTGGCTATCTGGAAAGGAAATGAAAAGAGCCAGGCTTGGACATGTTTGAAGAGGAGAACTGTATTTACAACACACAAGACACTGGCAGCGAGCCAGAAGCAGAGCTTTCAGTCTATATACGCCATTTATCAAGGGAGCAACTTGAGTCTGCTTTCTTTTGCTTTCTTCTTTCACTCGGCCTTTCTGCCACAGTGAGACCAAATGAACTTCAGCTAAGCTCATCAAAGAAACCTTTCTCGAAGTCAATCTCTTTAGCCGCTGACTAGCTATGACGAAGGTGACCTTTTACCAACCTGATCATTATTTCCGAGTAGTGCAGTCCACCTCTGATGCCACTTTATTAAGCTAGGTCTGCTCAGTCTGTGGCAGAATCCACTATTGTAGTACAATAAAGGTTAACTTAGGTTTATCACCGGAAGCTCTCATTCCTCATCTCAGCGGTACTCAGAGGAAGATGAGGAATCAGAGCGCTCCTTATTAACTACTCCAGTGTACACCGTTAGCTTTGATCACCTCTTCATTGCCCACTCCTCTCATTTTTGGTCAAAGTGGACAAGTTTCACTCTAATTCCCTTTCTCCTGGAACATCTTTTTCAAAGTATTCTCTAAATGTTATGCATTGTCCCTGCTGTGCTTGAAACTCAATTCATTTGCACCCCCCCCCCTCCCCCCTCCTGATGCTGACCCGCTCTTCCATCCTACTAATCACCTCTCCACATGGCCTACCTGCATCCTGCCTCCACCTCATTTTTCTCCCCCTCTCTCTCTCATCCTGCCTGCCTCTTTGCCTTCTCTCTGGGTGTCTCATTAAAGGCGCTCTATCTAATGAGATTACGCCGTGGGGATTAATGGTGTGGCTAATTGATCGACACAGCCAGAGAGGATTAAATCCCTTTAAGTCCCCAGTGGGTTTTTTTTGGCGCCTCAGCTGACTAATTGAAATCACGGGAATGGACACAAATATACTTCCTGACCCCATATAATGATTTTCAAGTATTTCTTCTGAGCAGCAATAAAAGGACAAATACTGGGAGCTTTATTAGAAAATGTAACCATTTCCAAACAGTAAGGTCAGAGATGAACTGTGTAGCTCCAAATGGACCCACCAACACTGAAAAATACTGTCAAAAAAAAAGTCGGTGGAGTGGTTTGGTGTCCAAATATTTACCCATTTTTTTCATGAAAGAATAAAGGTGAAATAGCAGTACAGGTAAAGCCACAATGCTTATCATTTTAATTTGATTAAAGCATATTCAAACTAGTGTGTGATGGTATAAGAAGTGTTAAGAATAATTGATCCTGGTGAAGCTGATGCAGTCTCTGTTGCTTCATTCATGATTCATCATTAGTCTTCCCTGGCTGATCCATGTGGGTGGGAGGGGGCCAGAGGCATGCTCTGCTGTCTGCCAAACTATCTTCTTTGATACGACCGCTGTAGAGAACACACATCAGAAATGCTCCAATTGAACACATAGTGGCTTGGAGTCTGGGCAAAGCTGCAATAAATGAACTTAAAAACAGGCGCACAGAGGCCCATAGAGGTCGCTGTGATTTAAAGCTTCCAATTAGATCGTGTTTGTCGGCCATGTCTCACATTACAGCACATAAATGGGGGAATTTTAAAAAACAGATGCCACATTTTCAAAACATGTCTTGTTTATTTTTTGAAGCACACATCCAGTTTCTAGATGAATGAATAAAATTATTCGAGGACACACTTAGTAATAGAACAACTATCAGCAGGCATTGCTAATGAACCCTCTGCTGTCTGTCCCGAGGCCAGCGGCCATCAGGAGGAACACATCTGTCAAAAGACAATACACAGTGAGGGGGGGGGGGGGTCACATATAAAAGGAGTATAACAAAGCATTTCTAAAAAACAATGCCAAATAATAGAAGCAAAAAATGTTTAAGGAGGCATCTTTGAAAAATGAAAAATGATTTTAACAAAAGGAAAATAAAATCCAGATGTTAAAAATGAACGGGCCAAAATTTCCCTAAACTCACCTATGAGCCGGAGAAAGAGCAGCAACTTTAATGTCATCAATACTTCAAAAATAGGTATCTTACAGTGTTTTATTTTCTCAGTGTCTTTATACAGAGTATATTCATATAGTTTCTGTTGACTATTTTCACATTCTCACCACATAGTAACAAGTGCTTAAAGTACCGGTAAATCATTTTGAAAAAAAAAAAATCATGCACCTTTAATAGTTTTGTTGGCCTATAAAAAACAGGAATGTTCAAGGCGACAAAAAATATCCTCCTCCGATGCCTTTGTTCCAGAGCATTTCAAGGCTCCACTTTCTTACACTGTCTGACTAATCAGATCATGCCTACATAAGCTTTACACTGTGGAGAAAGCAACACAAAACCATACAGGGCAGGCAAGCGTCTCAACATAAAGGCTCCTTACTTCACGAGTCCAGAGAGGAAAGGCAGGCATTCTCCACTAAATTAGAAAACCCCCACATGTATAAAAACGTTGTCACACAATGTCAGCGTGTCCACAGGTGATTCTTGTGAAAGTCTGACTGAGCAGGTCCTTGAAGAAGAGGGTTGTCTTCCCCACAACAACTCCTGTTGGCTTTTTTAGGCCATAATTCATTGGGTTATAATATCCAGTAGTCTGCCCTGGTTGTGTCCTTCCCTCCTGGGACTGGCTGCTGGGGTTGTTGATCTGCACCGCTCTGATAGCAGAGGAAAGAGACAGGCAGGGCTGGTTTGAGGAGCGCAGGGGGGGCGACAAGAGAATGCGCCTCCACTGCACTGCACGAATGGCAACCGATCCTGAGATAGCAGGAGTCTGATACAAAAACACACCACAAAAGGCACTTTATAAAAAAGACAGTGCTTCTGTTCTAAGGAAATTCAAGTCGACAGAGTGAAAGAGAGAGCCAGAGTCCCAAAAACATTCTCTTCAGTGTGAGACTAAAGCAAGAGATGGTTTTGTTTTAACAATCAATCAAAGCACAAATTCACTATCCTGTCTCTCACAACCGCCTTGATTCATCCCCAGAGACCTCCGGGTCCAGCACGGTGAGAGAACGACAAAAAGAGAGAGAAAAAAAACATCACACTACAAACTCGCCACTAAAAAGTATAAAGCCAGAATACAGTTGCATTGCAGCAGGATTCATGTTTGTGGGCTTGGCCGCTGTGAGCCCGTTTAAGGGTCTGTTCCTCACATGTCTAACCTTGAGCCGGCGTCATGTTCTCCGCCCCTTCCTCTCCTGTTCCTCCCACAGCCCCACCCAGCCCCCCTCTCCACTCTCAGTCATCGTCCCCTCCTCCGTAGAGGTCGGCCAGCTTCTTGAAGCGAGGGCCCCAGTCGTTGAGGTAGTCGTAGTCCTGGTCCCCTGAGCTGATGGAGTTGAGTGAGCTGACAGAGCCGGCGGTCGAACCGCTGCCCTCGTAGTCAAAGACCAGCAGGGAGTCGTAGGGGGGAGCTGTGGGGTCATTGTCTGCCGCCCTCAGACCCTGGAGATACAGAAATGAGTACAGAGGATGTGAAAGATGTGCAGAACTCCCTCTACCTTTGACACCCTGTTCTGTGTGGTAAGACTTCTACACTGTATCAGGTAGGTCTCTCAGCAGAACTGGGTAAAGCCCTTTGTTGCTGTTCACCCAGAACGTAGCAGAGGTGATGACGTTTCATACAGTCAGGTTCAGTTTGCTGGACTGTAAATGTTTCAATAAACTACACCTCATCTTGCTCACACAACCATTACACTTTTATTGCTCCTCCATGGTCTGAATAATGTTTCAGGACCAGATACTGAGTTGTGTAAAAAAGCAAAACACTTTCAGGAGCATGCCTGCTTAGGGAATTACAATTGTGGAAAAAAAATGTAATATTGGTATTTTGTTTGGAAATCTTTCACCCTTTAAATCTGAAGTGGTGAGTCACATAAAACAGATGGCATTCAAAATGTGTGAAAACAACAAGAAGTTCTAGAAACAACACAAAAACAATTTTCCTTCCATTGTTGGTTGAACTTACATCAATAATGAAGTCTCCTATGTCTCCAGGATGGGGCAGACTGGGTCTGACCGGGTACTGAGACTCAGCAATCACAGGTCTCTCATCCACCCTGCGCACCCCTGCTGGCTTGTTAATGATGTGGTCTAAGGACTCGGGCTGCTGCAGCTGACTCAGGTCATAGTCCTGAGAAAAGGCAATGGAGAGAGTATTTAAAGACACAACATTTCTGAGTCCAACTCAGGTGGCCAGTTGGTACATAGATGTTCTTTAGCCTGTTCCCATTGTCTGCCCTCACAGATTGATGTTGTTTACTGTGAAGTACAAGACAGATCAAGACTGAGCTGCAGAGAAATCACTGCTACACATCTGTCTCTATCAGACTGTTGAGCAGTGGGGAATCTAGAGAAATCCGTGCGGTGGTAAAAAAAAAGGTGGTAAAGACATCTTAAAGTGAGGCAGAGAAAAAAGCTGATTTGATCACAATTTATCAAGTTCTGATTGGGCAGTAAGAGAAGTGACTCCAAACGATAATGAGGCCATATAAGTTTACCGTCTTTGTATAACGTGTGGCTAATGTTATACAATGTTGAAAAGCTCTTTAAAATTTAGTTAGCTAAGAGATAGTGGAAAACCAGCAAGAAGTGAAGTTTTTGTTTGCCTGGGTACAGACCTGACTTGGCGATATCACACATGCAATGCAATAACAGGTGTAGCCTTACATTTTTGCTGATGTTAGTTAAAAATGCTTCGCATCCTAGTCTTTGCTTGAGGAAAATACCCACAATTCATAGTTCTCTTTAGTTAAAAACAATGATGTTATGGGAAGTCTAAAATGATCAGTAGTGTTAAAGCATCTACAAAAACATGTTGATATTCAGATAACACTAAAGTCATGATTTATTGTATTCCATGAGTATTAATATAAACAATAATTAAACATCAGCTTCACAGTTAACCATCACATTCTTTGTAAAGCATGTTTGTTGTACAGGCAGTTGACTTCTTGACATGTCACGATGCATCTGGTGTCACTCTCAGAAATGTACAAACACTTCTGCTGCTCGTATTCATGTGCTAATTATTCTAACTGGACTATGTGCCTGCTGTTCATTCTATATTCAATGCTGATTTCTGTAAATCTAAACTAATTGCTTTACAACAAATGAACCGTCAGTGGTTAATACATACAAGCTTACAACTCTTATGTGAAAGTCTTTCAAGTGTGTTACTATGTGCTGTAAATGGAGCAGGTTGTTGAGGTGTCTTTATTTCTGCCCTGATAACAGTGGTAGTGCCTTAAAGTGGAAATGTGCCGACGTACACTGCAGCCATCTGATGCTGGCATGTGTTTATTCTCTAGATGTCTAGTGTGGGTGTTCGCAAAATAGCAAGTGTCAAAAATGGCAAAATTAATAATGCATTTCTGAATTAATCAAAGATGTTGGAGGTGAACATCGCTGAAGGTTTATATTTATGTAGAGAGTATTTATGGATTAGAATAACTAATGATTTCCAGCTAATCATATGGAAAGAGTTACACTTCATGTGGAGTTAAAGCCAAGCAGCTTTTTGTCCTGAGCGCTTGTTTGGAAGACAGAGGGCAGACTGCAGCCTGAAGTTTAACTCACTTTTTAAAAAAGGACATTTTGTTCTCTTCAGACTCTTTCTGCAGAACAGCTGAACAAAGCACTCCTCATTTCTGTGTTCTGTCACTCACAGTCATTTCAGTAAATACTGGAAGACATGATATTACCATTTCATTCTAAATTCAGCAGGCCTGATTGGTGTATTAACTGTGTATTTATTTACAATGGTTCATTTTTTTTTTATATGTAAGGGGCAGCTGATGCTTCTCTAATCAGTTGATTGGTGGTTTCGTCCTTAATCCTGCGGCCTCGACATGTCTTTTGGTAAGACACCTATCACTTATTGCTTCCGAAGGCATAACCACCGTGTCAGAAAGTGTTGGAACGTCATTAGATTAGTACTGATAGACAGTTTGGTAGTTTGTGTGAAAGGATGAATGCTAGCGTTAAGTTTAAAGAGATTTGATTAGTAATGAGAACACAAAGATGTCATAAAAGTGCAGTCCAGTTACCCTTCATCCAAATATTTAAGGGGCCATATTGATATGATGAATGGTAAATGGATTGCTTTTCTAGTCTGCCTGCATGTCACATTCACCCTGTCATGCCACATTCACACACTGATGGCAGGGGATGCTATGTAGAGTGCCCATCAGTGTTAATTAATCCCATTCACACACATTCACACGCTGCTGATTTTGCCATCGAGAGCAATTTGAGTTTCAGTGTTTCGCCCAATGACACCGAGACATGTGGACTACAGGAGCTCGGATTGAAGCGCCAACCTTCCTGTAAACAGACGACCCGCTCAACCACTGAGATTAAACTGATCTTTGTTGGCGCACCTAAACCTAAACTTTGACACATCCTTGTTCCATAATGATCAAAGTCAAACTCAGCAGAACAGTTGATATTACTCAAGGTTTAGCAGAAATGTGCTGCACCCCAACTGTGGTCATTACGGTCAAAACAGTGGCCAGACCCGAGCATGACAACAGCACCAAACTCTTCATATGAAGGAAACTGTTCAGAACATGCTCATGCTGTTTTAAAAAAAGCATAAAGAGATCAAACCCAGGTTACTTTTCCTCAGAGGGTACTTTGAGGTCTCTAGGAATCTTCACAAAATCTTCAATGAGATTTTGAGGATAGTGCCTTATAAGATTATTTGTTTTATTTTGGTCAACAATTTTTCACCTTTGAATAAACATATGGCTGAAGAGTTTTGTTCAATGGATTTTAATTTTTTTTTCTAGTTCTTGACAAAGAACATCACTCAAGGCGTGGTTCCTCATAAAAAAAGTATCTGCTCTTCAAACCATACCTGGTCCTCCTCCCCTCCTCCCTCTTCATCATACTTGAGGATGTTGTCTCTGACGTCGTCCTCGGGGTCGATCAGAAGGGGCTTTGCCTGCCGCTCCTTCTCTCTGCGCTTCATCCAAACCACAAACAGCAGAACCATGCCTGAAAAACACACACAAAAAATAAATAATCAACAATCAACACAGACATGATAACGACCAGCTCACACTGAGTAAAGATCTCTTAAAGTTGTAGCTTTATTATAGCAACATTTTGCCATTTTCATGAAGTAAAGTATAGGCTAATACAATGATCCAAAGTGCATAGAGCACTGTCAGTACTCACTGAGCAGAATGATGATGCAGATGAGTATGGCGATGATGGCCCCAGTGCCTAGGCCGGCAGCTGCCACGGCCCCGGTGGCACTGCAGTCCCCGCTATCATCACATGGACAAACTTTGATTCTGATCAGAGAGCGGTTGGACAGAGGAGGGTTCCCTGAATCAGACACAATGACGGGGATCTCGTAAACACTCGCCTCCAGGTAGGGAATCCTTAACCTCAGCTGGGCATAGTCACCTGGTAGAGGGGGTAGGGATTGTATTGACGATGAAGAGAAAATAATGAAGAGAGGGGAGGGGCATTATGGAGAAGAAGAAGAAGAAGACAGGCAAATAAGATTAGACAGTGTACTGCTGAGAATTACATTTCATTTACTGCAGGATTCTGTGTCAACATATACACAGGTATGACACCGTACAAAAGGTGCCAAACAAACCACACAGCGATCAGTCTGATGTGCGAGCATGTAAGGACACATTAGAGATATATAGAAGAACTAAATATATATTTCTCTTCCATCACTCAGTCAAGCTGAGACAAGAGCCTCAGCAGGAGAAGAATCCAGGTATGAGATCAGATTTGTCCTCCAGACAACTGCTGTGATACATCCATCTGAGTGGATTAGGTGACAGATCCTGTGCTCAGGGGACAGAGAGATGAATGGATCTCATTTGTCAAAAAGGATAGATCGTACGTCAACACTGGATGGCACCTGCGTCGCTCACTGTGAGCTTTGTGAGACGTTTTGTTAAACTTGGACTTCTCTCACAGCTTACAGCAATCCCACATCCCCTGATTGATGTTACTCTGCAGAGGGCTTTTGCATCCCATCTGGTAAATGTATGGTTTATTTCAGCTGAGGATGCAGCATGTTCATATATCATACCTCCTATATGTTACATCACAAGGGTAGGTGACAGGAACCATAACACTGTGTACACAAAGTGCAGCATTTAATTACCGCTGAGTCTGGAAATCGTCCAGTTGCGGCGGACGCTGGCAGGAAAAGAAGGCAGCTCGAAGACAAAGGGCCCAACGTTTGGGTCGGCGTCAGCGTCGGAGGCTGTGATGTTGATCCTGGAGTTTGGGCGTGCACGCTCGCACACTTGGGCCTCCCGGGGAACCAGCACCGGCGCGTTGTCGTTCACATCGATCAGGTGGATCTGGAGAGTTCCTGTCCCACTGGCTTGAGGCGAGCCTGAGGGGAGGCAGAGAAAAAGAGAAGAGAGGAGAAAAGACGGTAATATAAATGAAGCAAGCAAGTGGGGGGGTGAAGCAGAGGAGTAGAGATACAACGATTGGCGCAAAAAGCTGAAAAGTGGAGTTGTAAGACGTGTGGAGAAGGCTACAGTGAAAGGCAAAACAATCCTTCCACTTCAATTACCATTTTCGAGTTGATTCAAGAGTGGAGGTGAGAAAATGAGGCGTACAGCCGAAGACACAATTGAGAAGAACAGGTTTTGATTACTGTGGGGCTGAAAGTGGAGGACACTGTGTACATTTATGGTAGAGCAAACAAACAAAACAGCCAAAACCGATAAAAGCACACATACCTTTTTCAGCCCTCGTGTTTAAAACTGTCTGCTTTCCGAACAGTCTGAGGCGAAGCGACAACACTCACATAAAGATTGCTGCTATCTGCACTCTGCAAAGCCCCCTGGGAAATGACTCAAACGCTAACCCTACACTGTATCCAGCAACACAAGCTCATCATAACTTATTCAGGGTTTCTCATGACTGTCAGACCAGAACAGAGCCATCAGGCTGGGAGGCACATGTTTGATGTTTTATGCATTAACAGCAAATCCTCTAATGTGCTCTGATTACAGCGCACACACTGACTCGACTGCACCTTAACCAACTGAGAAATGTTGTTTTGCCGCCACACTGTTTCTGTTGCTGTTGATGATGTACAACATGGTGCTGGGAAAAAGCGTCTCATTGTTTTTTTAGTGCACTGCTTGCTTAACGACGAGCAGAGTGAACTTGAACTTGTTTTGTTGGTCTGATTCAAGTCAGATTCAAGTCAGTCAACGCAACACAACAGAAGTGAAAACATCTGTAATGAGCCTGAACTCTGGTGTGAGGTTAAACATTCAACTCTTGGACTAAAAATCATAGAGACAGTATCTGTTAAAATACACTTTCATATACAGGCATTTTTTCTGCTAACTCTGAGCAATGTCTTTACATTAAGCCAACGTTGGAACTGTTAATATATACAGTAGGTGCCATGCACCTTAACTGCCTCTGCTTAATCTGGTCTCATGCACTACATCACTTTATTCTATCCTTTATATTTCAGTATTCATACAGCTCTGGTTACTTTATTCCTGTTGTTTCTTGTCCATCATTGCACTACGGTCACTTTATTTATCTCATTTTTACCTTTACAGTTATATTGTATATATTACTTCTGTTGTTCCATTATTCACCATGCACCTTATTAACTTATCATTTAGTATTTGCCTACTTGCACATAACTCTGTATATATATATTTATTTCTCGTTTACTGCACATAATTCTGTTTACATCTGGTCACTACTGCACATCGTTCTGTTTACATCTGTTTACATCTGTCAGTCCGATCACTGTCCACTTATATCTACTCTTTTATATTTTGTATTTTTGAGTTAAGTTCAAGCTTTAAGTTGTATTTAAATTGACACTTTATATTTAGGTTAAAATGTTTCGTTTACTTGCACTGTTGTTAATTCACTGCTCTGTGTGCCTTTGAATTGCCCCCCGGGGACAAATAAAGTTATTTGAATTGAATTGAATTGAGTATATACATATAATAAGAAATGATCTGCTGCTTTGACTCCAGTCATCTTATAGGTCTGTGTTGGACAGGGTCAATTTGAAAGAAGTAATGCCATAATTCATAAGCACTCGTATCATAACATGACACATCTAAGGTTACTAAATGTTGTTGCCTGGCAACTGTCTGTCAAAGTTGATCAAACCTCATTCAAACATTCCCAGTGAAGCAGCTGAGTTTTGGAGTTTTTAACTCTTCTGATAAATATTACAGAGGGATGTTTTTGACTCAAGTTAAACTCGTATTGATGCTTGTTGAGTCATGAATCTTTAAATATCATAGAGAAATATTTAAAGATGTGAAGTGGTCTGCAAGAGAATGATTCATAAATGGGAATCTAATTTCTGAGTGTTGATTTTCACTAGTATATGGTTTCAAATGACTGAAAAACATCAATAGTGGTGTCTTGAATGAAACAAAAAAACAATGTGAGTTTATTATCTCTCTGTGGTCATGAATATTTCTTTGGAATGACTCAAATGAAACCAGTGGATGAGATCAGATAATTATCATTACAACCAATTGTATGATAAGAAATACAGAGTCGGTTGTCCCTCGACTGTAAGCTTTGGGGTTCCCCTCCCCAGCTCCAGCTCCTACAGCCACATTTCCCATGTGTTCTTGGGCAAGGCACTTAACCTTACTTACTACAGCTTGCTTATAATACTTTTTTTAGTTAACAATGATGAATGCAGGACGACTGCAAATATTTGTCAGTGATACCACCTCTGATTGTAATCTAACAACCTCCAGCCACAGATAAACAGTGTGTGTACTGCTCTGCTGAACACACTGTAGATATATATTATGTCCTTGATAAGAAAACTGACAACACCCTGCACTCTGATGCGCTGCAGTGTAGATAAGAGTTTAACCCTGTAGCTCATCATTGTTATATTTCAACGTTTTCCCTCTGTGAGACAGTAACTTGATGCATCAACTGTAAAGGTCTGTTGCCTGAAGCCCCAAGGCCCATCGACCGTCTTGTCGGTTATGATTGGCTTGGTGATTTGTTGCTTCATACGGCTGGCTTCGGCGGAATAAGTAAAGAGAATTTCAATCAAAGTGGAATATATCCCCTTGTTGACACTGGGCTCTGAAATCAATAGGCAGTCAACACTTTGAGCTTAAGTTGGTGTGCTTGGGGGCAACCAATCTCTCATTTCTCACTGGAGTAAAATCACCTGGATTCCTCCTACCTACACCGAGAGCAAACACCTCTGCTTGTAGTGCTTCAGTTCTTCAGCTTTGTATATTGTAGCAGCACCTCGGGCTGATAAACAAGACCTCCATTGACAGGTATTTCTTATTATTTTCCTTCTGGCAGAAACCAGGAAATGAAGGTCAGTGAATGTATTATACAACGTGTAGTACAACATACGGACAAACCATCCTACTCATTCACAGTTCACACAGACAATATGGTATCTGAAAGAAATGTCAAGATGAAAATGTTCTCCTTACACAAATTCTATTCTTAAAATTGAGTCTGTTTATTATTAATTCTGTGTAATAAAAGGGAACTTCATTGAGTCATAATGGGTGTAGTGGAGCTAACCTGTCATCTGCTTGACCTTTAAATTGCCATTTTCTCCCATATATATACTCCCATACAGCACAGTGTGCTTTCTTAATACTGAGGTTAATGAATCATACATTAATCCTCTGTCCATGCTGATGAAAAAATGACGTCATACTGTTTCCTGCAAATGATGATTAAAATATTGTTTATTCAAATATTTCACAGTGAGAAAGAACAGAAAGAATAATAACTTTGCTAAATGACAATGTTTGGCATCCGTCTGACAATCTCTGTTTACTGTTTGCATTCTAATGCTAACTGAGAGGCTTAGGCTTATACTGCAGAGAAGTTATATGTTTTACATTTTTATTTGGTCATAAGCTAAGGGCTGAAAAAGCGATAAGTCAACACTCCACATTTAAATGTAGGCTAAAACGTTCCTCTTTCCTAAAGGGTGTTGGGTTGGATTTTCTCAGGTTAGCTTTAAACCATCCCTTAGTTATGCTGCTATATGCTTTGACTCCCTGATTGGCAGGTTTCCCATGAAGCACTGAGCTTCTCCTCTCCTCTCCCACATCATCTACATGCATTCTCATCTTATTCATGTATGTTTCTAAGTTTGCACCTTCTTTCTTTTAGCTTTTTTCTGCCTTTTTTCCTCACTCTGCAGCTATCTCTGCATAAATCTGTAATAGTAACCACTTACAGCCCTCATGTTCCTGATCAAAAGCAGATGCTTAATGGATTAATTTTGGTAGTCTTATTATCATTTTTAATATAATTCATTATTTTTGTTAGATTTATGATCAGTCATTAACTACAATCATTACTGTGTTTAACTTTCTAGTGCTGTCTCTGTACCCATCTGGTCAAGGCAGATGACTGCCCTCCCACAGCTCAGTTCTGCTCAAAGTTTCTTCCTGTCAAAGGGAAGTTTCCTCTCCACTGTTGCAAAGTGCTTAAAGTTCATATACTGTAGAATAATTTGAGATAACTTCTGTTTTTCTTTGATGCAAAGTTTACATAATCATACTTTATAAATCAAACTGAAATCATCCTCAGGGGAACAAAATGTCACAACAATCTATCTGATATTGCTTGAGATATTTTTTTCAAAACAGGGAGAGTCAAAGTCAGCGCTGAATTTCCTGGGAATCCATCAAATTCTTTTTGAACTATTTATGTCTGGACCAAAGCGGTGGTCTAAACAACATTGCCATCCATTGCATTATGCTGTCAACGGCTAAATGGTGCTTCTACTGTCGCATATTTAAAACACATACAGAATTTCAGACTTACCAGACTTACCATTGTCGAATGCCAGGAACGTGGCCTCATACACGTTGTTTTTGACATACATGGACTCTCTGTCCAGCAGGGCCATGGTGGTGATCTGACCATTGGTCCTGTTGATCTTTAGCCAATTAGCTGGGTCAGACAGCTTGGAGTACCTGTTCACACAGACACAAACACACACCCACACAAACACAGATGGAGAGAAAGACAAACACTTCATTAACAAAAACACACAGAAACATAATCCACACATTAACTCTAGCAGCCATGTGTTATTTGAATTCCAGCAGCTCTGAATCTTTTGTTTGTTGTACCAAAGTTCCTATTATCACGTTGAATGTTTATTACCATAATAAGCAATACCAGCCGAGCACCTCTGATATTTTTCAGCAACATGGAGAGCTGAACATATGTTCACTGAGCTGAGCTTATCATAGCTGCTGCTCATTAGCATGAAGACCGATGAAAACCTGAACCCATCTGCAGAACAGCCAAGAAGCACTCTTAACAACACCACCTCTCTGTAAACCCACACATCCACCACAACAACTCTCTGTGATGTCACCTGTCGTGACACCGATGCAGAGGAAGTGGCAGGTTTAATTAAAGTCTGTTAGTCTCCTTAACAACTATGACGAGTCCTAACTACTGACAGAGTGGAGGAAGTGCTTCTCGCTCCGCTGGTTAATTGCGGAAACCGAGAAAACGAGAAGTCTCACCTGTGGGTGGATGGTCAGTGGGTCACATAAATGAAGGCAAGGTGGGGGTTAGACACACAAGCTGATAGCTTCAAGGGCTAGAGAGGGATCTGCTGTTGGTACTGTCAGAAGAAAATGTGACAATGAGAGAAGGAGACTTAATTATAGCAGTGCGTTGGAGGCTGACACTGCTTAGCCACGGCCTCACAGGCATGAACACAAGTTCCAACTTTAACTAAAGACACTTACTTTGAGATTAGTTTGTAAAAAGACTGACAGAAGGACATGCTGACTTACAGTTATGCTCTCCATCATATTTTATTTTGCATTTGTCATTTAAAGACTTTAAATAACATAAAATGTCTGTTAAAAGAGCTTGCCATGCAGTGTAAGAGGATCTGTTACCCTGCAGGTATGATTTTGGTGCTTACGTGTCATGTCTGGCATTCTCACCTCTTTTCAGTGCCAACAAGATGTCGACTCCTGTTTTCTTCATTTGCAGACAGCACAGTAAATCAAGTGTCTTACTATGCTGATTGGGGTCTGCTATAAATCTTGACCATAAAATTACATTTTAGATCCAAGGATCTCCGTGGTACCTTTGACTGCTAGAAAAGTCTTAATCTGTCTTTTTTGATGCTTAAATGATGCTTCTCAAATTAAAAAAAAAGCTTGAATAGATGAAAGAAGTCCTCAGAAGTGATTGAGGAGTTCATTCTGTTGGTGGTCTCAGAGAGCTGGAAAACATAATTCTATATAATAGATACCAGATTCTTTGTATCTTCAATTCTTTTGAATAAACACGACCAAAGTCTGTTTGAAAGTCAATTCATATTATTTTGTCATACTCATCAGGCCTATAGGAAGACTTTAACAGTGTATGACAGACTATAACTTTACAGAATATAGACAATACTGAAAATATCCTTGTCTGCAGGGGACGTCTGTGAAACAAAGTATATGTACTGCTATGTTGTTCTTGCCTTAATTAATTAAATATGAAATAGATCCTTATTTGGTATACTACAAAATGCTTCAAGTAATTCCTGTTACTTTATGTACTTTCAACATATGCACATTAAAGGTGAGAGAAAGAAGAAAAAGTGATTCCTGCTATAGCCGTTATAATTTTTAAAACACATCAGAAAAGTCTAAATAGGACTCTAAATAAATAGGATAAATACAAAGCCTTATTCAAACCCTCAATGACATTATGCCTCAATCTTAATTCACTACTAAATATTTTCCATAAAAAGATGTTTTGAAATATTAAGTTAGCTTTTCTCATCCCTCTTAGAATATTTCACACATGTCTTGCATGAGCAGGGTTTGAAAGAAGCGTGCTTTAGAATGCAAATATGAAAGATACTACTGAAGTGCATTGTGGCATTTCCAGAGTCAACCTTCTCTGGATTCGACCCTCACTTGAGACAAAGACAAAGAGCTTCGGAAGGAAATACATGAATCTATTCTGCTCTTCAAACGTGCTAATCAGGCTGTGTACGCCTTGTGAAAATGTCAACTGGTGTTGCTTCAAACATGACAATTCATTTGTGCCTTAATTTGTGTCTCGTGAGTCTCCCAACTACATGGAAGGGCATTACTCAACAGCTGGATTGTCTTTTGAACGATAAAAGCTGCGAAACACAGAAATATACACACACAAGCACACAAAAACAAAAAATAGCCACTTGCTTTCAAATAAATCCAATTTCTAGTCAGAGTAAAGTAGGCTGACAAAAAGGCTAGGCCACAAGTGACGGAGAAAAAAAAGAGAGAAATTCATAAAAAACAAAATTGGCTCGTCTCCCACTGCTCATGCACAGGCCTTTCACTTCTCGTCGGTTGGTGAGCGTGTGCAAGTAGGCGTACTTTTGTGAGTCTACAGTTGTGCATTTCTGTGTCTTTTCTGTGTGCTTTAGGGCACAAGCGAGGTCACCAGAAGGGAATAAAGCAGCAGCAGAGAAGAGGTGAGCTGTCTGAGCATGAGCTGAGCGTCTGCTGGCAAGCCGCTTTGGAGCAGACAGCAGCTCTGAGGTTCCATCAATAAAAAAGCCCACAGACACACAAGCAAGAAAGTGACAGGGTCAGGGGGAGGGATGAGAGAAAAGAGAGTAACAGGGGAGTTACTTCTCTCTAAGGGCAGAAGAACTCAGCCAACTTAGTTTGCATGACATGTGTTTTTAGAAGAAAGCTGAGATGTGGATAATTCTCACAGTATATAGAAATGCATCTCCCATTGCCTCTTTGGCATTCAAGCAGTTACATTTCCACTGGGTTCCTCGGTGGAAGAGGCCGTCTCACTGACATTAAGAAAAATCAATCTCTCTCGTTGGAGCTGGCGATGGAGCAGAACGGTGGCGCTGGACCTCAGTGGGCATGTGGGAGTTTACATCACACAGGGTCGATGCCTGGGTGGCAAGATGCCCGCTGTGTGTCATTCCAGTTAGCAAGGATGGAAGGAGGGATCAATGAAGAGAAAGAGAAGAAGGAGATAGGTATCTAGTAGGGCAGACAGACAGTGTCCAACTCATTACAGGATGACCTCTCCAAGCCCATCACCTGGCAACAGGGAGGTAAATAAAGCCTTGGCTGAGGCTGGGACAGGGCGGAGGGGGGGTCTGGTGAAAATGTCACAGAAGACAACTGTGAAATAAATCGGTAATTTTTCTGTAACTGTGTGCTTGGGTTTGGAAGCATATATATTTTAGAAAGGAATATCTCTGTAGTAGAAGTCTGAAACATGGAAAAATAAACGCATGGCATTAAAAGCAGTTTCCATTACACTGTTACTAAAAAAACAAACAACTGAAAAGTCAGTGGATCGTGATAATCAGGACAATTTTAAGGTGAACTACTTATTAGCTATCAACAGATTAGTCCCTACAGATTTAACAACCAATTACATCCCAGATGACATTACTATTAGCTATCTAACATTGTTATTAGCTAGCCAACATTATCTTTAGCAAGCTAACCTTACTGTTAGACTAGGGTGACCAAATATCTATTAAACACGGTTTTGAACATTCACTGCCCAGGTTCTAACCAACAATAACAATAAACCATGCTTACAACATTGATTTGTCTGTAAATATTTCAATCCATGCCATTATTAAGGCTGCTGCTCTTTAAACCAATAGAAAAACATCACCAAGAGTCAAAGGCTGAAAGGAAGTCGGTGTTTTCCAAAGAGCACCAGGAGAGTTACAGCGTCCTTTATATTACTGTAAAACAAGCAAACACAATCGGTGTGTACAGGCTGTGAGTAGAACTGTTTGGATCTACTTTAGTGAAGCAAACGCTGTGACAACCAACTTAAGCGAGCTGCTCAAGAGGGCACATTTACCTTTACACCACCTTGTGTGACCAGTTTGATACATGTGGGTTTGTGTCCCGAGGTGAAGATTTGACAATATGGTCACCCTAACTCTTCTAGTCACAATGTCAAACCTAAACGCGGACTCGGAAGTGGTTGTTATAACGTTAATGTTATTTCACCAAATGATGTTGCTCCATGGTCCTTCAGATTTTCTCCTTTTAAGTTGCATATTAATTAATTCAAAGAAAAGCAGGAAATAAAAAAAGCAGTCTAACATTATGACAACATCCAAGCTTCTCACCATGAGAGTGACATCAGAGTACAAATGGTTCCTTTGGAGAAATGGTGGATTGTGAAGCTTTTAATAATTTGTAATTATATTAAACTAAACCGCATTTGGCCGTCAGAGGAGCTCATAAAAGAAATCATACATCAGATGTTTGTTTGGAATAAATCAATGAAGAATGCAACTGGCAGCATGATGTCTGAAAAAGGAATAATCCACTTTGACATAGAACAAATAACTTAATGGTAGGTCATCAAAAAGGTTATGTTCTCCAATCTACATTTTTTATTACGCTTGTTCATTTTCTTACCAATGCCATTTCTCAATTAAGCAGCCTTGTTTATCATTTCTAAGATAATTCCCTTTCTCTTTATTTGACTGTCAATCAATGTAATGAGTTTCCTTGAATGCTGTGAACATTTATAATAAAAGTCATAATTCAAACACCCACGATGAAAAATAGATAAGAAAAAAAATTAAAAATTAAACACAAATTAAAAGTATTACATTGTATTATCTTTTACTCAGTAGTGTCCTCCACAATATTGTATTTTTTTTTTTACCATCTCCAGCTAAACTGTTTTTGCCCAGTCCCAGTAGTCTCGTTTAACATTTTTCAGGCAACAAAAGGAGCTGTTTGCTGGTGCCCTTTAAAGTACCTGACAATCTGGTGGATGAAGTGGTCAGGGTCCTGAGCAGCAAACACAGTGAGCGTGGTTCCTGCCGGCACGCCTTCCTCAAAGCGGATCATCTTTGGGTTGACAGGGAAGACAGGCGGCTCGTTCACATCCTGAACTGAGATGGTGACTCCGGCTGTGGATTGAAGCGAGGACTGGATGCCACTGGCCAGGTGGGCCTGGTTGGACACCACCACAGTCAGCATGAAGGCACGATTCAGCTCAAAATCCACAG